>NC_090446.1:941858715-942194548 GCF_031143425.1 Pleurodeles waltl
CTGTGCCTCAGCATGGTCCAGGTAGGGCCAGATGTAGCAAAGGGTTTTACCCATTCTGTGTATATGGGAAAATGTGTTCGTACATATGGCCCTTACTCCATACACATCAACTAGCCTCCAAATTCAGCCCGCCCTTTTTGACCTGAGCCAATATCAGAAGGGACAGCTTTCTCATTCCAACAACCTCAGAAGATGGTGACTGGCTTTCAGCCTGATACCCATAATAGTGAGGTGGGCCACACAATGCAGCTGACAGAGCAGAGGTGAACCAGAGAAGTTTATTTTACTTAACTTTATTTGGGGTATGTCAGCGGAGCACTCTATAGATAGCATAATAAAGTGCAGTGCATCCCAGCAGCACAGGCGTATTATGCAGTGATTGCACGAGTATGTGGTAGGATGAAGAGGCAAGGCTGAATGGAAGAGACAGTTGAAGAGATAGAAATGAGGGGATAATGAAGAGTTCTGCTGGAGTTCAAAGTTCAGACAAAGAGACAGAGTTAATTTAAGGGGGCAAATTTGAACTCAAGTGACAGAGTTGAAGTCAGGAGACAATGTGAGGAAGCAAAAGTGAGGCAATTGTTCGGTTGGTTCCGGGAGACAGAGTTGAGGGGGGGGGGGGAGGGAAAGAATGTTGGGTCATAAACGCAGCGTGGGGACCTTTTATTTATCAGTACATTGATGAACAAAACATGCTTATCCAATATGTCCTCTTTCGTGGAAGAAAATGACAAAAGTGAAATTACAAAGAATCTTTAATCAGAGATGCCTTAATCTGAGAGGTCCTCAATCAATATTCTCTGACTCCGAATTATAAAAGGACTTTGATCAATCAGAATATATGATTTTTACACCAATTTGGAAGACTGCAATTGCACCATTTACCAGCTCGACTTCCTTTGAGGCTAAAGTATCAAATGTATTATTAATCAAAAGTGAACGATAAACTTTGAATTGCAGCGAAGCAGTCAGCCGTTATGCAGTGCGGACAGTGGAGCAAACCTCCGGTAGTGGAACATAATACTGTATGTATTTACTGTATGTCTGACTACTTAAGATGCTGGCAGTTGTGGGCAGGAACACATTGGTTTGGGGAACTGAAAGCATGCTTTTGTCTGCGGAGAGTAGAGCAGGTGCACAGAACCCTTTTTTCCAGATCAGTGCACTCTTTCTCAGGGAGCCTTGCGGGTACAGCTGTGTACTCTTTGGAGAATGTGCCCCTCAATGCATGGATGAGCTCACACCACGCTGCTTACAAGACATGAAGGAAACGACGCAAACTGACCTCACGAGTCGGTGCTACTAATACAATAAAAACAACATATCAACAAAGAAACTACACGTTTTAGAAAAAAAAACATACTTCAAATCAAGCTCTGCCATTTGTAAACAGATATTTAATTTAGTATGAAACGTGTTGTGCTTTCCCTCCCCTCAGTAGTACATGAGAGCACTGCTTTGGTACGACAAAGTACTAGGATCGATTTATGGGGTCTTGCTTTGAGAATGTATTCCTTGTTTGCAGGGTCCTGACTACTTTTGCAATGCCACCAAGAGTGTGTTTCTTGTCCTCCCTTAACTCCAGTTTGTTGGATTATTTACAACAAATGACACAATAGTAACCAATGCAAAACAATGAAAGCAATTGTTACACTACCTAAAACAAAGAAAATGGACGGATTGTATCTATGGTCGGGGTGTCAGTTACACAATGATCGTATTCTCCAAATATAAATTACATAGGTCACCGTCCCGTACTGGAGCCAGGTGTGTATAGTTTTCTGCTTTCAGTGTCCAAATGTGAAGTTCTCCGATCGTAATAAAGGATATTAAACAAAACTGGCAAGGAGGGGAAGTATACAAGGAAGAGGCGTTAGCCGAGACTGAGTGTGATGGGGAAGGCTTGAAGTAGCAAAATATTTTAGACAGGCAATTAGGCGGAATGATTCAGGTGTAGTACCTAGAGGTCTGGTCATGTGTACAAAAAAGGGGGCTAGACGTCAAAGAGCAAGGAAGAGCCTGTGTTGTGTTGCATAGGGAGTTTACTGGGATGAGGTAGCCTCGTCAATACTTCCTTTATATCACAAAGAGCCAGCTATGGGGGTGTCGACTGAGGTCTTTGGCCTCTCTCTGTAACAACCTACATTCTGCCCTAACCCAGAGCAGCAGGACATGAGGCTATCAGAGAAGGGAGGGAGGGGTTTTAGGTTCCAATATGTGTTGATCGTGCGTTTCACATGAAGTGGGGGCAAGACCGGCCGAAAAATAAGTCATACTATCTTTCTAGGATCGCTTGTAGATATGCAGGGCGATTGAGGACCGGTCGTTGGGGATGGGGTGAATCATTATTTTAGCTATTTTGACAATTATTTGGGACCAAAACCGACCTAGTGGTGGCTAGGTCAAAAGCATGTTTTAAAAATCTGCTTTGTCAGTGGAGCAATGAGGGCAAACTGCACTCGTCTGTGGAAAGCATATGTGAATGGTAGCCAGAGAAAGATACACGCTGTGGAGTTTGAACTTGCCATTTCTAAATATGGAGTGTGAGAAGGCTAAGGCTTTAGAAGATTATTTTTAATGAAAGGCTTTACCTGCCTCTGTTTCTCACTTGGAAGGGCGATAAGAAACATGTATTGGGTAAGGGCTTTTTAGAATCAGGAGATATGCCTGCAACCATAGCTATACGTTTTTCTGTCATGTTAGGAATTGGTCTCTATGAAGATCAAAACGAGCAAATAACTCATGAAATGCCCTCCTCAAATAAGTCACCTATTGTCATTAAATTTGATGCATGCCATTGTGTGTGGACCTTTTACCCAAGGGAGCTATTTGGTCCCAGGATGTCCTGGATTTAATACACTGGATCAGGTTTATGCAAAGTGTGCGCTGGGCTTGGAATCAATATAAGAGATTAACACTGATAAGAACCAAACTCTGATAGATGCCTACATTACACAAAGAGCAGAATAAGGTGCATTAAGGCGAGTTACAAGCAACGTATAGCGTACAATACTAAGTGATGCAGTGGCAAAATCATTGCAGATTTTTTGTAATCACTGTATCTTTTGTGTAGCAACCATGAATTACTGGCTACTGCCCCTGAGCCAGTGGTGGACAGCAGCCCATTGTCCCATCCGGAGAGGAAGATAGTGGGTTGTGGTGAGGAGTGCTCGTATAGCCCAAGAGTCAAGAGAAGCTTAAGTTGCCACCTGCTCCTCTGTGCGTCAGGCAGGTGTGTGATAAGAGCATTTGATAAATGCACATGAAAAAGAAAATTGTAAAAAGGATGTATAACATTTTAAAGCAGCATATTATATATATTCCTATGGAATATTAATGGGGCTAGAACAATATGCCGAAAATAGTACAGTGATGTAACGAAACTGGAAAGGGCCCCATGCACAGAACATGGAGGGGGCCTCCTATGGACTCACTCGGGCCAGGTGTTGTGCTGAGGGGGCCCACTGGAGCTTACCCCCACAACCCCTGCACCGTGGGGGCTGCAGGGGCCTTTGTTACACCATTGTAATAGTACAAATACAGCTAAGGCAGTAGATGAAAAGCTTCATCCATAATAGAGAAATCCTATGCTGCATGAGGTGAGATGCTTTGCTGGAGTTAGGCTCTTATCGTGGGCTTTGGGATCACACAACTGCCAGTAATAAAGGTGTACAGAAGTAGGTTTAGGTCTTTTTGATGTAATTTGCCCTGGAAGGGCAAAGTAATGGTTTATGTTCAAATTTGAAGAATCCGTTCTCAAATTGTCAGTTTAAAGAAGCGATGTTTAAGGCCACGAACTTTTTTACACACAACCGGACCTAGCCTTTCAGCCAGGCTACTCCCATAGCACGAGGCCTTTGCCTTTGGTGATCCAATCCTAAAGACGACAAAGTAACTCAACCTTTTTTGTGCTCCAGTGATCTCCCTTTAACGTTATCCACTACATGACAGCTGTTGATGGTTGATTTAGAATGGATTGTAAGGTCCATGTCATTCAGCGACCTGTTACCACTTTTTGTTTTCAGAATTTGTTTTTGTATTTCAAGTAAACATACCATGACATAAGACACAAGTAACATATAATCTGTAAAAATAGAAGGTATAGAAAAAACATCCCATAGTAAGAGGCATAAACTGAAATATAATCAACATACATTAAAAGGCCTGTTACCTTTTGATACTTCTCATTGAAAACGAACTGTGAGCTGTGTATTGATTCAGTTTGGGAGACCTCATAGGGTAACTGGTATTACTGTTTTGATCAGTATATTATTTTGCTGTTCCATGTTTTCGACTAAGTTTAGCAAGCATAGCATTTGGGCACCATTTTGTCCAACATCTAGTGGGCTGAAGACAGTCATGGTGGAGTACCCGGATGTTGCTGATTCATTTACAGGCGAAGTTTCCCATTTAAGTTTCACAAATTTCTTGATTTGGAACTTTACAAAAGATACCACTTTCTTTTGTGTTGGGCAATAGGGGATTTTGGGAATTTGAGCTCTTTGTTCCTTGGATTATCACCTTATGAATTGGCCATGGAACAATGATGATAGCAGCAAATTTCTTCATGGCTCTCTGAGGATTTTTGTCAATGTGGTTATCATAGGTATAATCACCCGGTTATGTTTGTGAGGTACCCTGTCAGGACTTGTGGCTGTCTAAACGAGACAAAGGGGAAAATTAATTTGATATTTTTAAACTACTTTTATTTATCACCAAAACGTGTTATGGGGTGGCTGCCCACAGCTAACAGCTGGCTGGGATGGAGTTGGCTTGGTGTATAATGTTTCTCCAGCCTTATGAGGCTCTTCTTTTTTCACATCCTTTATACTTAACATCCAGCAGAGACTGGATTCTCTGATCTAGTCTCACAAAGATTCTGGCATATAAATCTGGACTTTAAGCAAATCAACACTAACACAGTTGAATGTTTCTATATTTTATTATTTCATTATTTTATCTTCTATGCCTAAATGGTTTTGCTTGGGCTCTCTGTATAAATATATTTTAATATTAATTTCAATAAATCTATAGGGTTTATTAACCACAGTGCTTTGGAAGTTGTGTTGTAATACCTAGAGTAGGTTTAGGTTTGGCATTTCTGACTCAATACATTTTGTGCTAACCAGAAAGGAAGCAATACCTTCAGAAAAGCTTCAGGCACTAATGTCAAAATCCCAGCACAGGCCTTAGATCATCACTGAGCCCCGTTCCATCCATTAAAGTGATGCTCATAAAATGTTTCTTAAATATCCAGAATGATGAACATGTCACATTTTTCATTTATTGTTGTCCCCAAACTTTAGAAATGATAAAGCTGCTTTCAACACAGAAATCTCAAAACTAGCGAACAAGAGGCAGCCATTTAGCTGAACAGATTTTTGACCCTTTTGCGAATGCTAGGCAATGCCGCTCCCTTACACGTTTGAGGTATAGAGATGGAAGAAAGAAAGAAATGTTGGGAAGCAGGAGAACTTGTTGCTGCTGAATGGCGGTTGGCATCTGACAGAGCACAGCATGTCGTCTAGACTTGGACGCAAATGACAAGTCTCTCTTTGTAAGTCATTGGTTTTCAGTCACAATAGAACAGCAGGAACACCCGCAGTGTGGAAGAAAGAGAAAAAGAATGAACGTGTCCTCAAAGCCCAGGTGATGCTGGTGACCCAGGAGATTTGCTCTCTTTCCTCAACCAGACATCAAGGATCAGTGACAGTTTTGTGTCCTGCTTCTGGGGGATTGTATAACGTAGGAGCTATAGATCGCTGGGGAGGCCAGCCTGTGGGTCGCAAAAATTATTATTGAATGCAAAACGTTGATTCAAAGATCACATGAGATGGAAAGGCAATGGGACCTAGAGATAACTGGGCAAGGCTGAGTCATGGTATCCAAACAAATGACAGGCTGAATGAATAAGAGATAGCTAGGGGAGACAAGAGTCAGGATCAATGGATCATGGCGGGAGGTTTTGATGTCCAGAGATCCCTAAGTAGGAGGATCTATCTCAAGGAGTTAGATCGAGATATTCCTGAGCTGGAGAGGAAAGGGGAACAAACACTGGATCCCTGAGATCATTGGAGAAATTGTGATGCTGGGATTCCTGAGCTGCAAAGGCCAGGCTTTATTACTTTAAGCTCATTCAGCTTGGACAGATCAAGTTTTGGGATCCAGAATCCAACAAAAGAGTGTGAAAAGCAACCACCACACCAGTTACCTTTCATTCTGTGACAGACTTCAAACCATTCACTGGCAAGAGTCTGAGCTACCTGTTACAAGAGTCATTCTGTCAAACCACTCAGAAAGCCGAAAGGGAGAACGAATCCCACACAACCAAGCTAATAATCTGTATGTGATCTGGGCTTCACTGCTAACAGCATTTCAGAACATGGTGGGGGCAAGCAGCCCCTGGGTTCACAAGCGCAGGGTTCTCCTGATGGCACTCCCGCACTGGCACAGGGATGGGGTATGGGGAATTGAGTGGGGCAGAGATACAGGCCTTGGAAGGACAGCTGTAATGGGGAGAGGGGATAAGCGGAATGAATGGCTGATTAAAGGGGTTTCTGGAATATCCATGGTTACAGGGAATGGATGTTAGGAGGGGGAGATGCAACTCTGATTCGGCACAGAACATTGGACTTTCAGACAAGTAAACACTGAAATATTGTTGTTGCAATTGCTTTGTTGTTTCTGGTTTACAGCTGTATGCAACAGCGAAAAATTTGTTTTTTAGAGGTGTAGTTTCTAGGAATAGCAGCATAACACACTTACCCTCACTTACGCCTAACTATCTCCTCTCATCCCAATTACCTGTAGGATTCTGATAGCTCCAGGTGCAAGACTGCTCCAGCCACAGGCCAATGACATCCATGCCACGACTTGCCACTTTTATGCATATCAAACTTAAGCCACAAACTTAAAGAAAGCCCAACAAACTAGCCTGCTTACTATATATTTGTCGCATAGCAGACAGATCCCCAAGGCCCCCTTCGGTTTGAATAAAGGTGAATAAAGGATAACATACAATATGATGTCACATGTGTTGAACTGTATGCCTCATTTATGTAATGTTTCATATTACGGAAATTACTGTGGTACCCTGCTAATGAATTTCCTGACTGTAATTCCCTCTAGACTACTTGGGATATATGTAGCATGTAATTTAATACAAAGTGGTTGTAATTTAAGAATTAGGGCCTGTCTTGGATCTCGGTGGACGGGTCCACCATCGCAATGGTAACAGATATCCCATCCACCGAAATCTAAATACCATAGAAAACAATAGTATTTAGATTTAAGCAAACGGACTAGCCATCACCGTTGTGATGGAGTAAACCCTCCAGCGAGATCTAAAGCAGGCCCATAGTCTTTAATCTCACATAGGCGGTTTCTCATGACACAAAGTTTTAAAAGAATAGTTACCACCCCTTCAACATTTTATTAAACCAGGGGCTCACTTTTGATTTATTTTCTTGTAAACATTCACCACTGTGTCCAGCTGAGATGAAATACGGTAAGATAATGATTGTCTCCTGTGAGTTTCCAGTGCATCTACCGCAGTTCAGTACAGGAGCTCAGCCATTTCTATGCATCCACTCATTTTAAACAAGAATTGGCAAAGCAAACAGGTCTGGCCTTAGTAAGCTGCAATTATTTATTTGCTGTGCAAACATATGTAAAATGAAATAAAAGTTTAAAATTATTAAAGGCTAAAAATGCTGGCACACCTATGTTTACAGGAAAAAAAAAAAGGACCACAGACCAAAATACACTAAACATAAACATGAAACAAAAGCAGAAAAGAAAAGCAAAGATTGCTTTTCTACCAGGCCTGGCACAGAAGTGGACAACTCATTAGGCAGAAGAGCACAAAAAACTGCTGCCACTAACAGTGAAGAAAACCTACCACTGAAGTGTACTGGCCCATGTTGTGTGCTGTTGACAGCATAAGCTAAATGTGAATTATACTTTGACAAACCAATGGATCAAGAGTGATGATATTTAGCTATCTATCTATCTATCTATGATCCACATCCCCAGATATTTTAATATCTCAGAAACTAGTGAACAGATTTACACCAAATCACAAAAATGGTGCTGCCAAATTTGTACAACACACATACTGGTGATGACTTGCTGGCAATGTACTTCCTCCAACTTGACTATTAGGCTTCTTCAGGAGTCATTTAGATAATGAGCTATTGGATGTGCTTCAATGCTGTAGAGTAGTACTTTACCAGATATATTACAAGCGGCTGTACCCTCAGTAGTCACAAACATTTTTCTACTTGTTTTTATTTCAAACACACTATGAACTGGGTATACCATAATTCAAATGAGAAGTGGTGCTGACTTGTTGAGTGGCATCTATCTATCTATCTATCTATCTATCTATCTATCTATCTATCTATCTATCTATATACACACACACACAAACACACATATATACACACACACTTCACAGTGCTCCATCCGTGTATCCCAGGTTACATGGAGCACAATTAATCACACACTACATAGTCTATAAATTTTTGTATTTTGAAATGTAAAACTTGTCCAATAAGTAGAAGTGCTTGCGACTACCTTTGTGCCACATCTGAACCCATGTGTCATGCTCCGGAAGTGTGCAGCACACAATACTGCTCCCTTTGAAGAGAAACGCTGGTGATCCGAGTTGTCTCAAAGTCTCTTTGGCACCTCGGATGTTCCTTCTGTCCGTCTGTCTCAGTGTCTTCGAAAACTATACACACGCAGCACATTCCTTCTGTTATCAGATGAAGATGAGGATTATTTTCTTGTCTTCTTGAAGCAACACCATTTGTGAGATATGCCACTGTGGCTTTCAGCAAGCGGTCTGCTTCTGATCAGACCCATATGCAAATTTCACACCGTAGTATTTAGTAGCGTAATGAATCCCTACTTTATGTTATGAGTAATATTTCCTATTCCCGACCCTGTAATGTCCTTTGAGAAGATCCATGTTCCAATTAGACAAGGCCGTCGGCGCTCTGTTAATGAGGAGATTAATCATTACGATGGGCACCGTGGTGTCATCACAGGTTTTAAATATGATAATCTACAACCTAATGGTGCTGCTGAGCCTTGTCCTAGTGCCAGGAAAGGCAGCGAACTGAAGCAGTGCCTCAGCCCCCCCCCCCCTTTGTTCCTTCAGAGACACAGAGTACAAGGGTCCTGAAGGAAAAAACAACTTCTGCGCAGATAATACAACAACCTCATTATTACTTAACATGATCTTCAAGAAGCTGCCCTTGTAAAATACCAGTTTTAGGATCAATTTCAGTGATCAACACCAATTTAATAAAAGACCCTTTAGATTCGAAGAAGGAAGTAGTATACTAAACTATTATTCCCGTGGAACACCCTCTTTTTTTCATCACATCTTTCTGACCCTTGACCTATCTCTGTCCTTTCACTAGCCCCTCCAATCCTTGGCAATATAATCTGTTCTTTCTCTGCACCGCCCTATCTCTGCGTTTAGTCCTTTTGCTATACACTCCAGTGTCTGAGTCCCGTTCTTTCACTATATCCTTCTCTCCCAGAAGAACTTGAAAGGATGCAAACTATTGTAGTGCTATGTTGTCGCAACCTTGCTATCATTTCACCATATGGTTCTGGCCCTAAGCCTGTCCTTTCTCTATACCCCAGTTTCTGAGACTTGTTATTGCACTCTCTTGTTTCTAGGAGCTAGAGTCCTTTCTTACTTTTAATTTATCTTACTGTAACCTAGTTCAGTAAGTTCACTACACATTCTACCCTTTAACCTGGCCTTTCACGTTATTTCCCTTCCCCTGGTTCTTTCCTATTGCCTATTAATGAGCCCTGTCCTTTCACTATACCTTCCAGTCCTTTCTAGTACTTCATTCTATTATTGAACTATACTCAATAACGTCCTGGGCCATTCCTTCAACGAAACCTCTTAAACCCTAGCTCAATTTTACAGTGCTCTACCTTTGGCAATAGTCTAAGTTCAATGTTGAGACTTTTTCTGGCACTCAATATGTCCATATTGATTTCAACATTAAATTACTCAGAATTATCTGGTGCAAGGTTCAATATTGTTTTTTTGTGAGCTTCATGTGTTTTAAAACTGATTTCAAAGCACGTGTAGGTCTGTATTTGTCTTTTCCATACCTTAACACCTAAGAAGAGACTTTACCAAATAAGGCATTATGGTGATTCACGACTATATTGCTGCCCTGAAGACCACGTACAATATTCACTTTCTTTTTGGTGAACTCTTCACACACCTAGAGTGAAACTTTGTACTTTGTACTTGAAAAATCATAGTTGCATTTACAGAGTGTGATTTAAACAGTTTGAAAGCGAAGTCTATTGAAAACTACAACGGAGAAATCCGAAAAAATACAGCAGTGAATTACTCTCACTCTTGAGCAACATGACTAAACAAAGCAGCTAGGGCATGTCATTAATCTTAAAGATCCATCCAGGCATACATAAGTATGGATCCATGTTTTGCATTGTAGTCACATGCTCCTTGAGAGATTTTCCCAGTGGATTCTCATAAAAGGTACGCAGTGCCATAAGGGAACTTTCATTCGTTCTTAATGAATTTCGGCTACCCAAACTTTCTCTGGCTAGCTCAAATTCCACATCCTGCCAAGGGCGCTGGGTCTGTGTCTTTTCGAGACACCCCCATATTTTCAGTTGGGAAAGTCCATTTCTGCTACACCTAAAATAAATACCATTTTTTTTTAGCAATTCAACTACGGCCTTTCCCTTTCCACAAGCTGCCCAAAGTGGAGCTTCATTTAGCAAAATCTAGTAAAACTGTGCGATAGTTGGACACTTGTAAACAACGCTAAAGAATGGCCACATAATAATTATAAATTGATCCAGAGAGCGCATCTAAACAACGATCCTGTAATATGTTCCTCGAAATCCGTGGGACCGTGAAGGTAATCAGCTGATACCAGCCCTAATCAGAAAAGCATGCTAATGAAGCCCCTTTCCTGAGTAATGCCAGTCAGATAAAGCTCTCAAATGGTAGTTAACATCTCTTTGGAGGAAAGGAATAACAATTGTGCACTAGGCTCTGCCTGATACATCATTCATGCTCCTTTCCTTCAGACAGGTTCACGGTATCGTGTTTTACTGTGTCGTCCCGGAGCTGACAGGGCTGGCAAATTAAACAGTGAACTTACAAAGTGGTTGGCGATAAATATAAATGATGTGAACCCATGAGCTATCCACGAGCTGTGAGCCAGACAGCTAGCGCCCTTGTCATATTGGAAATGACTAGACAAAATGAACCTCAGGAGACAGCCACGGGAGCAGACAAGAACAGACAAAGAATGGTTGATTTTTGACAATTTGGAACCTGACACAATAAACGCTGAATGCAATTGGCTTGGCTCCTCAATAGGAAAACAAACGCCTAACGCAAACGATATTCGGAAAGGAAAGGTAGGGATTTCTGTCACTATAGACATTTTTCCACACACTAAAACTTGCTTTTACAATCTTAAACAAGCATTTGCAATGCAAAGGGTCTCGCATTTGCACGAGTTAGAGCTGTTAGCATCGTAAACTCCTAACCAGACTTTTCTTGACTCATAAATTGAAAGAAAACCAATGAGCGCGATCGCGCTATGTAAAACCCAACGTGATTGCGCTGAAATTGAAAACCAAAAAACCTAGTGTGACCTTGCTATGTAAAACACGGCATAGAAAATAAAAAGATAAAGTAGTGCTGAAACCTGGCTGAAAACATGGAGCCCTGTATGTTTTCAGTAGTTGGCCAGTGCGCTTGAGGAGGGCTAAACATCGGAAAAGGCATGACATATGCATGCCTTTCACTAATGAAATCAAGTGGATTTTAAAAGGCAAGCCCACAAACCAATGAAAGTGACAGACGTGACATGGGTGTGGTCAAAAGCACAAAAAGAGATTACAACAGGGACGGAGCGCTTGTGCGCTCAACCCTAAAAATGAATGCTGCGCAGGGGCCTTGCCGTCAGCCAGACGACCATAGCGTTTGACTGGGGAGTTGCTGGTCAGGGCCTCCCTTCTACGATTTCCCGGGGCACTATGACAGCAGGGAAGCAAGGGTCTATGGCTGACCCAGTCCTGGGAGCCCTGTCACCATGATAGGAGACTTTTGACGCGAATGGCTCAACGAGGGGTTACACACTGAGATGGGCATGCCCGGGAGACGCAATAACTGGTGGCAGCCATTCTGAGTCTGAACGAGCTCTGTAGCAAGAAATGCAAGGCCACCCTGGAGTGTGGCGTCTCTCCGCCAGAGTGAAGAGCTGATCCGCAGCTGCGTAATGGTTTTGACCCTCACCCGTTCCCACAGCAGTATTACTCAGAAGGACTTTATTTGGCATGGTGACAAAGTAAGGGCATTCCTTTTCCTGCTCTATACCCCCTGACTAGTTTCCAGGTGCATCACACCCTATCAAAGGACTGAGCATCCATGGTACCGAATGAATTGGGTCCTTACCTTCCATCTACAGAATTTCTGGATAGGTGTGTAGCTCTCTTGGGAAATCACCCATAAGCCTGGCTATGAAACACAGCTGAAGCAACTAAAAACTTAGTTGATTGCTGGGGGCGCCTGACATTGGAAAAGCTAATGCAGAGTACAATCTCTTAAAAAGGGGGAAATAGGATCCCCCATGATGAATGAAGACCTAGAATCCCACTTTGGCGACTTCCAAAATAAACTCTTGAATATGATAACCATGCAAATGCAAGTCCTGAAGGATGACCTAGCATCTGGACTCTCTGAAATCCATGCACTGTGTGACCAAGTAGCCACTAGTGAGGGAAATGATCTAAAGGATCTAAAGAAATGATCTAGGAATTTGAAAAATTACAGGATTCACGGGCCAAAATGGAAACTGAAATTACGAGATTTCCTCCTTGTGGGGAAAAGGGGATATCATCCTTGACAAGATTGCAGACAAACTGAGGGCCTTTCTGGCCTCTACGAAAAGTGAAAGAAATCCAGTCAAAAAATGACTGAGGGGTGCTGGATCTTCATCGGCCCTATGGCACGGAAAAGAAGGATTTGAGGTAAGCATGTTGGGGTGGCACCTATATAGGCACTGCACACGTTACATCCGGTGCAGAAGACACCAACAACACCATGCAGAGCCGAACGATGCCACCTACCGGTGCGCAGAGACTGCTCTGAAAAAGTTCCTGGATCCATTCTGACATCTTCGGAATATTCTATAGTAAGGAATCTGCAGCTATAAGTCTCTCTCAGCTTAAAAAACTCAAATACCTGGGGGTGCATACTACTCCACACCATTGCCAGTTAAGCAAAACAAACTACTCGGGTTACTCTACTTCCCGGCACTTCTCATAAAGTTTCCAGAGACTGAAATAAAGCACTTACTGAAGTCCATAGATCAGTTTATTTGGGGTGGAAAACAAACAAGTGCACCAGGAATGTACTGAAAGTCTCCAAGAAATCAGAAGGGCTAGTCATTTCAGATATTTGAAAATATTACTAGGCAGCCCAGCTCCGAATTTTCTTTGAATGGTCACTCTATGACATGGAGCATCACTGGGTACACATGGATGCTGCAATGAAGGGCCAGCACCCTGGGCTATACCACGTCTCCCAAAACATGTGAGGTCTTTAGTCTGCTATTTCTCTGATATACTCAGAACCTTTTTTGAGATTTGGGGTTCCCTCACCCAGGGCCTTAAATTGACCTCCTTTTTTGTCCCTATTTACTCCTTTTCAGAGAAATATAGAATTCTTCCTTGGCATAGTACAAGAAGTCTTCACATGATAGGCAGACAGCAGCTGTAGGATATTGTGTGACCTTTTCCAGAGAGCAAAAAATCAAAATGTACCTAATGTAAACAAAACTTTGGGGTTCAGGAGGGTGACCGTGTGCGATACTTCCAATTGCGTCATTAGGTATTTTTTCCTAAGAGCATACTGGCATCCCAAAAACAATTGACGAGCCCAGAAAAGATGTTTACCATCTATGCTGGTCCCAAATGCCTCATCTCTAATATCTACACCCTCCTGGTGGATGTGGCACAGGACAAGGCGTGACCGTATATGAATTTCTGGTCTCGAGCTTTGGGCTAATCTGTCCCATTGGCGCAGTGGCAAAAACTTTGGGAAGACAGACCCAAGAGTGTACAGCACAGGGAATCACAGTATACGATAATGATATTACATCATGTCACACCTATTTGCTTAAAACAAATGTGTGGCATGGCAGGTACACTGCGCTAGAGAGGCTGTGGACAAGATGGTGAAGTTTGGCATGGGTGGTGGTTATGCCTCAAGGTAACCCTGTAGAAGGAGATCCTTAGCCATATTAGGGGAGAAATTGGCTATCCACTATGATCTGACCCCGCAAATACTAATCTGGCCCCCATCCTGTGGATTATGACCAAATGGTGCAAGCAGCCTGGAGAGTTATTGTCAATATGCTCCTAGCAACGAAGCAGCTTTAGAGCAGGGCTGGAAATCCCCAACCGTTCCCACAATATATGAATGGGTGGGTAAGATGTGGGCATTGACATGGGCATGATAGATAAGGAGAGACAAAACTAGGGGCTTTATCACATGGATCATATATTTGACAACGAGCAGCAGGTCCTAGTGGACTACTTGGTAGATGCAGGACCTAGTTTGTGTTGTTCCAGGTCATTACGTTCTCTTACATTGACAACATGAGGATTTTATTAATCTTAAGGCTTAGTTCTTAGAACCAAAGATGTTGTACCATTCTTAAAATAGTGTATGTGCACTGGACATCCAGGTTGTCTGAGTAACTTTGAAGTGGAGGATGAGGAAATGGGGGGAATGGTTTGAGGGATGAGGGGGAATTTCTTTTCTTAAACATTTGTGGCCTTTCTGTCGGATCGAAGTTTTGTTTGTGTTACTTATTACAAACCAACGGAATGTTTGCTGATTGTCCTGATTGGAGATATTTAAATAAAGTATCTTTCGAGGGTGGGGGGGGGGGAGAATGTCGTATGATAACGTCCTATGGGTTCATCCAATGAGGCAGGTGAGAGCAGTCGAGCATATGTTAGGGATAAGTCTCCTTCAAATCGCTATTTTAACGCATCAGCATGAATTGTATGCCCCGATATTAAAGAGTAACATATTATTATAATTCTTTCTGACCCAACAAAGATCTATAGAGTTCCTGGTTCCTGCTGGTACTCAATTAATTCAAATGTGAGGAATCAGAACCTCATTTCTTAATTAGGGATCCGAGTGTCAAATCCCCTCCTTTTCTGGGTGAGAATCCACAATGGCAGTTCAACACATTACTCAGCCTAGATTCATATTCATACATTTCCGTGCTGATAATACAGATTGAAAAGTCAGATCTACACCATTACTAATTGGGAATCACAGTGTCAGACCCATACCTTTCCCAGCTGGGAATCCGCACGGTTAGTGCCATTCCTCACACGCACTGCATGCGGGATGGAAAGGGGGCTTCTCAGACAGTGATCTGCAACGAGGACCGAAGCAGCTTCAGTTACGTTTCCCATAACGCACTGGGCTTCGAGCTTCACTGAAACTCATTAGTATCACCTGCGTTAATTACAACAGCAAACCAATCAACAGTTCCCGCTAATTAGTTTTTCTTTATTAAGGCTAGAAATTGCCAAGGAAACTAAAGTCACTAGGGGAAATGATGCGAGTAGGGGTGTTTATGCCAAATTAACACATGTACACAAATGAAAAATAAATATTGAAGCCAACTTGTTTACAAAAAGAGAAAACAATATTAATATTCCAAGACAGATGGACTTGCAGCATTAATGAGTCCCATTATGCCACAGCCTCCTTAAAAAATTTACGAGGATCGGGGATTCCTCTGAATGGCTGAGAAAAAGTGACTTTTCTCCCATGAATGTAGACATGCAACTCCTTCAGTAAGGAAAGCGTACACCTAGGAACGGATGAAGACAGGGAAATCCTAGTGAATGGATGAAGACAAGTGTCTGCACAGCCACAGTCAAAATGAGGACAAGTGACTCGTCAGAGGTCACAGGAATGGTTAACTGCTTAGGTAGGTATGAATAAGGGGGACCCCTTTGCAAGGACATAGAATTATTATTATTTTTTTAATTTTAATTTTAGTTTTGCATTTATTGATAACAAAACCAAACAAACACATCTGTGAGGTCAGTAAATATATACATTATAGTCAAATTAGAGTGCAAGGCGAGAAAAAGTCGTATAACCATCATACGTATAAATCATTAAGAAGGCGTCATGCTGCCATTAAGCGCAGTATAAACTATACTGCATCATTAAGACCTCCTGATGTAGACATTGAAGGGAAGGGGAGTAATCACAGCAGAGGAAGAACAAAGAGCAGAATAAAGAGGTATAAAAAGGAAAAGGGAGAGTAAAAATAGAAACTGGAGAGGTGGGGACAAAGGGACATTGCAGCCGTCTGAGCACCAATATAAATGCAAGCAGTAGTTGGATAGCATGGAAGGGAAGCATAACTATTACATAATCAATGGGGAACCCTGGGCGACTGTATGTTGTTCGATGCTCGGGTCTCCAAAAATGATCGCAGGGGGCCCATATGTCCCTCGGTCGGGAGCCCTCAGGCATAAGTTTCCAGTATATCATTAGTTGTTCCTGACAGAACGAAGCGTCCTGCAACCATTCACTGCAATGGGGAGCTCGACCTCACCCCCACCACATTGCGACCCTATGCTTAGCCAGCAGCAGCAGCAGTCCCACCATTCTCCTGTGCCCAGCGGGAATCCCCTCATCATATCCCAAAAGGGCAAGTTTAGGGGTGTGCGGCAGTTGGAGTTCAGTCATCTCCTCAATCGCCTGCAACATCTCTGTCCAATACTCGCGGAACGCCGTGCAACATCACTCGAAGTGCCGAAAGTCCGCATCAGGCGTCTGACACCTCTCGCAGCGCGCATCTGCTCGGACATCAATACTCTTCATTCTACAGGGAGTATAATACAAACCAGGTACAAAATTAAAGAGAATAAGGCGCAGTCTGTAGTTAGGGGACAGTTCTCTCATAAGCGAGCAGCATCTTCGCCACACGTCATCAGGAATTGTTTCACCTATGTCCACCTCCCAGTGGACTTTAACTTTAATCTCAGTCTAAGACACCGCGTTCTGCATGCAAACATATAGTCTTGTGATAAGCCTGTGCGGGGATTGCGTTTGATATATAAGGTCCAGCACTCAGCACACCGGGGGCATTGCAGGAAAGCAGGGGTAACGCGCATGGAGCAGAGCACGAATTCTGAGAAAAAATAGTCGATGCAGTGCAGTGTCGTGCACATCACTGAGTGCGGTCTCCGAGGAGATGAACATCCCATCAGAGAACCAAAATCCTAAGGTAGTTAAGTTGGACTCAAAAAGAAACTCACAGACTTGGGCATCCCCTGACAACTGCATGTCAGCAACATCCAGCACCGGAATCAAAGGCACAAAAGGCTCTTGTACACTAGCGTGTTGCAACAGCACAGTCCAGGCCCTTGCAGTACAGGCCACAGTATCGACCTCACGCGGTCTGGGTCTGATCAGGCCACCAAGCACCCTTGGTAATCTATCAGGTCACACAATGTCACTTCCAGGTGACAAATGGGCAGGTATCGTATAGGTGTAGCCAAAAATGTGCAAAATGTGCCTGCGCACAATGATAATAGAGTGCTAGATGCGGGGCCGCCAAACCTCGCAGTTCAAATGGAAGTGTCAGTTTTTCCCATGAAATTCTGGGCTGCTGACTAGCCCAAGCCACAGCCACAAGCGTGGACTTAAGCCGCTTCAGAAAACTCGCTGTAAGGACAAGATAAATAAACACAGAAACTTGGGCAGAATAACCATCTTCGCTATCGTTATGCAACCCGTCAGCGAGAGCGGCAATGAACGCCACACCTCCACCTTATCTTCCAACCACATAATAGCTTTGCTGTAATCAGCTGACCAAAGCGTATTAACGTCTCCACTCAGCCAGATACCTAAATACTTCACTGGTCCGTCAGTCCAGCTGAGGGAATATCTAGAGGGAAACTGCACCGTGGCCTCAGATAGAGGCAACACCACCGACTTGGACCAGTTGATGGTGATCGCAGAAATCTGCCAAAGCAAACAATCTCATCCAATAGAGCATCATGGTGCAGCTGTGGGTCACGGACATATAGGGCGACATTGTCCGCACACATGGAAATTAATATTGGATGCTGTTGAAATACCAAGCCCCTGTGATTGTGGTTTTGTCTCAGGTGAGCCGCAAGCAGTTCTATCACGACTGCAAAAAGCAGCGGAGAGAGTGGGCATCCTTGGCGAGTGCCCCTAGCAATCAGAAAGGGGTCAGAAATAGTCCCATTTACTCTCAGCCGGGCGGACGGCTGCGAGCACAGCAGGCAAATCAGCTGAATAAACATAGAGCTCAACCCCACCCGACCCAGCAGAGCAAACATATATGGCCACGCAAGAGAGTCAAAGGACTTAGTGGCATCAAGGAACACGCCAGTCATCAGGATCAATCTTGCTAGATATCGCAAAATAGGTGCGGAGATTATATAAAGTGGAACGTCCCCGCACAAAGCCGTACTGATCCGGCAGCACCAGAGAAGGGAGCAAAGGCAGCAGTCGGGCCGCAATGAGCTTCGCCAAAATCTTATTGCCTATATTGATTAATGAGAGGGCCGATATGAATTGCAACAGCACAGGTCTTTCCCGGGCTTTAAAACAGTCATAATAAGAGCTTCCCTCATTGAGGCCGGTAGCACACCGTTCTCAAAAGCCTCCGCATATACCTTCAGGAGGTGCAGTGCTAATATATCTGCGTATTCCTTATAGAAGGACGGTGTCAGGCCATCCAGCACAGGCACCTTATCATCCGGTAAACTGCATATAGCCTGGATCACATTGTCCACCGAAATGGGAGTGTCTAGATATAACCTATGCAAATTCTCAGACCTCAACAGGCTGATATCTACAAAGTAGTCAGTTGCAGCCACTGAGCTCAGCCCCGAGGGTTCAGCATGCAGGCCCGAATAAAAGTCAGTGAGGACACGCCTAATCTCCTCAGTGCTGGTATGCTGCTCACCAGTCGAATCGGCCAGCTCTACAATATAATAACTTGCCCACGGCTTACAGAGCATTGTTGCCAGTGTTCGGCCAGCCCTCTCACCGTCGCCATATCTCCTCACCGTAGCATCCTTCCCTAGAAAGCAAACTTTGCAAAGGGCGGCCTCCTCATACTGTGTCATCTTTCCTCTCAAGGCAGCCAGAAGGTCCCCCGACCAGTCTGAGGCCAAGCGTTTTTCAAGATCGGCAAGCTGGGCCTTCAGATCTGCCAAATCCCACCTTAACACCTTCAGCATTCCGTGCTGTTTAGAGAGGCAGATCCCGCGGATTACTACCTTGAAAGCCTCCCACACGGTTCCAACAGAGGTCACTGACCCCTGATTCTCAGCAAAGTAGTGTACGATGGCGTCACAGATCTCGTCCCTAAATATCTGATCCCTAAGCGCACCATGGGGAAGTCGACCGTGGGCCTTCAGGAACAGCCAACTCCAACATGACCAGCGAATGATCCGACAAGGTGAGCTCAATTGACTGGACCAGAGCTCAACATCCCAGGTGCCGAGCCATCTGTCTATACGGGACCAACTGCCATGCACATAATTGACGCAGGTACCTTCCCTGTCAGTTCCATGCTTTGCCCTCCATAGGTCCACCAAAGCACCCTCAGCCATCACAAGAGACAAGGTCTTGGCCGCTGCCACATGCTGTGGTCTAGCATGGCTTTCACGTTCCGCCAAGAAATCCAGTACTACATTGAAATCCCCCATACAACAGGGACCCTGGACCCAGTGAACCAATCAGCCGCCACACTTCCCCCAAAAATTCAAGGTCATCAGTATTTGGGCTGTAAATCAACACCAATCTGCATTGTCTATCTAGCAGCATACCTCGCAGCATAACATAGCGACCGTTCGGATCCACAAGTACTTTTTCAGTGCACCACTGCAGCCCCTTCCGAATCAAAATCGCCACACCTTGTGCATATCGCGAATACATCGCAGCGTGACACTCACCAATCCAACCAACTTTTATCCGGTGTTTTGTGGTTTCTACCAGGTGCATCTCCCGCAGCATGCAAATGCCAATCACATGTCGCTGCATATAGGCAGACAACAATCTCGTCTTACGCCCATCATCCAGCCCACGAACATTCCAAGTGAGGCAGCGCACAGGCGTTATGCTTTTTTGCACCATTCCAGCAACCTAACCAAACATATATCTCTGAATACCATCACAATAGAAGCATCAGGGGAAGGAGCAGGAGTGAAAGAAAAAAGACAGGGGGAGTAAACCAAGTACAGAACATTACCAACCCACACCCACGCTGACCCACCAAATGGGTCAGTACTACAATCCCTCCCAGCCCCGAATACATATCCCACAACATAATAATAAACAATTGGAATGGACTCATCAGCGTTAGCGAGGCCATCCGAAAACCATTCCAAACAGGATGGATGAGCGAGGGGGCTCACAATGTAGAGTATATAACAGAACAGCCCACACTAGCATTTAAATCAGCAACAACAAATTTGCGGGCCACAAAGCACCGGGCAAGGCCACAGGGGACCCAAACAGTAGAATGTATTTAGATATTGTCACTTAGAGTGTCTCCCTCTCTGCCAGCAGCCCGCAGGTACTCCAACAGTGCCTTTTTAGGGACAGATTTAGCAAATTTAGAAGCCAAATTTGTGTCAGTGAAGAAGTGCAGCTTGCCCTTATGCTGCACCCGCAGTTTAGTTGGATATATGAGGGAGTATTTGGCATTAGTTTGGCTCAGAGTGCGTTTGGCTGGCAAGAAAGCCTTACAGTCTGCCTGCACCCCAGGGGTGTAGTCAGGTGTAGTCAGGGAAGTTACTCGGTTTAGTATTGTTATAAATTCCAGGTCTACGCTCTCTGGCCACTCTAAGTATAGTGTCCCTATCTCTGTAGTTCAGTAAGCGTACAATAATAGGGCGCACCGGAGCTCCCAGCGGAGGTCGCAGCCCCAGGATCTGTGGGCCCTCTCCACCGCCAGCACACGGAGAGCACGCCGAGGAATAATGCAGAAAGCATGGTTTCGACAAAGTCCTCCATGCGCCCCATGGCCATCGACTCCGGGAGACCCAGTATGCGGATGTTATTATGGCGGGACCGGGCCTCAAGATCCTCATTCTTATTCCGGATCACCTCCAGCACTTGCTCCATGCGCAGCAAAGGTTCTCTGTCTCCGCGGCAACCATCCTCGAAATCCGAGGTGCGAGATTGCAGCTACTCAAAGCGGGCATCATGACCAGCTACCCGTTCCTTTAGACAATCCATTTGCTCAGTTCAATGGT
The DNA here is from genome assembly GCF_031143425.1 of Pleurodeles waltl. Taxonomy (NCBI): domain Eukaryota; kingdom Metazoa; phylum Chordata; class Amphibia; order Caudata; family Salamandridae; genus Pleurodeles; species Pleurodeles waltl. Next base: position 941,880,094 of record NC_090446.1, read on the forward strand.
CAAGCTTGGCGTCGATGCTAACCAGGCCATGCTTGAGGTCTAGGTACATAGCCTTCACGGAGGAAGCAGAAGTCTCCTCCTCTAGAGGCAGGTCATCCACCGACCGGCCGGCCGGGCCGCTTTTCTTTTTCCCACCATCAAAGGTGAGCTTAGGCTGCTTCTGGTCCGCCAGCCCCATCCTCTACGCAGCCGACCAGGCCGGCGTCCAGCGAGGCGCCACCTCACCACACCAGCAGAAATCCCCTAATAAGTAGGACCACCCAAAGACAGAAGCTCCACGCGGGCACTCACTCCCAGTCGTCGCTCATATCACAGCAAAGCAGGACGGAGGAGGGGGGGTGCCAAGTACCAGAGCCAGGCCCACGTCCGTCACCGCACAACTGGTCGCAGTCACAGAAGCCAATTACATCAGCCCAAAGCAGCAGCACTGCCATACACGAGGCAAACCGGCTCGAGTCCCACCACCGAAGAGGCCCAGCAGGTCGCTAATGGTGGGGCCCCAGCTGAGCCAGAAGGGCCAGGTCAGGATCACCGGCCGGCCATCACTAGGAAATGATTAACAAAAAAGGGAGGGGGTAAATCCACTCCCCAGATGCCACAGGGGACGCCCCCACTGTCACAGGGTGCCAGAAACCCCCGATGCCACCAAAACACCGGGGGAGGGTGACAGGGGGCACCAGCCCCCAAATTCAACGCGCACCAGTGCTCCCGCAGGAGCCCGCAGCCCGATCCAGCCACCGACCGGGCCCCGCAAGAGCAGGATGACAAGACATCGCCCTAATAGGCCGGGGATGCCGCCTTCAGGTCTCCGGCCCTTGACTGCGTGGGCGAGATATGAAAAATAGGAAGGAGCGGCCCCCCGTGGCACACACCAGCTCGGTCTCCCGCAAGCAGGCCTGCAAGCACTGCCGAGGCCTGCGCGCATCGCGTGCCCACTCAGGCCAGCCCAGCAAGGCCGAGCAGGCCAGCACGGCCCCCTGCGCCTGACCGGTGCTCAACCGCGTCCAGCAGCCTCCCCGAGCCTTCCCTCACAGCTCCCTGTAAGGCTCAGAAGGCAGGGGGCTGTTGTGAAGGAGAATCGTGTCATTTAGGTCCCCCGCCGGCCAGAGCCTCACAGAGTGGTGGCCATCTTGCGGGATGGCCAGGCCACGCCCCCCGAAATATTCGAGGTTGGGTTACTAACAGATCCGGTAAGGTGGGGGTAAGTGACTCTTTAAATTAGATGAGTTCAGGGGTTTCTTCTACAAAAAAATGTATTGCGACTGATCTGAACAGATAAGAACAAGTAACTTCTCCAGTGGGGTAAGAACAGGTGTCTACTCTATAGGTGTGAGGGACATGTAACTACTTGGAGGGATGAGGGCAGGTGACTCATCAGGAGAGATAAAGCCAGCTGACTCTTCTAATAATCCAAAGGCGTGTGACTCTTGGATAAAAATGAGGATAGTGGATTCCTTTGAAAATATATGGCCACAGTAATGCTTGAGTTTGGATGAATGACTCATCAGGAAGAATGAGGATAGAGGACTGCTCAGTAGAGATGAGAACAGGTATCTCCTCTAAATGTATAGAGATAGGTTAACTCTTCAATGAGATAAGCACAGGTTATTCCTCAGAAGTGACAGGGATGAGTATTGCCTGAACTATGCGGACAAGCGACTGCTCTGAAGATCTAAGAACATGACACCCCTCAGTAGGGAAGAGGACAGGTGTTTCCTCTAAAGGTACGAGAATTGGTGACTCCACTGAAGCGATAAAGTCTGGTGAGGAATAAGGACAGTTGACGAGACTGGAGGGGTGTGGACATCTGGTACATGTGAAGAGAGGAGCACTGGTGATTTATGTGGAGGGATGAGCCCAAGAGACCTGTCTGGATGGATGTAGACAGGTGACTCCTGTGGAGGGATATGGACAGGTCCCTCTACTGAAAAAGATAAGAACAGTTATCTGATCTTAAAGCGAGGGACGGGTGACTCATGTGATTGGACAGATATCTGAGAGTCAATTGAAAAGATACAAAGGAGAAAGATTTTTCATTACTTTCCAGTGAAAATATTTGTGTACTGTGTGAAACTGATTTAGTCTGAGGAAGCTATATTTCACAGAGATTTCTAAATTAGCACATCAATAAAGAACATGTATGGTTGTGTTCACAGGTGCACAGAAAGGCATTTCAAAATGAAACCACGTTTCAACTTTGAAGAAATGTTATATGGCGTAGATCTGCACCAGAACTGTTCTCGTAATTGCTGTCATGGAAATAGACATCGAAGGTCTTAACACATACCTTTTATTCCAAGCTAAACAAATCATAACAAAATGAAACTCACTTTTTAATACTAGAAACATCCCAAATTACAAACGTGCAAAACACCTCGACGGCAAAACATCTGGCTGGAAAATCGTGAGTTATACACAAAGTTGTTTCAACAGCCACCAAAAACTATAATGCAAAAGAGTTTGTGTTGACAAGTTTGAAACCTCAAGGTAAGTTAACTCTAAACTGAGATTTGAATCTAGAGTTAAAGCAACAATGGTTCAAATGGTTATAAAACAATACCCATTAGACACAAAAAGTATCGTTCAGAATTAACAACTTGTCAAACAAAGCAACTTGTTAAACAAAATACATAACTGACCAAAAAATACAGTAAAAAATATATACAACAAATATAAAATAACATAAAGAGGCTTTTACAAACGTACTCACACACAAAAAAAATATATGCGGAACCCTGGCTTGTGTTAACTCCCCTATCTATGACTAAAGGCGACATGCAGAGGGGATTGGTTGCCTGTGGCGGACTGGTAGCCTGTACTGAGTTGGTCATGCCAGGCCCTTCAGCCAAACCCTGCTGTGCATGTATGAATGTTATGTGCAGTTAGGGGGTTAGCCAATAGCAACAGGTAGGGCCCCTAACCTGGACATGGCCAAAGGCCAGGTCCCTTGTCCAACTCTTGCTGCACGGCCCCTCTTACTCAGTTCCTCCCTTTCACGTACTCTTTCACTCAGTTTCACTCACCCATGCCTTCTTCAGTCCTTGACTTTCAATCACGCTCACTCATTCTCACACACAAAACAAATAACATATATTTTTCACCTTTCCAAAATACTAATGTTGGTTCTGAAAATAACCCTTTTTCGTCTTTTAAAACGTTTTTCAGTCTGTTTTGTTTTTACTTTATTGGAAAGCCAAAGCAAAAACAGCTTAAACAATGGGAAAAACACTGGATTCATCATTTTTATACATCCTCTAGTAGAGAATCACTTGATTTTTGCAAGCATTTCCACTTTGCTCTTTACAAGAAATTACCTTGCCATACAACCAGCAAGCTCACAGCTGAAAAGCAGGTATCAATCTCCTCTTGCTCCTACTGCAGCACATCTGGCAGCCTTTCTCAATGAGGGATGGCATGTTCCAGGTTCCAGGTTCCACCAGCCTTTCCCTGGCTGTTTACCCCGCCAGGGAAAGGCTGGTGGAATGGGTGCCTCGGGCCACCCCTGCACTGCCCATGGACTTGGCATGGGCAGTGCAAGGGCCCCCATGCACAGCCCAGTCGCACATTTCAGGGGCAGTGCATGGGGGCAGTGAAATGCGTGACGGGTGATGCTGCACCTGCCGCACTGCTACATCACCGCCGGCTCAATGTTCAGGCCTTGCATTCAGCTGGGCCGGCTGACGGAAACACTGTTTCTGCCCGCTGGCCCAGATGACTGATCTTTATGTGGCCGGTGGGGGGGTTGTGCGCGCTGGCGGTCTTTTGTTGACTGCCAGGGCCAAACTCGGCAGACTCATAATGAACACCTAAATCTGTGACTTTTTAGTTTGACTGAACTAAGTCCTACTTAATTCGCTTCTAAACCATCACCTCAGAAAATATCATGAAAGTTTCTTTGCTAGCCTAACAGAGTAATTTAATTACAGATAATTTCAATAAAAAACACAATAAATGCATACTATCTGTGGAATGAAACAAGCAAACAAAGGTTGCAATGAAGGGTATATATTTTTTTAAAGTTCAGTTTAACAGCCTAAATAAAAAATTAAAAGTTTTATTTTAGGTACCTGAAAAAACAAGAGCCCCCCACCCCATCAAAAAAAATCTATTTGCACTGTTGGTTGGCCACCCTTAGATGGTATGGCCTAGAATCTGGTGTCACTAATGAAGCATCAATAAAGATGTCATGTATGATATGCATCACAATGGGATAGCAGAAATTCTGATTTGCACTGTGAACCATAACTGGTATATTTCTGTTATTTGTTGTGCTGCAGCCAGAATCCAAGCTCACTTCTGTGTTTTTTCCAGTAGATAGATAGATAGATAGATAGATAGATAGATAGATAGATAGATAGATAGATAGATAGATAGATAGATAGATAGATAGATAGATAGATAGATATAGATAGATAGATGAACATAGTTTAATATGTTTTTGTTATCATTGTAGAGTGTGCAGAGGTCAAAACCTGCAGATGTTCATGATGCCTCTCCCCTCCTTCACATTTGAATTTTGAGATGTTATTGGGTGAAAGAAAAGGGTTGATTTTTTTTGCCCAGTAGGGGCACCAGCAGAGCCATCCCAGAAGAGTGAGAAGGGGCACCCTTTATTGTGCAAAAAAGACCAACATCAACGTGTTTTGGCCTCAAAGAGCCTATGTTAAATTTTAAGCATGATAAAGTGCTCACATTTAAGGATTCTCTGTTTGTATAAATATTGGTATTATATCAAGCAGCCTTCACCTGAAATATCCTAAAGCAGTGTGGGATGACTGCACATTATTGCAGTATTCTTTCATGTCCATGATCAATTGAAACATGATGAGTTTAGATATTGATGTGTTTATTCATGCTTATACAATTATTCAATTGCTTTTTACAAATACCTTTACACATTTCGCTTACATTTTCTTCTACTTTTGAATAACTTGTCTATGTCTATCATGGTTTGCTTATGTTTTCCATGGGCAATTGACCATGCTTATAACTGGCCAAAAGCGTTTTTGACATTTAGCACAATAAATGGTGTTTGTTCCTACTGGAGTGCCACTCTTTTTCTTTCAGAGGAGTCGTCAGAAATATTGTAGGCCACCGCCACACACTGTCGTGAGCACCAATGCCACAAAGGTGGATAATATTGGTGAATTGAGGCAGTTGCATCTATATATATAATTAAATGACCCACTAAAAGCTGCAAAACATAAACTGGCAAGATGGCTATTCAATGAGCACTGCTCTGCTGAGTGTGTCACACACGATATCAGTGTGAGGGGCAGGGTTATGTGCTGAAGACAGAGGATGGCTTGCTTACTGGCATGATGCTTGACTCCCTCACTGTGAACTGGTGGTGTTACAAACAGACCACGCAGTCACCAGGAATTGTGCACTGGCTGCATTTCCCTCACTGCCAAGCCATAGTTTGTGCACTGAAGCTTGGTGTGTAGGAGAGAAAAACACAGTCCTGGGGAGGATCTGAAATACAGCACTACTAGCCATCCCCTTGTCATTCTCCCGCCCCCTCATCGATCTATTGCACCAGTATTTTGGGGAGATGATGGAAATATGAGAAGTGCTGAAGCCACTTGATAAAAAAGGCACAGTTTGCCTTGAATAGTGATGACACTTTGAAAATACCTGTCCAGACAGCTGCTCTCGTAGGGCTTGCTGCCCACATGCCCCGCAAGATAGCCTAGTAACCACCACATTAAACTGAGTGCATGGCTGTGGAACCTGAAGTGGTGATGGCATCAGTATCCAACTGATTCGAAACAACCAAAGGGAACCCTCTCATAAAAAATCACTGCATCATCACATTTCAATTGATGCCATTTTAGATTAGATTACCCTTTCAATCCAATTAGTTATGAGTGCCTTCTAGGGAAAGGGGAGGTTGAAGAGAGCACATGCTGCAGCATCACAGAGAAGCTACTTTGTTACCCCAAATGTAAAAGTGATAAATGTAAAGATCTGCAAAATGCTGTTGGCTAGTTCCAAACGTGACAGACATCCCATCTGTCAAGGATTGAAGGGGCTCACCGAATCAAGGGCCTCATATATAAAGCTATTTTTCAGTTGCAAAGGCTTTGATTCGCAAAATTGGAACCTTTGGGATCACAAAATATAGTTGGGCATGTTCAAAACCCAAACTGTGTTTTGATAACGCATTACCGAATTGCAAAATAGATTTCCAAGTCTTTACAAAATTGCAAATTGGAAGGGGAGTGTTCAGGGCATCCCTTCCAGTTTTACAGATCCTTATAGTGTGTATCAAGGGTTCATTATGACAACTGCAGGCACAAACTAATGATAGGTTAACCACACTTGATACTCCATATCTATATAATTCAACTCTATGTATACATATATTACACTGTGGCAGTCCCCACTGTGTAGTTATAGTTAGATTAGACTTTCCACAGGAAAAGCTTTTTTTTGTTTCGCCAATAACTTTGGCACCATTTGCTGAATCTTCATGAAACTTTCCAAAAAACAGGTCCAGCCACTTCGGCTCCTTCCTGGAACGTTTTGTGGTGATCTGTCAAGTAGGAGGATGGTGGGGTGGAGAAAAAGGAGGGGTGTGGCAAAATGTCTTCATCGCCATGCAGTTTACATAGGGAAAATTAGACTGAGACACTGTACAGCTACTTTACAGATAATTTGGGACATTATGTTCTGGTGCTGGACAGGCACGATGGTAATAATGGCAATGCCCTCCCCTCCTACTACTCAGGGTGACCCTGCAGGTGTTGATTTCTTGGCAAATATGCACTGAAGACCAACGACCTTTGATCTCAAGGTCCCCCAGATGAGCTCCTCACCCTAAAGTGGAAGCATCTGTTATCACCGTGGTCACCGGAGGCGGCAGTGAGAACGGCCTTCCTTGGGAAAGGTTGCCATCCAGAGCCCACCATCGTAAATCTGCTGCAGTGTCTCTGGAGATCGTTATTAACGCCTCGAGATCCCCTTTGTATTGAAACCACTGCCTGCGGAGGCACCACTGAAGAGCCCTCATGTGCCAGCGTGCATGAGTGACCAACAGAATGCATGAGGCGAACAGACCGAGCAGACGAAGGACCTTGAGGACTGGAACAACCGCTCCACTTTGAAACATTGGAATCAATGCCTGGATCTCCTGAATCCGCTGAGGCAGAGAAAAAGCTCAATTCAACATTGTGTCCAGTACACCCCCTATGAACAAGAGGCATTGAGAGGGCTCCAGGTGAGATTTGGGCACGTTTACCAAAAAGCCCAGATCGAACAACAACTGGGTTGTCATCTGCAGGTGACGCAACACGAGCTCTGGAGACCTGGCTTTGATCAACCAATCATCCAGGTAAGGGAATACCGCTATCCTCTTCCTCCTGAGATGCGCTGCAACCACCGCCTTCACCTTCGTGAAGACTCGAGACGCGGAAGTAAGGCCAAAAGGAAGGACCGCAAACTGATAGTGTTGCGACCCCACCACAAACCGGAGATACTTTCTGTGCGACTTGAGAATAGGGATGTGCAAGTAAGCATCCTGCAAGTCGACCGACACCATCCAATCTTCTTCGTTCAACGCCATGAGCACCTGCGCTAGGGTCAGCATTTTGAACTTCTCCTGCTTGAGGAACCAGTTCAAAACCCTCAGGTTCAGGATAGGCCTCAACTGACCATCCTTCTTGGGGATCAGGAAATATCTTGAATAACAACCCTGACCCCTTTCCTGCTCTGGAACCAACTCCACTGCACCTTTTGATAATAGGGTCTGAACTTCCTGTTTCAACAACAGGAGATGGTCTTCTGTGCAAAAGGAGGGATGGGGAGGGATGGCAGGATGAAACTCCCGAAAGAGAAGTGCATAACTTTTCTCCACAATATTGATGACCCAGGAATCCGATGTGATCAGCTTCCACATGTGGAGAAAAACAAACAACCTTCCCCCTACAGGAGAAGTATGGGAAGAAATGGACGGAGGAGCTTTCCCTGTTGCACCCCCCGGAGGAAGAGGCAGAGTGCTGCTGGGTGGCTCCTCTGGTTTGAACTCTACCCCTCCCTCTAAATGACCTATAGGGACGCGTAGATGGTTGTTGGCCTGCAGACTGGAGTCTCCTCCAAAAGGAAGAGCCTCGACCAAACTCCCTGAACCTTCTAAATGACCTGAACAGGGTCGTGGTAGAAGCCTGCAAACCTAGGTACTTAGCCGTAGCCCTACTCTCTTTGAAGCACTCCAAGGCAAAGTCAGCTTTCGAACCAAATTGTTTATCCCCATCAAATGGCAAGTCTAAAAGAGTTGATTGCACATCAGAGGAAAAACCAGAAGACCTCCGCCAAGCATGTATCCTGGATACAATGGATGTCCCCATCGCTCTGGCCACTGAATCTGCAGTATCTAAGCCCGTCTGTATGACCTGAGTCGCTGCCGCTTGAGCATCAGCCAAAAGACCCCGCATGTCATGGGACAAATCTGGCATCTCAGCCTTAGCAGCATCCATCAAGGCATGAATGTACCTTCCTAACACACAACTTGCATTACCCAACTTCAGGGCCATACCTCAAGATGAAAAGATCTTCTTGGCCGACTGCTCCATCCTTTTTGACTCCCTGTCTGAAGGAGCCCAAGGAAACCAATCAGGAGCTGAACACGAGGCGCAGGATGCCTGAACCTGTCACAGTTTTCACTGGGCTTACCGTCGAAGTTGATGAGGGTTGGGGAACGACCCCGGTTCCGGCAGGTTCTGCTCTGGCCGAGGTAGGGGCGACCCCTTCCGGTAGCCACGGTGCTGTTTGACAATAGCAAGCCACTACAGTCCGTGCCCTCCAGAAGGAGTCCCAGAGGAAAAACCCCAATAGGGTAAAAAACCTCCAACAGGAACTCCCTGAAACAGAAGGAGGACACAAGGGCGTTAGAACTGAAGATCCGAGAGTACAGGAAAAACTGGAGACGAAGACAGTTCAGGAAACACTGGATCCAAAAGAGGAAACCAGCCGGAGCGTGACTACCACCAAAGGAGTGTTGCAACGCAATGAGTAAGCCACTGAATTCCCCTTATATACCCCTTTACAGGAAGTAGGAAACAGGAAGTAGAAACACCACCATCTTGGATTGGGGAAAAGAGTATAATAGTGAATAAAGAACATGCGTCCAAACAGAGAGAAACAATGCATGCTGGGAAGAGAGGAAGTGGGCAGCATGCTGGGAAAGGGAAAAGGCAGGCATAAAAACACCACCATGTGCAGGTACTCGGCTTTTGCCTGTTAATACTGGTAAGTGGTGAAGCAGAAGGATATGCAAATAGTCTAAATGTAAAGCGCACTAAATGCGCTATGCGCGGCAGGTCTGAGACCCACTCGGGGTCTCAATTCCTGCCGCGTCTGCCCTTGCGGCAGAAACGAAAGAAGGGGGCGCGGCGGGTGCCGCGACCCCTGACCAGGCTCGCAGCTTCTCCCGCAGCCTGTCTGCAAGCCGCGGCTTCTCCCACGGCTTGCCTGCAGGCCGCGGTATTCCACAAATGCCGCGCCGCAGCGACCTGAGCCTGTGGCCACGGCCGCCGCAGCGTGACAGAACCACCAGACTTTCTGGAGTCGGATGCTTAGAGAGGAAGCCCGGATCTCCAGGGGCCACTCTGTACCGTCGCTACTGATCTGCTAACTGCCGTTGAAGAAACTGGTTCCCTCCAAACCTCAATAATTGGTTCAGTGAGAGCCTCATTAAACGGCAGGAGTGGCTCTGCAGCAGCCGAAGCCAGATGTAACACCTCTGTGAGAATATTGGTTTTCACCTCGGCTACAGGTAACGGAAGATCTAAAAAGTCTGCTGCCTTTCTCACCACTGAGTGAAATGAGGCTGCTTCCTCCGTGAATTCACCTGGAGAGGCCAAGTCCCTCTCTCGGGAAGTATCGAGACCGCTGGCAGAGTCCAAGCCCTGAAAGTTCCCCAGGGGCTCTGCGATCTCGCCTTCTTCTGGGTGCTGTCTCAGATATTCCTGCTCCTCCAACAGTCTGAGGGCCTTCCTCCTTGAGCGCAACTTGGCCTCTATATTTGGCGTCGATAAAGAATTAGCCGATGCCGACGACCTCTGCTGACGCTGATCTTCCGATTCTTCCAACGCCGGATCCATGGGAAGTCGAGCACTCTTCGCCGGCGTCGATTGGAGTTGTGGCGCAGTCGACGGCGCCACGGAGCAGCTGAAACCACCGGCGTCGAAGGTCTTCTCTGCGATGCCAAAGGCACAGGCGCCGGACCAGGCACTTCTACCGGGCAGAAGGGCATAAAAGGCGTTGGCTTGTATGGAACCGGAACGCCCAGACCAAAAGCCACTGGACCTGAGGGACCAGTGGGTGCACCGCCAGGAGCCATGGCACTAAAGATGTTGAACATCGCATTTAAGAAGGTCGCCGGATCCGCTCCCGGAGTCGGGAAGGCAGGATACCCATGCGGCATCGGCGCCGACTGCGACGTCGGTACTGGATCCGGCACCTCTGATTGTGAATGTGAGAAGGCAGGACGGCGCCGGAGAAGCCTGAGGACTTTGAGGCTGTGGCGTCACTGTTGGACTGACCTCCCACGTCGAGCGGCGCCGAGCAGATGGAGACCTTGAACGAGATTGATCTTTCCCCAACCGGCGTTGAGAATCATGCCGACGCCGAGAGTCATGATGGCGCCGTTTCTTGTGGGAAGATTTTGAAGAAGAGCTGCAATGTCGATGCGTTTCCTTCTTCTTCGATTTCGCTAAAAAGAGCTTGTCTTCACATTCTTTCAACGCCTTTGGGTTCATTTGTTGACAGGAACCACACTCTTCCACGTCATGCTCTGAGCTCAAGCACCATAAACAGTCATTAAGCGGGTCCGTGACCGACATACGACCCCCGCATTCCCTTACAAGGCTTGAAGCCGGATTTCTGAGGTGGAGACATTTTAACTGGAAAGTATCTCTTCCGAGAAACAGTAGCTTCCCAAGAGCCAGGAGAAAAAAAAGTTACTCGAAGTAACAGGAAAAAAGTGAACAGACGTCAACACGCTGGCGAGGACTTTTTATTGCCTCAATGACATCAGACGGCGTCGCGTGGAAGTCGGGCAATTGTGACGTCCTCGTCGACGTGCAGAGCTGGGAAGAAAATTTCCATTGAATGCTAGCGCATTGGGATAATTCATTAGGTGAGGAATCCACAGGTAGTTGTATCCATCAGAAATAGTTGTTTACTTGGTAAAACATATTTGGTTTATTAAGATGAGAGTTCCTTTACCAAGGTGAACTTTGGCAGCAATTTTCTTACCTTCATCTATCTTAAACAACTCTTTTCAGGCTCAGGTTTGTGTAAACTACACCTGCTCTGAGATGCTTGCAATCGAGAGGGGTGACAGCCAGGGCTGTCATCTCTCCCCTTTGTTCTTTGCCCTATGAACTGAGCTGCTGGCAGCCTTGATATGAAGGATGTCCTAGTGTAGGTTTTCCAATGGGATAAAGGAATCAAAGACTCTGTTTTGTGATATACATATATGTACTCTTAATTTTTCCAGTTCCTGAGATGGACAGGTCAATAGAGGTTGATCGAGATATTGGACTCCACAGCAAAACATCCGGTAGTGATTTGAAGTCAATTGTAGACCCTGTGGAAGACCCAGTTCAGAAGGCAGAATACATTTTGCCAGAGACACAGATTTGTGCTGGAATCTTAATATTAATCCGATATTGTATGTTTTACACAGAGACCTCCTCCTTTTGCCCATCATCTCTAGCTATCATGTCTAACTATCAATAGGAATGGGTGTGGAGAACCAGTTTGTCTGAGAAGAAGCTGTATTTTTGAGGGGAGGTCAAAAAGAGTCAACTGCTGCTGCTCAATCTGACATGAAGTCAGCATGTGTGCAAGTTCGGGCATGGAACCCTACCCTGCTCTGTTGCTGTGGCAGGCGATCATCCCGAAGTGGCAGCATGGCCGGAGGACCAATGCTCATGCTCAGGAATTTGGGATACCATACTCTTTGTGCCCAATCTGAAGCCAGAAAAATGCTGTGGGCACGGTCTGTTCTGATCTTGCTCAGAGCTCGAGGCAGGATTGGTACTGGGGGAAAGGCATACAGGAGTCCTGGGCCCCATTCAAGATAAAATGTGTCTCCAAATGAAAGCTGCCTTGGAAACTCCAAAGTGTGAATTGCTGACATTGAGCATTCTCTGAGGTGCCAAATGTTTTCCTCATTCGCAGAACAGACCTTGCACCACCTCTGAATGGAGATGCCGTTTGAGATCTGCAAGGCATCAACAGCTGAGTTAGTCCACTCCAGTATTCATAGAGTCCACCAGGTGTTGTACAACCAGAACAAAGCCTTGACATTCAAGCCATGACAAGAGACAATGGGCCTCTTAGCATAGGGTCCATGACCCTACCCCATCCTGCATGTTCCAGTACCACATTGAGGTGGTAAGGTCTGTGAACACCTCTACCAGCCTCCCCTTGACAGAAGGCAGGAAGGCCTTCAATGCCAAGCAGATTGCTCTCAGGTCCAACAAGTTGATGTGGAGCTGAGACTCTGCCAGACACAAGAATCCACTAATCTCCACCTCTCATTGATGGCCGCCCCAATTGAGAAGAGAAGAGATGCATCTGTCACCACTGTGAAGACTGGGTGAGGAGTGGAAAGGGGCCTTCTGCTGACCCAATCATGGTTTGTCAGCCCCACTGCAGGTCTTTTCCAGTTCCCTCTGATCTCTGGACCAGGTCAGAGAGATTCTTCTGGTGCAGCACCCACTGGGATTTCAGGTCCCACTGCAGAGCCCTCATATGCCAGTGGGCATGCTTTACCAGGAGGTTGCAGGAGGCAATGAGACCCAGCAACCTCAGAGTCAGTCTTACCGAAATCCAGGATAGAGGCTCTGGACTCACCACTTCAGAGGATAGGCATGGAACTACACTGTGTCTAGAATGGCTCTGATGAAAGGAAGCATCTGAGAGGGAGTCAGGTTTGACTTTGGCATGTGTATAGTGAACCTCAGTGAATGCAGGAGGGCTGCTGTAGTCTAGAAATGGGCGACAACTGCCTGCAGCAAGCCTGCTTTTAACAGCCCATTGTCATGGTAGGGTAAGACTGGAATGCCTGACCTCCACAGATGTGCTGGAAAAAACACCATCACCCTTTTTAACAGCTGAAGGGAACTGGATAGCCAAAAGGGAGCAGAGCAAACAGAAAGTGCCCTTAGCCCACTGTGAACCGCAAACAATGCTTGTGGGCCGGCAAAGCAGTATATGGAAATATGCATCCTGCAAGTCCATTACTACCATCCAGTCTCAAAGGTCCAGGGCAGGCGGGACTTGAGGGAACATGAGCATTGTGAATTTCTCCTTTTTCACGAAGTAGTTCAGAGGGCATAGGTCTAGTATAGGGTGAAGACCTCTGTCCTCATTCGGTACCAGAGTGTAGCAGGAAGAGGAACCATTGACCTATTTCTGATGTTGGCACCCTTTCAATAGCTCCTTTGGCCCGACGAGCCTGTACTTCCCAAAGTAACAGGGAGAGGTGGCCCTCCATCAGCCAATCTGAAGATGGTGGCATGGCGCTATCACTCTTGACAATCTGGAGCACCCATTTGTCCGAGGTTATAGACTGCCATCGGAGCAGGTGGTGCTGGATTCTGTTGCTGACCATGATGGTAAAGGGGCATATTAAACAGGTTTGGAGTCTGTGGCTGCAGGGCTGGTGTGCGGAGCAGAACTCTGGGCTTATGACCCACAAGGCTTGAGGGAGCCTCATCCATGGCCATGAAAGGACTGGGGTGCCTGCTGGCCATGGTTGCTGGGCAGGAATGGACGTGGCTGGTAGCCCCTACTGTAGCCACAAAAGGGGCAGAAGGCAGAACGGGGATGCCATTGGGCTGTCATGAGTCCCAACGACTGGAGAGGCCCTGCTGTCCAAATCTTCCTTGATGTCACACAGACAAGTGCCATCAAAGGAAATTCTGGGCATCCCCTAAAAGGCCAGTTGATCTCAAACAGGCATGGCGACGAAGGGCCACCTACAAAGCAATCAATCTACCTAGTGAGTCGATCTTGTACAGTCCGCTGCGCATTGTGAACTATGCTGTGTCCCTGCCATCAGCAGTAGCCTGGGACAGGATGGCTCTGGCCTCCTCCTAGACCATGGGAGGCACTTGTGAAATTGAGTCACAAGATCAGGCTCTCTGGGGTGGGGTGCTGGTGAGGAACACTAAATCTCCAGGTGCAGGGCAGTAGTGGCGAGCAATCGTCCTGGGCACAGAAGCGCCTGTGCAGAGCTTTGCCCAGGCCTCGAGCAGGACATAGGTTAGAGCTTCCTTAACAGGAAGCAGACATTCCATGGGGGCTATCCCAAGTTAAACCACCTTTGTCAAGATGTTAGTCTTGACTGCCACTGAGGGCAGCATAAGGTCCAGGACCTCAGCCACCCTCCTTACCACCATAGCAAATTAATCCTTTTCCTCTGTACCCACACTAGAAAGAAAGACTAGGTCAATGTCCGGAGAGGTGTCTAGACCACTTGCATCTGCCAGTTCCTCACACCAGTTATCCTCCACTAAGTGCGCTTCCAGGTGGTCGGGATAACCATAAGGATCCTCAGATCCACCCCAACTGTATTCCTCACAGGACCTGTCAGTAAAGGGTGGTGCTGTCTGTGACCCAGAGAGTCTTGGTCCAGTTGGCACTAGTATCAATGTTGGACAATGCCAGTCCAGCTCTACATAGTAGTCAGGTATAATGATGGGGTCAGTGCTGCCAAGGGGTATCGGTGCCACCAGGAACAGCACCACTGACTCATGACAGGAGCCAATCCATATCCAGGAAGAAATTCAAAGGACTGAAATGGTGCCAAGGGTGAACCCACTGGCAGGAATCCTGTTGGGGCACTTGCTGAATCCATCAGCTGTGGCTCCTCCATTCGGCAAGAGGAGCTTCACCCCCCCTGCCTGCAGCAGCCGCTGCAAATCCTTTAACAAACGAAACGATAGTAAACCATGTTTATTATCGCTTCCTTTGTTAAAGGGCCAGGGCATTGATGTTGATGCGGATATGAGGGGAGTGGACAGTGCACTCCCCTCAGTGCGCATGTATATGTTTGGCCGGCCATCTCAGGCAGGCCAAACACACATACGCAGTAGGCTGTCTCCAGCCCAGCAACACAGTTGCCAGGCTGTAGAGAGGAGGCACAGGCTCCCAGTCTGCCTGGGAAAGCCCGGGGTGGGGCTCCCAGCCAATCCTAAGGCTGCTCTGAGCAGCATCAGGATTGGCCGCAGGGCAGGCTGGGAGCCTGTGTCTGTAGCAGAGGAGACGGAGGAGCGGAGCTGTGCAGAGCGGTGCGGAGATTATTTTTTTTAATTCAATTTTAACCCCCTCCGCCACCACCTCTGCACGCTGCTCCATCGAGACGCGCGTGAGGGCAGCAAACTGCGACTGGAATCCATGGGGCCCAAATGCACTTGAGAGCCGGCCAGCCCACCCAGATTGGAGGTGCATGGCCTCATAAAATTCTTTTAGATGGGTGGGGGTCTCTTCAAGAAATTCTAAGAGGCCGAGGCTGACGTGGGAGCAGAGCCTAGATTCATGGAGTCAGTCCTGTGCCTCGTCCAATGATTTGGACTGGTGAGGTGAAGTCGAAGAACGCATCGACTTCTTGGATTTGTCTTGTGGGACCTCTGAAATTAGAATTTTGTATGCGATGACGACCAGCAGGTACTATTCCAAGAGTGGGCCGGGGTCTTTTCTGGGGACTTGCAGCTGTGTAGAGTTGCTTGGTATTGGGCAACCAATAGTTTCAGGGCATGCTCCTGGACTGTTTTGGGGTGCATCATCTGGCAGTCTGGGCAGACCTTGGATTTGTGCCTGGGCTCCAGGCACCACAAACAAACCAAGTGGGGATCCACCACATCTGTTTATGCAGGATTCACAGGGTTTAAATCCCACAGGTTTTTGTAGGAGAGACTCCTAGAGCACACTGGGAGCAAAACTAAAAAAATAATTTGAACAAAAGGTCGAAAAAAGTTGTCTAAAAACAGTCCTCTGTAGCTCTTCAAGATCTGCTCTGGTGGTGCAGAAGAAGAGAACTGATGTCAGCGCACTGGGAAGGTGCCTATATACGCACTGTGCACATGTATCCAACGTGGAGCTGATCAATGCTACCTACTAGGATGCAGAGGTACTGAGAGGTACTACTCAAGATTTTCCAGATCCAGTCTGACGACTCGAGGAATATGCAGCTAGAAGTTGCTATCAGATATTTATATATATATATATATATATATATATATATATATATATACTGCCACAGTCCCAAAATAAACACACTCACTAAGGATGCAGGCGAAAAGCGATTTACTCCAGAAACTGATGCGTTTCGGCCAGCTCCGCGGCCTTGATCACATGACAGCATGCACAATTACACCGAGTGAAATACAACAAATAAAAAAAGAAACATAAATAACAGACAAAATGAGTAGTGTACACGTTGGTGCCATCTTAAAACAGGAGAATTATAATCAACATTGTATATTACTTACCCACAACTAATTTATATAATGTGTTTAAAGTGCATATAAATAAATTAATATCACTTTCAATTCAAGTAATTAACCCAGGATCATCAATTCATCATGTCTAAGTTTCTTAAATAATAATGGTGAATACCACCATAAATATAATGGGGCTCAAATGATATATTTTGCAGACATAGACAGCTGGTGTTCCAAGATAAATCGTTCCTGCTGTCTGTTTGTGATGTGATATGAGAAACAGAACACAAATCATATCGGGGAAACCGAGGATGTATCAAATGGTTTACACTGAATGTGCAGGGTGCACGTTGATGTTGTGTGCAGCAGTAGGAGCACATAACGTAATCCCCGAGATGGTTGCCATGACATGAAAGTGTAAACCACCCATTGGGAAACTAGTAGAAAATATACACCCATACCCTCACAATTGGCACCCTAAGATGTAAATGATATCAGGGTGGATTCTCAATTTAAGATCAAGAATAAATATATGAGTATACTTTACAATCGGGAGATGTGTCATGTGTCATATATATTTATATATATAGATAGATAAAGAGCGAGAAAGATAAATGTATACATATACCTTTCATTAGCAGAGCCCAAACTTCAGCAAATATCTTTCAAATTCGGGACCTACTTGCTTTGCCAATACTTGTTTCTAAACTTATCTCTTGCTCTCTATTGCTCACTCTCCCTCTGCTTATGTCTCTTTCTTCGACCCTTTCCTTTTCCCTGCTGCTTGCTGACTTCTTCATTCTGTCCCTTTCTCCTCTAGGCTCTCTGCTCTGGCGCATGCTTTGTGGCTAGATTCGTCCCATCGTGCATTGTACGGCAATCGGACAGAAGCCTATCTCACCAGGTCTAGTGGCTCGAGATATTCTTGAACACCCCTGAAAACATGCAAACAGCCTTCTAGCTTCTTCATTAAAACTTAAGCGAGTGAGATGAGAAGTCGAAGAGAAAAACGTTTCTTTTGGTCTCTATTTTTTCACGACCTTGGGAGAGGAATACAATGTGCGGCGTGAGGAGAGCCCCAGAGGACGCCCAAGAGGCACACAGCTGTTTTCATTTTTCACCTCGCTCTCGTTACTTCCATAATCAGTTGCCAAACTCTGCTCTACAGCGCTCCAAGTGAGCCACGAGGGGGGGAATAGGGGGAGGGGGGGGGGGGCGTCTACTGGCAGGCCTGAGAAATGATGTGAAAATACTCCACTTGTCATTTTCTCCAGAGAAACAGAGAAGGGGTCTAAGCACTGGTGCACTCTGCCTTTCCAGGGTTAACTGGCATTTCTAATACTCCTCACCTAGGCTGACATGACAGATGCCGAACCTCAGCTCCGAGTGCAGACAGTCTGATGGGCCTGGCTGTGCTGGGGAACAGTTTTGATGCTTCCTACTTATGACATGATTGATTTTCTTTCGGCAGCACATCACTTTGGGATGTGGTGAAGGCTGCCTGACAGAGGCCTGCGTGCCCTGACCTCCACATATGGCCGACTGAGAGGCTGAAGGCTGATGACGGCAGAAACCTAAAAAATCAATAGGTGCTGTCATTCAGTGGGAGGCAAAGCCAGTCTCTTAAAACCCCAATCACGCTATGTGCTGGCTGCGCACTAGAGACTCGGGCAGGATGTCTTCTTCGTTTTATCCCCCCGTTCACATTCTCGTTACCTCTTTACTCCTTGACCTAAACCCGGAGGAAAGCAATACATACACCAGCGCTGGGCTCAACTGCCTTCCCTTAATTAACAGGAGAACTGCCTGGAAACCATTCCGAACAATTTTACAATAAATAAGAAAGAACTCTCCCGTTGCCAACACAAACAGTGACTTCATTTTTTGACATTATCTGGAAAGAATTCCTGTTGGAAGTTGCTAAAGACATATATGTATAAAGCATGAGGGCCGAGAGGGGAGTTGAATCATTGTTTGAATTGCTACATTGGAATAGGTTCTTATTTAATTTGTTGAGGCACAGAAAACCCAAGCTGCTCTGGAGGAATCTCTGAAAGAGCCAAGTTTTTTTCTTTAAGGTCAGGGTGTCATTTAGATTTTGAAGGACCGAGTAAATCACCATAAATTGGTAGTTCACTTGGCCTACAAAACCTTCTCTTGCTCACACCATTTATAGGTTGAACCACAGAGTTTCCACCGTTGGAGTATATGCCGGCTGTATTGGTGGAAAGCCTGGACCTGGCAGCATGTGTGCTACTAGGCTGACAGATCCAGAAGCAAACGTGATAAGTCACTAGATCTCCCTTCCTGAAACTGTCGAACGAGGCTTTGTGGTCAAGGTCGGAAAAATAAATCAATGGCCCAACTCTCAGGGAGAATACTCCCTACGTGTCAGGGCCACTAGATGTTTCTTTTTTCAAAAGAAACTCCCACCTTAAAATGCTGAATTGAGACAAAACAGCATGGCACCCATTTAGTATTTCACTAAGCCTGCAGTGAAGGTGCTGGTGCAGTGACTCCACTGTGGGCTTAGAGATCTTTCCCAGGCCAGGGGGGATCTCTAAGTAGGACAGAGATAGTGAATTTTCACAAAAGATCATAACCACAGTAGTCCTAGTGATTCAGATGATGTTATGAGCAGAGGGTAGGCAACCTTTTAAAGCCAGGGAAACTGCAAAATGAGCAAAATAACACAGTCACATAAGCCAGATAACAAGTGGAGCAGAACCTGTGCAAGTTTATATTTAAATTAGCAAGAGAGTAAGTGGAAATGTAATCAAGGGTTGTGACTTTCAAAGGCCCACATTTCACCTACTCCTCCTTGGCTGAAAGGGGCTTATTTTGAGCATAGGTCTGCACCTCAAGCATACTAAGATTCTATACTGGAATAACAAGTACAAGAATATTTTGATACACTAATACTGAGAACAAAAGAATGAGGGACAAAATATCAAAAGGTAAGTACATTTAGAGAGCTAAAGATTTACTATTCGTAACTCCACATCTATGTACTTTGACAATAAGTATATTGTCGATGTGGAGTTAGGTTTAGGAAATCTGTGCATTCTTGCCCATTGATAATCTGTCCCTCAATACTCTGTCTACGTTATTAGTGTCCCACGGTATTCTGTAGTCGCTATTCAGGACCCAAACCCAAGCTAATATTGAGGGAAATGATTAATTGCTGAGATCAGCACATTACATTTGGAGCCTAGTGACTCACCACTGTTAAAACAAGCATTTGCAATGCAATGGGTCTCGCGTCTTCTTGAGTTACAGCTATTGGCATTGTAAATCCATAACTGGACTTTTCTTGCCACATATATTGGTCAACCCTGTCTCATAATTTCATCTTTTCCAGCCACATAATTCCAGTGGCCCTGCACATAACTAAAGCACTTCAATTTAACTTCTTCCTCTATCTGCAACAAAAAAATGAAAATGTTGCCATTTACCATCCTAATTTTATTCTGCCATGGTAATTCCAATAGAATACCACTTTCACCACCCCACCATCAGAGTTGCTGGCTGGCTAACAAAATTCCCCCCCAAAAGACACAAGGCAGCCACAGAGGAGAATTAAACTGGAAGGTTCACCCAAACATGTCAAGAGTGTTCAAACAGTTATAGTTTAATAGGGATGTTAAGTTGGCCTGAATCATAGTCATAATTGTAACAAGGAGAGATTATTAAAAAATATATATTTATCCTATGAACTTTTGACAATTAATATGTCATGTTCAAAACAGCCCCTAGAGGGCACCATAACAAAAACAGCATTTGGAAGAAACATAGTTATGTAACCACATTGTTAGCCCCTAGATGGCATAACCCAATGAAAAAAACAGAGAAAGTAATGTAGTGTAACCATATACTTAGCCCCTAGAGATGTTTTTAGGGCTAGCAGGCCTACTGAAATTATATTACAAACAAGGCCTTTAAAACAAAACTTCTCCCGGCTGTAAAACAAAAGTTCTAGCCATGAGAACGCCTAAATAACAGTGAAGAGTGGGAGGGGTTATTCGTATTGGGTTCCCACTAACCTAGTGTGGGGATCGAGAGATGATGTAGACAGAGCGTTTTGAAGGTGGTCCCATTGTCCAAGGGCCACCACAGGCTGAGTAATGAGCAAACATGTTTTGTAAAAGAGTGCTTGCAAAGCATTATGGGGTGAGTTGCCCCGAGTACAGTGAATATTGTAGTATCGTAAAACATAAACTCCTCAAAGTGAAAGTGGCTCTTCTGGCACAGAGGAAGAGCCATTTTCGCTTTGAGGATTTTATGTTTTACGTAAAGCAGTTACCAATTTCGAGTGTTTTAAAGTAAAAGCCACAAGAAATTACTCTAATTAGGTGACTGTGAACAACGTGACCAGCATTCCAACACCGCCGATGGAGTTCACGCTGCTGTGCCTGTTCACGCTGTGAGCATTATGGCCACCATGGAGCAGGAAGGGTAGAGACAAAAGAAAAATAAAGTTCCCTATGGTGAAGTATATTGGCAATTGTGCAATAATCAATGTAAGAGGGGCAGTCTGCAAGGCGTGATAAAAAACGCCTCAAGGAGGGACAAATGTAAAGCATTTACCAATGACATCAAGTGATTTTTGAAAGGCAAACCAGGAACGTATGAAAGTGATGGCTGTGAGATGGGCATGGGTAAAAGCCCACAATACTTACAACAGGTCAAAGCACTTGCATGCTTGACCTAAAAACACAACAAGCTCATAGTCAGAGCACATACTTCCACAGCTGATTATTTCTCATAACAACACAAAGCTCAGCTAAGAGTATGGTGACTTGCAGTAGATCATATCTCATTATAAGCTCATTTTTAGATCACAGAGATTCAGATCATTCTAACACATTAAACCATCAGTTAGGGCACTATGACTCATAACAAATGACATCATATTGCATGCTCACAGAACATAGTGACTCACAGATTAGTGGCTCAGGGTACAAGTTCACAGCCTGAGCACATGGACTTACAACTGATGGCATCACATTACACTCTCTTAATAGGAGCACGTGAAGAACAGCTGTTGTTATCCTCAACATTCAACCTTGAAACCAGCATAGCGAATCAGATCTCAGGAAATCATATGATAAGCTCAAAAACAGAGCATAGCAGCTCACAGCAGATGACATCCTTAAAGAACATCTGTGCAGACCCTTTAAAGCAAGCCTTGGAATCGTTTTGCTAAATAGTAATAATAATGTGCATTTTCTCTAAAATGAAGGATTCCATGCAGTGATGCATATATGCGCGTAACGGGTGGATCCTGAGCCAACTCTTCAGCACACATTTGTCATCCACATTTGGTCAAGTTACAGAGAGGCCGAAGTTCCAGAGTCCTCACAGCTCAGCTTGTATCTAAAGAGTCAGAATCAAGCTGCAGAAGGGTTGCCTACAAACTACACAGTGACCGGGCTACTATATGGGCCTTCAGCAGCGGGAGGTGGAGCAGCCGGAGGTAATGCAATATTAATGAGTCAGAATGGAGGGCCATAAAAAGTGATAGGTTTTTGCAATGGTAAATTATAAATCGGTATTGATTTTCCCAAGCACTAATGCAGCCAGCTTATTGTGAGACACCAGAGGCAAAGTGCACTTTATCAGATTAAGAAGGAGCCTGGTATCAAATATACATGAAGGGAAGGATGCTGCTCTGAGACAGATGAGTCCGGTCTTTCGGTACATCTAGTTTTTATTGCAAGGGGAAAAGGACCATTCAAAACAGTGCACTTTTTGTGTTTGCCTAATTGCCGAATGACAAAAACTACAGACAGCACTTTGTATGTATGATGTGTTTAAAATATTGACCATATGTATTTTTTTAAATTCACAAGATGGACCATTTCTATCTCACACAATGAGTAATCTAAAACATTTATACTATGCTTATTACAGGCTTATCCTTTTCAGTAACTGCTTTCTCTGGCTCCTAACTATCAGCTCTTATGACATAATTCCAATCTACTGATTTTTTCGACCTTGGAAAAATGTATTTCTTGAAACAGTAACCTGAATGTTAAGTACAGATCCATGTATCAACACCCACCACCCCAATAAGCTATCTTACCAGTTTCATTAATGTCAAATGGTTGTGTATTTTACAGTCTTACACACAATACATGGTGTTTCACGTGCATATCACTGTACACGATTAGAAGGAACCATGTAGCACAACAATTGAATCCTGAGAAATATACAGAGTGAAGTTACAACACAGAAAAGTCCACACACCAGAAATTATTAGTATGTCAATTTGTAGCTTTTTCTTTTGTTTTAGATGGCCATGCAGAACGTTTACTTCTAGCACAAAATACGCAAATGGATTCCTTTAGAAGAAAGTGGACCCTATTTGGAAAGTCATTGGAATTGTGAAAAAAACGTTTATGATAAAAAATAGCTAGATTACACCTGCAAAACATACAGGAAAGGTGACTTTGCAGGGGCAGGCCCTTCTACGTATGCGTACTATTACCCCATGCTCACGTAATGCTATGCTTGAGTGAATCTCATGCAAAAGGTGGGGAGCAGGCAGATGAAGGCTTGGTTTGTCTTGGTAGCATGTGAATGTCTACAAACAAATCAGCTAGTGACCAATAACAAACCTCTCTATGATAATTTCCCACCCTGCAAATGATAACATCAGTCAAGGGCTGGAGCAAATTTATTTCTAAGGTAGGACGTTCAACAGAACAGAACACAACACCGCCACACTTAACTGAGTTTAAGGACAGGTGGTTTTGTACGGGTGAGGGGGAATGTTTTCATTGTGGAGGAAAAAAGAAAACAAAATATAATAGCAAACCAGTGGTGCTTCCCCCGATACAGAATTGTACTGTGCTTTATATTATTATACTTCAGAAAATACACATTTCTTTCTAGGAGCCTAGAAACCGGAGCCTAGGGCAACCTTTGAGTCATGCCCATTGAAAATTAAAACTGCAATCAAGGAGGACACAACATTTTAAAACGATCTTTTATTTTTTTTCTATGGAAATTAGGTCCTGTTTAGACATTTATCACGTGGATATCTTGCAAGCATGTCATGGCGCTTGTCCTAATGGACCATCACTAGAAAGTCTTATAAAATCACGAAGATAAAGAAAATATCACAGTGGGGGAGTCTCTTTCCTGCCCGTGCTTCTTCACAAGTGCTGTAGTGGATGCCAAAGGTGGGCTGTTAGAGATGAAAGATTATCACAGAACAAACATTTCAGGCTTCTGATAAAGTCCAGTTTTTGGCACACAGTTCCTAATTTACTAATCCCACAAATCAATGACTGCTCATCAACAGCTTCTTATTGTCTAAAAAGAGAAACAGACACACCACACCGAAGATGGTCGTATTACTGTCACCAAAGATGTCATTTGAGAGACTTCTCCAGCTAGTAATACCCCCTTGGCCTACCGAGGAGGGCATGGGGGTGGGTAATGTGTAATAGGGACGAGTGTGTCTCCTCTGAACTCTTCTGCGACCTCGGCCCTTGCCTGGAAGGCTAACAGCCATACTTACTACAACTCCACAGGGGCCCTCCAAAGAGTGTTCGGAACTCCCCTCTATGCATACCCCTACCCTCAGTACTCCACCTAACCCACCTGCAGAAACCCTCAAGAACATACTCCAGGTGCTCATCTAAGCAAGGGTGACCAGACGTCCCGGATTTCCCCGGACAGTCCCGGTTTTTAGAGGACTGTTCCGGTGTCCTGACGCTTCTCTTAAATTTAAACAAATGTCCCGGTTTTTGGGACAAAGGTAAAATTATTACATAAATGTCCCGTTTTTTGTGACAAAGGTCAGATTATCTAGGGAAGCATAAGGTAAAGGTATGCTCTACTTTAACAGACGCCTACAAAGTATGCAATAATTAAGTAATTTATCTGTTAATGTCAGGCAACACATCCCCCTGTGTGCTCCCAGCAGCGAGACGGAGTGGGGGGCAGAGAGAGGTGGGTGGGGGTGAGTTTGGGGTGCAGGGTGGGAGGTCAAGCCATAGCTAATTTTATATGTATAGTCTTGTAAATGTGTGTGTGTGTGTGTGTGTGTATATATATATATATATATATATATATATATATATATATATATATATATATATATATGTAAACACACACACGTATAGGCACACATTCACAAAGCTACGCAAAGAAACGGGACAGGCCAGATTTAAAAGTGAGTGTAAAGTCGTTAGTCCTTCTTTTATGTCTGACCTGTCCTGGTTTTCGCTCCACAAAATCTGGTCTCCCTAGTCTAAGCTGCCTATTCCTGGCCCACCAAGCCTCTGCTGCGTCCCCGCGCCATGTGTTTATTGACAGTTCATTAACAAGCATCAGACTGCTACAAGCTGTTTACAGGAGAAAAGTATTCAAGTGAAAACATGTGAATATAAACAATCAACGAGAAGAGAGGGTGTCAAAAAGCCTGTTTTTGGTAAAACTCGTTATCGCCCTCCCCTACTCAGGGATATAGAACTTGCATGGAAAGTATATATGCAATTAAGAAACCCAGGCAATCTGTTTTTCTATCGCAGGAGAACCGTGTACCCTGCTTTTCTAGTCCTTTCCAACCCTCTGAAACCTGCCTTTCTGCCCAACTAGAAACTTATATACCTTGCCTGTATAGGCATTAGACCACTGTATTGTATGACTTTTCTATTCTGGCAGATCCCTTTCTAGTCTATGACCCCACAGTCCTGTATTTTATAGTCATTTGAGCTGTGTATGTTCTGCCGAGATATACCCCAGAGTCCAGTATGCCTTGATTTTAGAAGCTCCTTGTATATGCCTCCTTTCTCCACTTTCCAGTGCACTTTTCAGGGCCCTATTTGATCAGTCCTTTCACCCCCTCTATAATTTGAAAAGCAGCTTGCTATTCTATACCGAATCAACTGTTGCCTTTCAAACGATGGTGTGTCTGCAACAGCTCTATTGTGCATTTGCACATTCTTGTTCGCATAAAGTGGAAGAGTGGAAACTAGCATAGCAGACATGTTTGTCATAAAGTGTCAGAGTGGAAACTAGCATGCCAGTGGTGCTCTCTAAAGAGTGGAAGACAGCAAGCTAGCATTGCAATCATGGTTTGCATAAAGTGGAAGAGTGGAAACTAACGAGCAGGGTAGATGTGCCTTGCATGAAGTGTCAGAGTGGAAACTGGCATGCCAGTGGTGCTCTCTACAGAGTGTAAGACAGGAAACTACCACTGCAATCATGCTATGTATAAAATGGAAGAGTGGAAACTAACTAGCTTGGCAGATGTGCTTTGCATAAAGTGTCTGAGTGGAAACTGGTACACCAGTGGTGCTATCTATAAAGTGAAAGAGTGGAAACTAGCACTGCTATGGTGTTTTACATAAAGTGAAAGAGTGGAAACTAGCACTGCTATGGTGTTTTACATAAAGTAGAAGAGTGGAAACTAACACTACAGTGGTGCTTTACAAAAAGTGGAAGAGGGGAAACTAGCAAAGCAGACGTGCTTGTCATAAAGTGTCAGAGTGGAAACTAGTTGCTAGTTGTGCTCTCTGTAGAGTAGAAAACAGGACACTAGCACTGCAATCATGCTTTGCATAAAGTGGAAGAGTGGAAACTAATTAGCATGGCAGATGTGCTTTGCATAAAGTGTTAGAGAGGAAACTAGCAACCAGTGGTGCTATCTATAAAGTGGAGGAGTGGGAACTAGCACTGCAGAGGTGCTTTACATAAAGTGGAAGAGTGGAAAGTAGCATTGCAATTGTGCTTTGCATAACGTACAAGGTAGGAAAGTAGTATGACAGAGGTGCTATACATAAAGTGGAAGGGTGGAAACTACCATGGCAGGTGTGCTTTAAATAAAGTGGAAAAGTGGAGACTAACATGGCAGACGTGCTTTGCATTAAGTAGAAGAGTGGAAATTAGCATTGCAGAAGTGCATTGCATAAATTGGAAGAGCGGAAAATAGCATGGCAGAGATGCTTTTTATAGAGTGAAACAGCAGAAACTGGTATGACGACGGTGCCATTTGAGTGTAAGAAGAATGAGGAAACGTGAATAAAAATCTTAAAATGCAGTGCTAAAAATACAGGGGCAATAGAAATTGACTTGGCAGTGGCGCTATACATGCAGTGGCACTGCAATGTGTACTTTTCAAACTACGTCATGGCATGGTAATGTGTACTTTACATATGCAGGAAATACAAAAACTGTCATGACAATTGTGTTTTACCTATCATGGAAATATAGAGGTTCGCTAGTCACCATATACTTCACATGGGAAACACCCGGAACAACGACTCTGAAACCACGAAGTTGTGAAAAATGAAAGCGAAACAACGCTTTCGTTTTCCAAGACTTCCCGGTTTTGGTACCTTAACCACGCATGTCTGAACAACGTACATGCGTGGTTAAGGTACAGAAGAAGGGAGTCGGAGTCGACGCGGTGAAGGAGGAGGTAAATTGGCTGTGACTGGGGCTGTTTTTTGGGGGGCGAGGGGTGAGGGGATAGAGGGTTTGGGGTGATTAGGGTTTGGGGGGGCAGGGTTTAGGTTTAAAGGGTGGGTGGTGCCAGCCACTGACCAAGAAACTTTGGATTATTTGCTTTCACCTATCTGTTTTCAGCAGCCTTGTGGAGATCCTGGAATCTTGTGTCTGGGGAATGAAGATGTTTGCTCATTCCAATTTGTCATCGACGGATGATGTTGTGTCTTCAAACTTCATCTGTCTGCCCAACAAGTCCAGAGGAGGTTCAATAACTGAAGTGTCAAGCAAAATGCATGTTGGTGGAGCTAACTAGTCTTATCTGAGAACCGAAAGTGCTGTGGGTTGGTGACTTTTTTCATTCTATGTGGAGAATCAGCTAGCATCAATCCTCAATGCCATGCACTGAAGCAGATCCAACCACAGTGTGATTTACAGCACCCACCTATCACTCAATGAATCAGAGGGGATATGTGTAGCTGCCCACACTTCCGCAAACCACAGCAAGCAAGACAACCCCGTGACAGTTGCCAGCATAAGCAAAGGAACCTTTTTTACTCTTCCTCCATGGCCATTACAGTTACACAGAAAGACCGCTGAAACTATGGACCTGAAGCCTTTTGAATCATGAAGCCAATGGTTTTATGTTGAAGATTACACCTCATGCCCTATATGAACATTGGAAGCTGTGAAGTATAAAAGAAAAAAGAACATCACCAATAAGAGCTTAAGTGCATCCTACGAAGGAAAATGACTTCCCTGCAGCCCGGCCAATCTTACCAGTAATATGACTGCTCATGTCCCCCTAGTGCACACTCTCATGTAAAGTCTATAATTTTCTTGTTGAGTTTTTCAAAGCTTTCCATTTGAAGAATGACTGCCCCCCAAAGAGGAAATCCTTTTGTCTTTCTCTTACGATTTTTCCAGATACTCCCACTATCTTGCAAGGAACAGGATGTCTTAATTATCAATACGCATTAAAAATAACTATATTTGGAGGTAGAGGGCTTTTCTTCTAGGGGAATTGATGGTACGAGACAATCAGTCGTTTTTTAGAGTTTGTTCTGTAGCCACGTTTATTCATCAAGAAGAAAAAATTGAATAAAAAGAATTTACAAGAAAATAATTATATAAAAACAATCATGTGAAGATAACTCGTTTAGAGTTGAGTTATTGTGTCACTCTGTATCCCGTCCCTCTAACACCATTTCAGCGAGATCTGCCTGACATTCATAAAAATGAAATATTTAATATGAAAAACTAAACGAAGGTTTAAAATAATTTGCTTTTCCAATTAAGTCCTGGGGTCGTATATGTGGTCTGGGGAGTCCAGCATTTGAGCAGTCACCCCAAAGTATTAGTCTATATACCTCCTAAAAAGAACACAATTTGTTGCAATGTAGAGCATATTGCAATTTGGCACAACTGAACAATCCAGTTTTCTTCAGTATCGCATATATCAGATTCCTACAGCAAGAGATATATAGTATAGTATAATCCCACTGTATGGAACATTTAAGATCCACACAATTTAGAGCGTCTCATAGTCTAGCAATATAGAGTGGACCAGAGTCCTCTAGTATTGAACAGGCTAAACCATATCGGAGTTCCATGGTATGGGGTAAATCGGAATCCTGAAGCACACGGCATGACAGATTGCGCAGTGCAAGTCATAAAGGAGTCAACAGTATAGCACATATCAGTGCTCTGTGGTATAGAATGTACGCGGATACTGCATTATTGAACATATCCGAATACCATGGTGTAAATATATCAGAGCCCCAAGCTATAGAACATTTGAGATTTCCACACCAGGAATATATCACTGCCATGCAGTATTTAGCAGTCTTGTAGTACTGAACATCAGCGTCCCAAAGCATAAAGCATTGGACATTTCAGAATCCCGAAGTAGAAGGCATAACAGATTCCACAGTGTAGAACACCATAGCATTCTGCTATACTCAGGAGAGCAGTTTCACGTTATAGGGCATAATACAGACCTGTAGTATAGCAAAAGTGTCCTCTACGACTGAACATATCAGAGTTCGACAGTGTAAAATACAGAGTACCTCATTGTATTAGAGTCCAACTGTAATTAACATATTCGAGTTACTAGTGTAGAGGCCCTCAGTGCTCCAAACAGCTTCTAAAGGCACGAGTATGCTTAATAGACATAAAGGAACACATCCATCAAAGGTTTCACTATAGGTAGATTATATGCATTGTGAACCCACTGCAATTCTAATTCACTGTATTGCCAACATCCAGATACTCATTTACATATTTCATAAAATAACAAGCCGACTTTTCCTAGCTTTAGGGGTAAGTCTAAAAGAAAACCATAAATTAGAATATTTAATTAAATGCGTTGCTCCCAGGTAATACTTTACACAGGCTTATAATAAAGCACAGTTTCTTAATTTAAGTGTGTGTGTGTGTGTGTGTGTGTGTCATCACCGCCCTGCTCATCCTGGCGTTATAACTTTGAAAGCTCTCTCTATACTCTACCGTTATACCTATTCTTTTAATAAATTACAGGAAGTTGGTGTGAAACTGAAAGAATACCATGCAGAAGAAAATGTAATTACGTTTCTAAATTTTTATTTCCAGGTGTCCCATGTGACATGTTATACTGACTTCAAATTAAAATGGTCTCTTAATTCAAATAATCAAGACATTAAATTGTATACTCGTTTGCTGCAAAAGTTAAAACAAGCATTTGTAATGCAATGGGTCTCGCATATGCTCGCGTTAAAGCTATTAGTGTTGTAAACTCCTAATCGGACTTTTCTTGCTACATAACTTAAAAATCTAAATTAAAACGGTTTCACATAAGCGAGCCAATTCAGCACCACGGCCACAATGAGCATCAGCGACAAAGAGAGACACAAAAGGAAAAAGAAGTTCACTCGCAGTCAAACTTATCGGCAAAAGTGCAATTAGCCATGTAGCAGAGCTGATAGGCAAGGCGGTAACAAAACCTCCCCAAGGAGGGATAAACGTAAACCATTTACCAATGTCATCAAAGGATTTTTGAAGGGCAACCCCATGAACAAGTGATGGTGATGGGCGTGAGGTGGGCGTTATTAAAAGCCCAGATACATACCAACATGTTGGAAAAGCCACGCGTGCGCACTGCTATGCTCGACCTAAAAACGTGCTGCAACAGAAAACAGAAAGGTTGCATACAGCATTCCAAGGCACTGGTACAGAATTCAGTTCAGATCATTAACCAATTACTATTGAGGTAAGTAAGGTGGAAGAGGAAGTTCACTTTTTTCAGTTTGTAACATCCACAAGCCCTTAAGAGGCATTTGCAATGCAATATGTCTAGCATTTATTTTCTTGAATTAGACATATTGCCATTGTAAATTTAGAACTGGACTTTTCTTGCCACATAGATTGGTGAACCCTGTCTCATAATTTTGTCTTTTCCTGACAAGTTTTGGTGGTCACTAGCTGCTACTGACATCAGAAATCACAATCCCTTGAGCAGAGACGTGACGATGACTGCACTATGTCATGTTGTGTAAATGTCTGAGCAGAAATTAGAAAAATAAGACTGGAAAAGTATTTTATTTTTATTTTAACAGAATGACAAGCCTTCCAAGCATTCTTGCCTCACATTTCAACCAGCAGGGCAGCCTGAGAAGATTTATGGCCCCAATAAAGGAGATAAGCAATGCCCTGTGTGTGATATTGTGAGTGCTGGCAGGGAGGGGCCCTGGAGCCCTGGAGAGAGAGACTCGAAATGCCATGAGAGGCTAAGCAAGTTTCACAACATTGCTTCTAGTTTTAGCTACATTCTACCAGAAAGGGCATATTGTGGCTTTCGTGAGCAATGAGCTAAATGATAGGTGTTTCTTTTGTAAAATAAGCTACGTTTAGGAGCCAGAGGTAAATAAGGACAGCACTAGAATAAAGCCAAAACCAATGTCAGTGAAATGGGAGGAGATGGGTGGAACAAAATTCTGCAATTAAAGGGAGGCAGCTACCAGCCTAAAACACCCACCGTGAAAGGGAAGCACCAAAGAAATAACAAAAATAGTCCATCACAGCCACAGATAAAGAAACCAAAGTGGATTAATACAGTAGTTAATCACTGCTCTGACACTGAAAAAGGAGGGGGGGGGGGCAGAACTGACAACTGGCGAGCAAGAATTTTTAAAGGACACTGCCACCAACAAATGAAATTGCTTTAAGCCATAAGAAGTATACTAAAAGTACACGAGGTCGAAGGCTTACGCTCAACCTAAAAAGGACCATGAATTTGATATTGAGCATGTTCTTATTGAGCAAGGAACTTTAAGCTACAAATATGACCTCATATGACTTTTTGATGAACATCGGCAAACCCAACAGGTCTTGATTTGTTGACCTACTGACTTTGTCAATGATTTTGCCAATGCTATGCAGGATTGGAAACAAAAGAGAAAAGGAGTTTTGTTACTGCTGCCAGCTCTGTCATTCTATAGGGGGGCACATGAGTGACAACGTCTTAGGTCATCCGAGGCCTATAGAATTCAGGTTCCTCATACCAACAAAGTCAAATGGGGTGATAAAGCCTTCACTGTGGCCACAGCAAAATGTTGGAACCTGCTTCCCTTGAAGATTAGGAAAGAACCTAGTTATTTAAGTTTCTGGAAACTGATCAAAACCTGGCTCTTCCCGCGCTAGTCATTGGCTTCGCTATCCTTTCCTGTCGCCTTCTTTTTTCTTTCGGTCTTTGAGTCTCTCACCTTCTGTTAGCGCTTCGATGCTCTTCTTGAGCCGGAATGCGCTTTATAAATTTCACATACATACAATGAGGTGGGTGTCATTTTCTTATTTTTCTCAATCTAAAAAAATTAAAGTAAATTAAAAAATGGCTGTGGCAGGTGGTGGGGTGTTTGGGTGTCAAGTAACAGGGAGTGTGCAGCAGTAAGGGAACAATGATGACACACTAAACAGCTTTATGCAATGCAGAGTGGTCTGACAGCAAATGGCAGCTGCTGCGCCTTCCCCAAAAAATTACAACTACTGCAAGGGGTAATGTAGGAACAAAGAAGCAGTTGCGGGGTAGGTGAAGCGGAAGCAATGGTTGTGGAGTGGCAGATATTTGAGAGAGAGAGCAGGGAAACACAAACCCTCTCATGGATTGGATAATAAAAAAGAAAACAGTTGTTCCGTAAATGTGAGCAGTGGAAGGATACAAGTCAGCCAATCAAAAGAATGGTAAAGAACTAACAGTAAAGTCACCATCAGGTAGTTATAGATAGGACCATGTTTCCATAGAAAAAGCATTTTTTGACTTGCCTATATCTTTGGCATCATTTGACGAATCATCACAAAATGTTTAAAAAAAAGTGTGCAGGTGATTCTTGTGGAGCCTGGGAAGTTTTGGGGTGATCCATCAAGCAAGAGCCGAGAAAAAGGGGGGGGGGGGTTGGGGAGTTGTAAAAAAATGTGTGTTTTCCATGTTAATTCCTATCGGAGTTTTGATCAAGACTACAGTCCGAATTGCTGGATGGAATTATACCAAATGTGTCAGTAAACTAGATTTTGTTTCTGCAGATTATGCTTTTGGTTATTTGGTGAAAAACAGTTCAGGAGATTTTGAGAAGTTAAAGGGAAAATAAATGCGTGTATCTAGGGCCACGGATCCTCCCTGCCGACTTCGTAAATAATAGGAGCCTGTGCACTGAGCTGCAGAGCTCTGATTGGCTGCTGAAACTTGAAATCAGGGAGTGTTGGCAGCCATCTTGGGACTCTGCTTCAGCTGAGTCCCAGAAAAAGAGATTAACCCCGCCAGGGCAAAAAATGTGTTTAAAAAAAAAAAAATGTCCCTGCGAATTCACAACAATGTCACAAGTTCACAGCAATTAAAAATAAATAAAATAAAAGCAGCCACCCCACCCCTGCAGCCCTGGGGACTGCCACCTCTCCAGGACTTTAATCAGATATAATGCTGGGGGGCCATGCACCCCCGGGAACCGCCACCTCCCCAGAGCTGAAATGAAACACATTGTGGGGGGAGGGGTTGCGTGCTCCCCCACAGCCCTGGACACCACCACTTCCCCGGGGCTTAAATCAAAATAATGTGGTTGCGTGCGCCTTCGCAGCCCGGGGACATCACCTCCCTGGGACTGTTTTACGTTGGAGTGGGGCCCCACAGCCCCCTCAAGGTGCCACAGATGGCCCTGGTACCTCCACTCCCAAGGGCTGGCTCCTGCTATGTCCCAGGGTGCCTACCCCTAGGACATAGCTGTTTACTAATGACTTGGCGGGAGCTTTGACAGCTCTCACCAACTCAGAGCAAACACTTCACTTATTGCAAGTGAGAGCTGTCAAACAGCTCTCACTTGCAGAAAGTGAAGTTTTCATCTGTTTTCTAGTAACTATAAATTGCACCTTTACCATGCACTTCTAATTACCCAACAAATTACGGCACTTATGAGATCTTTGATGCCATCATTGATAATATCATTGAAATATTTGAAAAAAATGTTTTAATGAAAAACTATATGGCATGGGCGCAAGTTATAGTTTCCTTAGGGCACAAGTTATAGTTACTTGCAACGACTCTAACTATAACAGGTGAATTTCTATGGTTTAGTATGTTTAAAATGTGAGTCTAACTATAAAGTCCCTGTAACCTTTGTTTTTTTTAAGTGAATTTGTTATATATATATATATATATATATATATATAAACACTCTTTACCAATTTGTATTTTGGACAAGATAAACTGTAATTCCTCACGGCGTTAAAGCTGTTCCTCTTTTATGTACATGGATGTATGGCCCTTATAAATCTTTTACTCCTTTCATAGTATGCCTGCTAACAGTTTCAAATTTACTACATTATTTATGGTCCTCCTGCACGACACACCATTCTTACCATGGACACGTCTCTCGTCACATGCATATTCAAATCATATGTACAATCTCCGCTTGTAATTCATCAGACAATTGCCTTGGAACATAACTATTGGTAGTTGTGCAGAGTACTGTACAAATACCAGATGGCAATACAAAGCTGCCAATTATTTTTGGTTTGGCTTGACATTTAATGGAACAGGTAAGTAGTCAGATAAATGGCATTACATTTGCAGTGAATGCAGATGCAGACTAGAGCTTCTTACTATACTGGCAATTTGACAAAAAATATTTGAAGCACTGGATTGGACTGCCTATTCAATTCTAGATATTAGGATCATAGCAAGTTTTGGCAATGTTCAAAGTGGCAACATGAGATATTAGGTGAATCACAGAAACTGGCACTACACAAACTTGTGATATTATTACTAAGCTTCTGTGCTTTGATCTTAGTTGCCGCTCAGGCAATGGTAAAATGAAAGCTGTAAAAGCCATGCTATTATTTACCAACACACAAGACCGACCCCGGGAAATGTAGGTCTTTAAGCATTGTTTACACTTGGATGGGCGGGTCTAACATCTGTTGTATCTTAATGTTGAGGGAAAGTAACTGTTGGTCAAAGATTGCACATGCTGATTCTCTATCTTTATGGTCCATGACTGTATAGTACCACACAGTTTTTGTTTCTTCAAGCTTTGCTTCATGACTGTTATTTATAGATGGCATGCACAGTGAAGGGTGACAAAAAAAGAATGTGGTCTAATAACTATAAGTGAGGATCAGAAAGTATATTCCATCCCAGTAAACATGCTAAATAAACATTAAAAAGAACCTAAAATAGAAAAAGAATACAGCTTCAAAGGTTTAAATGGAACTCTAGGAAGATATACAGCATGGGTACTCACAAACATTTTCCCAGGGGCCAAGAATTATGGTCTGTGGCATGACAGAGGGCTCTACTAATACCATGGAAGCAATGCATGTACATGGACAGTAAATCATGAATCGTGTGGTGCTTCAGGGGTTTCGTTCCACACTACCCTCTAAAATAAGCTCCTAGATTCTAGAAGTATCAAAGACTTGACAATCTGTCCCTCAACCACACCCTAGGATAAGCCTTCTATGCCTGTTATTGCTACCCTTGGTGAGTCAAGAGTACAAATGAAGTAACCTGACTTTTTAACTGGAAACAAACAGAATCTTTGGCCTCACTATCTCTTTATGCCTTTAGTCTCACTAGGAGTGCTTAGAAGCAAGCTCAGTTAAGTTAAGACGTTCTATAAAACAAATCTTTTGTAGAGACCCTCCAATAAGGTTGTACAGTTCACTGAGGTGGGCAGGGACAAACACCCAACCACCACCCATTGACATGGGACAGCGGGAATGCTTTAGCAATGAAACTAGGAGACTTGACATTTAATTCTAGCTTTAGACTTTGACAAAATATGTGGGTTATAAACTCTGTAATTAAAGTATGGGCACATTCCACAATGCAGAGGCATTTCTGTGGTAAAAGTAGTCCTGAAATCTCACTATCAAAATCACTAAAGCCCCAGTTGTTATGTAATAAGCAAGGCGGACCCTATATTTCTTATTAATCTCAATCACCATTGTGACAAATTGTTCATTATTGAGTAATCACTTTCCAAACCCTTTTTTCCTGTTTCGTTTTTTATAAGAGATAGGGAAAACTTAAATCAAACTAAACACTGTTAGTAAAAATGTGATAAGAAAACAGGAAGGTAATCTAACAATTATTGGATTTCACTATATTTCATAGTCCATACATTAAAATATGGTGCAGTGAGACATTTATGAATCTTAAAACAAAGGAGTCCTGCACTCACCAAATAGTTGGATTGTTAGTCAAATCATATGTTTCTTATACATTTCACCCCATAGTGCCAACATGGGACATAGGATGGCAGGGCACTGAAGGCTCGAGCCGAGTTTGAACAACATACCTGGCTGTGGCTCAGCTTGAGGTTCTCTTGGAACCTGTGGCCAAAACAAGCCAAGCCTTCATGTGGCTTTTGTCTGCCACCACACTGTAAATTCACCTGTCAAGAACTAAAGACAAAGCATTACATTTTAATGTAACATGAGGGAGGAAAAGAGATACCCATCTAGTGGTTGAATAGCACAATGTGAAACCAGAAACCCCGGGATGAATCCCAGTGTCCATACTTGACCAAAGAATATGATCCTATGAAACTGTTTTATTTTAATTTGCTACCTTTTTTTCTTCAAAATCAGAGCACACTGACATAATGAGTTCAGGATGTACCCTGTACAAAATCTTCTCTTATGTTTTATTTAATAACCTATAATGTTCCATGTACAACAAGAATCAATGCCACTCATAAGGTGCCCATGAAAACAGACTTGCCTCTTGGTTCACTAATAGCATTGTTGTCAGGAAGGGAGGGAGGCAAACATGAACGTTTCTAAGTACATGTTTCAAAACTATCACTTTTAATAAGATAAGTGCCCCGTATTGCAGTGATATAATCTGATGAAATACATCTGCATGTTAATGAAATACACTTTTTTGAATTTTGAAGATACCCCCTTCTACCCCCTCTCATTGGTGATCCTACTGGGGGGGCCTTTTGTGCTCACAGGTCATGGCCTGACTGAATACCTCATAGTGGCCTGCGAACACACATTTACACTTTGTCCACTCACCTCAATCACTTATTCACTTACTAAACTGGAGGTAAAAGTCCTTGGAAGGGGCTGTGGAGAAGAAAGGGGGGATGAAGAGTAGAGATAATCGAGGGAGGTTAAAAAATGAGCTGGTGGTCTGGAAAAAACATTTATTCTAGGCAGCTCAGGAGATCACCTACCGGTGCACCTGTCCAAATGTAGGCGCCACAGGTCTGGACCCAGGTTGCCCAAGTCAAAAGCCGGTCCTGGTCAGAAGTCCCCAAGCGGCCTCCTAGGTCCTACAGTAAGTATTGCTTTCAAGGGTTCAGTAGCTAATAATGTCACAGCAGTATTAGTAAACACCAAATGTTTCTGCACGCATTACATAATGAACCAGTTGACTCTCCATCAGCCTCCCATAGAGCCAACATCAAGTGCTGTCATTTGCTTTTACCAACACATGAATTGTAAACTCATTGGTGAATAACTATAGATTGTCATGGAAGGTAGAAATCCAACTAGGGGTGGGACCACCTGCGAAGGTAAGTTTGTTCTTTCTGTCTCTCAGATCTGCACCGAATGTTTTACAGTTTCCCTCGGATAAACGTTCTCTTTAGAACAATACATCTACTTCTGCCTATATTTCAAGAGTAGTAAACCACAAGTTACAGGTCAACACGAACTCTTGCTCTGTCATTTGCGATTGGATCATCCAGTACGTAGAAGGAAAGTAAGTACCTTGCATAATAGGTAGTCTTCACTAATAGATCTTGTTCAATGGACCATATTATTTTAAGGATGACATGAGAGGCGACTTAGCTTTGAAGTGTTATCGGGTGAAAAAGCAGCGTTCCTTCATCTGGCTTCCCACACTGTTGCTGACAGCACCTCTCAAAAAGACCTGCTTAACAAGCCAAACTCCGTGGAAGCTCAAGGAAAATGCAGAGGCATTGTATCTGTTTTCAATATCGGTCGAACGTCCTCCCAAGCACAATTGATCGCATGGTGATGGGAAGCTACACGACAAAGTGAAACTAATTAGGCAATGCGCTCCCTGCATTAGAATTTAATTATTGCAAGGCGCAATAACATGAAGTGAATATTCCTTTTAGGCAAAGCATCAAAATATATCCCACGGATTCAAAAAAGGCTGATATTAAAGTAATGCACCAAAGACTCTGTGGTTCTAACGGTCCCGGGGAGGGGCAGTTGGCGAGAGGAGGCTTTGACTGAAATTCATGAAACTTTCAGACTGAAACAGCAAACCCCTTGCAGTCAATACACAGCCTGCATAAAAATACAGATATATTGCCCTCTGGATTGCAGTCTTTACAGGACATTCTTTGTCCCTGTATCCCAATGATCCCATGTCATGTTGGCACTGTGTTTCCGTGCCGAATGTTCACTTAAACGTGTAATAAATACTGGACATGTAGCCTTGTTTCCTTTCTGTGAAGCAAAGTAGACTAAAATACCAAATTACAAAACTATGATAAAAGAAAGCACAAGACTGGAAACAAGGCCCCATTGACATAGACTCATCAAAGACACCTCTTCAGTCAAGACAGAGCATGAATGTGCAGCATGCTCCATCCTTCGTATCCTTCTGTGTGCCACTGGCTGCTCAGGAGGCACCCTAACAGGCAGTAATACTGCCTGTTCCCAGGGTCTGAATCACAACCCTTTTGTGCACATTAGTTTACTTTATGTGGGCAAATACTTTGTGGACATAAAATAACAACCATGGCCTACAGAGTCAAGGTTGATTGAATTTGGCCTGAATTACATTTTTGTGCACAGCAGTTACACCTGACCATCCGAAGAAAACAACTTCACAAACATAAACTTTCAATCGTGACTTACACACCCAGGTTTGCTAGAATTTTACTAGGGGTGCAGTTAGGAATATGGATATTGAGGCACTATAGTAAAGTTGTTGCTTTTGAAAGGTTAGGATTTGGAGAGGAGGGGAATTCTGGGCATTCTAGGGTGAGATATACTGCAAGAATAGGTAAACCACCCTCATACTCATATTTTACAAACATTCCCTTCATTCTTGCAGGTCGTTTCCTCTGGTATGATCGCACTGTTGTCTACATGCTTGAATTGGATGTGTAGGTGTTGTGCACGTGAGTAGTGGGCATCGTAGTGGGAAGCTTGGAGCTTTAGTGAGAGACATTTAGAGGTTGGAAAGATGGAGGCTGCATTCTACTAGTGTAACTAGAGACATAATGAACAAGTTGCTTACCTTTGGTAATGCCTTATCTGGTACAGACTCTATCTACAGATTCCATACCTGAAAGTAATTCTCCAAGCATCAGACTGAATCCAGAATGTTTTCAAGCAGCATCTCTGCACCTGTAGGTGCCATTGTTCAGCTCTGCATCGGCGTTGTTCGTGGCAGAAGTGATGTGCCTGGT
Organism: Pleurodeles waltl; assembly: GCF_031143425.1. Taxonomy (NCBI): domain Eukaryota; kingdom Metazoa; phylum Chordata; class Amphibia; order Caudata; family Salamandridae; genus Pleurodeles; species Pleurodeles waltl. The sequence continues at coordinate 941,918,942 of NC_090446.1, forward strand.
GCCGGTAGCAGTCGGGGCTCGCCAAGGTTACTGGGGGCGGGGTGGGTTGCACGTGGGGGTGGGAGGTTGGTGGGAGTGGCGGGGAGGTAAAGGAATTTAAATAAAAAATAAAAAAATAAAAAATAAAAAATAAACTTACCTCCGCGCCGCTCCTCTATCCCACGTCGACGCTGCACGCAGGCACAGGGTCCCAGCCTGCCCTGCGGCCAATCCTGACTCTGCACCGAGCAGCGTCAGGATTGGCTAGGAGCGCCCAGCTAGGTTTTGCCGGGCTAGACAGAGCCTACTGCGCATTTATGTTTGGCTGGCCAGAGATAGCCGGCCAAACTTACATGCGCAGTGAGGGAGTGCACAGTGCACTCCCCTCACTGCTTGTCCCCCCATGGCTCCACCCCTTTCACAAGGAAGGGAAAATAAACATAGTTTATTTTCCCTTCCTTGTGAAAGGTTTGCAGCTTCTGCTGCTGGCGGGGGGCAACGCTCCTATGCCCAAGCAGAGGAGCTGCCACTGGCCAGTAGAGGCACCATGGTAGCACACTGACATCAATTTATTTTTGCAACCTTTATGAGCCAGAAGCGCTGAGTCACAAAATATGCTGATGTACTGGTGTGCAGGTACTAAGAACCTCAGATTGGTCCCCTATGCAGAGAAATGTGTTCGCAGAGCGGGGAGGATGCGAAAGTCCGTAAGGAATTGCAGCTAGATAGAGTCTCTACCAGACAGGGCATTACCAAAGGTCTGTGATCTATGAACTCTGATTTGTGGGAATGTTAGCTGGATTTAGGGGAATTGTATAAAATCCGAAACCACAGAATTTTTAACTGGATGTTTAAAATATTGTCTGTTTGTATTGTGTGTCTTATTTGGCGTTTTCATTTTAGCATGCCTCTGCCTCTGACAGTGTTTTTCTTGCAGGCATTCTCAGGCGTCCATTTTGGAAGTTCTGCCTGATAGTTCAGTGAGCAGTCTAGTCGCTCGTCATATGGCCCTTATTTGGTTTTGTCTACTTAATGGAAAACAGAATGGAGGTGTGGGCAGCAGGCATACCACTGGAGTACCAAATGTTTGCCAAAGACAAGCCCGTCTGGGCCCAGACGAACCCGGTCAGGTCCGAAGGCCAGAAACCCTGGTCCTATGCTACTAAGTAGGTTAACCTATACTAGAGGCAGTTGCTTAATTTAAGACTTGAAACTGAGACTAAATATAGATCCTTCTGAGACCCACTAAACAACTCACGGAGCTGACCTCACTGTGGTAAATCAATTTTTAGAGCAAATAAAGCTTGCTGGTCCTATTAACACAGTTAATACAAAGAAAAAGAAACAAGTGTTACTTCATATATCCAGCTTTTACTGCCACATTTTGGTGCAGCACTCTTTTTGAAATATTTGATCTTCTATTAGACTACAAATCGGATGTAGTCTTCTTAACCGAAATATGGCTTCACAAACACTCTCTGTCACCCTCCCACTACGATATTATATGGTAAGACAAGACCGGGCTGAGGAAAGAGGGAGAGGCTTAGCTGTAATCTGCAAATTGGACTTAGGTTTCATGGCACTTTTACCCATTCCAGACAAATGCGCTCTATTTTCTATTGACTTTTCCAAGAAATTTACTCTGTTTGGCTCCTTGATCTATTGTCCACCTGATCTGGTTGGCTTATGGAGCTCTAGCTTAGCAGAAGCTCTATCACCCTTTACTCTCAAAAACACAAATGTTATTCCTTTAGGAGACTTCAGCATCCACTTTGATGATTCTAACAGCCAGACAGACCGTTCTATCATGGGTGATTTTAAAACTATAGGACGTGATTTGATAGTAAAGGAGCATAGTCATGTTGCAGGGCACCTTTTGAACTAACTTGACTAGTATTCATATTGGCTGGCCACTTTCCCTCAGTTGGTCAGATCATCTTTTTTTATCTCCTTCCAGATTTTAGGCTATGTCTCAGAAAGAAGGCAATCCAGTCAGACAGCCTGTCTGAGGAAATGGGCAAAGTTCAGCCCAATTGATTTCAGTATCAAATCATCTTTTCTTTTACACCCACCCAGAACCATAACTCTGAGTCCTTGAACCTTTGCTTGGGTCAAATTAACACCAGCTCGCTCAATTTAATGAAAACAAGACTGATGTATTGGTGTTAGGAACTAACCTGTCCCTTTGGGGCCCACAGCACTGGCCAGACTCTCTGGGTGAAACACCAGCCCCGGCTCACAAGGTTAAGAGCCTTGGCTTTCTATTGGATAAGCTTTCCATGAAGCCTCAGGTGGCAAAGGTGTCGGCTACTTGCTTCGCTGCCCTAAAATGAATTTAGAAAAACATTTGGATACTACCACCTTCAGCCCAAAGAACCATTATACAGGCACTTATTTTGTCTTGACTCGACTACAGGAATGTCCTCTATTTGGGGATAGATAAAGCCTCCATGAGATGCTTACAGGTGGTTCAGGACTCTGCTGCTAGGTTGATTTACAGATTCCTGAAACATACTCCTACCTCATCCCTCCTCTGTGAGCTTCATTGAATCAAGGTGGAGAAAACTATTTTCAATTCAAAGCTACATTTATAAAGGAAGAGTTGGGGTTGGCCCGTCATCTTATCGAACTGATTAAAACACATTAGCCATCTCTTTCTCTACGGTCTAGCAGCCTTTGCCTGTGTACTGTCCTCAGGATCAGATGGACACTCATGGGAGGGTGTGCCTATGCATACCTTGGTCTCAAGCTTTGGAATGCTCTACTAGCACATTTGATATCTGTGTATCATTGGCCGCCTTTCGCAAAAATGTAAAGACCTGGACGTTTTTAGCCAACTTGTTCTGTTGGGCCCTACCTGTTCCTTACAGCACTGGGAAACCCCGTTGTGGGTAGCTGTGATGCTAAATAAAGGTTTCTTATTGATAATAATAATAATGATAATATACATTCCCATAACCCTGCCCCTAAGTTGGAGGGTTCTATGGATGAACGTGCTGAGATGGTAAGTTCTTGGATTCTTTCAAACCTTGACACTACTCTCCTTACACAGTGCTACAGGAAAACGATTCCTCACTCATCCGCTACGTGCCATACTGAAGCCGTTTAATGATAAAGAAGTACTGCAAATACATGGAGAGTATTTGGTGGAAACCTTATGGCCCGCATTACGACTTTGGCAGTCTTTTCATAAGACTGCCTAAGCCGCTGCTGCTAAAAAACTGCCATTGCTAGTGGTCTTAAGACTGCCCTATTATGACTAATTTTGGAATTCTGCCCGAAATCGGGCGGAATTCCGACACCAGTCATGCTGGCAGTGAAGAGGCGGTTACACCCCCGTCACTGCCACGTCAAAAAGAGACCGCATGCCGTATTACAACACGTAATACGGCGTGGCGGTGTCCTGACGGTGGGGCACTCTTGGCGGCTGAAGCGCCGGGACCCATCCCCTCCAGACGACCTCCTCAACGGTCGAGGTAAGTGGATCATCCAACAGGGGAGGGAGGAGGAGTGTGCACGTGTGTGAGTGTGTGTGTGAATGTATTAAATGTGAGGGAAAAGGGGATGTCTCCTTGTGTGAATGCATGAGTGTGAGTATGCAGATGGGGGTGTAGCATGTATGCAAGTATGTGGATGGGGAGGAGGGTGTAGCATGTGTGCGAGTATGCAGATGGGCAGTGTGGTGGTGTATGCATGTGTGTTTGAGTGCAGGAGGTGTTGAATGCGTGTGTGTTTGAGTGAGTGTTTGAATGTCTGAATGCGTGGCTGAGTGTGAGTGCATGTTTAAATGTATGAATGCGTGGGTGAGTGGGGGTGCATGTATACATTGTGGAGGGGGGAGTGTATGCGTGCGTGCAGCGGCGTATGTGTGACTGTGAATGGGCATGTATGTCGAGTTTGCGTGGAGGTGTGTTTGTGTGCATGTAGGAGTGTTTAGGTGCATGAGTGGATGTACGTTGATGGGTTAGCAAGTGTGTCCTGGCAACAGTAATACTTATTCCTGTCGCCAGGATGCAAGACCTCCAGCATTTTACTGGCAGTGCGACCGCCAAGAAAATGTTGGCTGTCTCCTGCATCGTTATACCGGTGGCACCTCCAGCACGGCGGACTGCGGGAAAGCGACGTGACGAGCGGGGATTCGGCAGTTTGTAGATCTGCGCGAGTAACCTACCATGTTAACAAAATTGAGACAGCTAGCAACTCGTCCAAAGAGGTTTTTCAGATATTTAAATCTTTCTTAGCCTCCCACAGGAATTACGGCACATCTCACTTTCTCAGAAAGTGTGCAATTAACTAAGGGCATATTTTTGTAATAAGGTATCTACTATTCATTCTACTTTTGATAATAAAGCTACATCACAATATGTAACTTTGCTTTTGAAAATTCCCACTGAGAAGTTGACCAATTTTCACTCTCTTGAGTCTGAAACTTTTGGTGCTCTGTCCAAATGCATTAAATCTCGTTCCCCTTCTGACCATGCTTCTACCTGATAAGTTTGGTTCTGTGAGTAGTTCTAATACCAATTTGTCCGGTAAGAATGTCATGTAGGGAGGGTGCACAGAAAGTGCTTGCAGCTCACTGACCCTCCTGGCAAATATTATGGCCACCAGAAAAATATTCTGATGGTGAGCAAACAAAGGGGACTGTTGTGTAGAGACTCAAATGGCATGCACATCAGGAAAGTTAGGACCAGATTAAGGTCCCACTGGGGCATAATGAATGGATGTGGAGGGAACAGGTGTTGAAGTCCCTTTAAAAACAAGTCACAACAGGTGACTTAAACAAGGAAGGTTGGTCAGGCAACCGCAAGAAATCTAAAATGGCCAAAAGGTAACCTTTTACAGAGCCCAAAGCAAAGCTGTGCTGGGCCAGGGAAAGAACAAACATCAAAACCTGCTACAAGGGTACGAAAAGAGGATCAATATCTTTGGAACCACACCAAGTCACAAATTTCTCCCAACGGCAAGTGTTTACTGTCTTGGGTGAGGGATGCCTGGTTGCCAAAATGACATAACAGACTTCAGGAGGAATGTCAAAACTGTCAACTGCCATCACTCAATCTCCATGCATGAAGGCAGAGTGTGCACAGGCTTGAGTACAGGACCCCGTTGCTGGAACAGTAGATCCTCCCTAAGAAGCAGCCTGATTGGAGGACGGATGCTCACGCTCAGGAGCTTGGGATACCATACTCTCCATGCCCAATCTGGAGTCACAAGAATGACTTGGACCAGGATAATTTTGAGAATTCTGGGAATGAGTGGTATCGGTGAAAAGATGTACAGGAGGCCACAGATCCACTCGAGACAAAGGCCCTCATTCCGACCCTGGCGGTTTCAAACCGCCAGGGTGGAGGGCAGAGGAAGCACCTCCAACAGGCTGGCGGTGCTTCCCGGGCCATTCTGACCGCCGCGGTCAGAAAAGGGGAACCGGCGGTTTCCCGCCGGTTTTCCCATGGCCCAGGGAATCCTCCATGGCGGGGCTGCTTGCAGCGCCGCCATGGGGATTCCGACCCCCTTCCCGCCAGCCTGTTCCTGGCTGGTGGGAACGGGTGTCGTGGGGCCCCTGGGGGCCCCACAAAGATTTTCACTGTCTGCTTAGCAGACAGTGAAAATCGCGATGGGTGCCACTGCACCCGTCGCACCCCTGCAAATCCGCCGGCTCCATTCGGAGCCGGCTTCCTCTTTGCAGGGGCTTTCCCGCTGGGCCGGCGGGCGATCTTTTGGAGATCACCCGCCGGCCCAGCGGGAAAGTTGAAATGACCCCCGCGGTCATTTGACCGCGGGGGGGTCTTTGGGCGGTGCCCGCCGCCCGCCGGGGTCGGAATGACCCCCATAGTGTCTCCGAATGAGAGATGCCTTGGAAACTCCAGTGCTGACATTGCATATTCTTGGTAGTGGTGAATAGATCTAACCAAAGTTCTCCCCAGTCTCAGAAGAGACCTAGCCAAGGTTCTCTTCAGTCTCAGAAGAGACCTTGCACATTTCCGATTGGAGATGCAATTTGTGATCCACTAGGCATCAACGACTGAGTTTGTCCACTCTGGCGTTCAGAGAGCCCACCAGATGTTGAACCAGATGCTGACCACCAGAGAAATACCCTGACATTTCAGCCACGTCCAGAGAAGCTGGGCTCTTCACAAATGGTCCACAACCCCACCTAGTTTGTTCGGGTACCACATTGCCATGGTGTTGTCCATGAACACCTGTATGAGCGGGACTTCAGACTTTCAATTCCAACGGGATTGCCAGGAGCTCCAACAAGTTGATATGGAGTCCAGACACAGCCAGAAACCAGAGTCTTCTTATCTTCACCTCTCCTGAATGACTGCCCTATCCCAGGAGTGATGCATCTTTCACTACATTCCACTCTGGTTGGGGAAAGGAGAGGGATATGAGGCTGACTCAATCATGGTTCGTCAGCCACTGCTGCAGGTCTTTTGCAGTTCCTTCCAAGATGTGGCCCAGGCTGGAGAGATTCCCCTGATGATGTGCCCACTGGAACTTCAAGTCCCATTGCAGAACCTGCATATACCAACCAGCATGCATACAAGAGGCCATGAGACCTAACAGCCGCGGAGTCAGTCTCATCAAAAACCAGGGTAGATGCTGAAACATCAGACTCATAGCACAAATATCACTGACTTGCCATTCTGGAGAACAGGCAAAAAACAGAACTGTGTCCATAAGAGTTCTGATGAAATGGAGCATCTGGGAGGATGTCAGGTGTGACTTTGACATGTTTGTAGAGACCCCAGTGTGTTCAGGAGGTATGTTGTAGTCTAGAGGTGGGAGACGACTGCCTGGGGTGAGCTTGCCTTCAACAGCCAGTCGCTGACATTGGACGAAGATGGGAACCCCTGACCTCCACAGGTGTGCTGCCACCACTGCTATAACCTGGGTGAACACCTGGCAGGCACTGGTAAGGCCAAAGGGCAGCACAACAAATGGATAATGCTTGTGGTCTACTGTGAACCATAGGTAATGACTGTGGGCTCTCGACTGAGTGCCACCAGCAACAAAACCATCCTACCTAGCAAGTAGATCATGTCCAGTCCACAGCAAATTTTTATGCGTCTTTTCCATCTCCAATCGTATGTGAAAGTATCTCTTGGACCTCCTCTGAGACCATGGACAGCACTTGTGCAACCAAATCCCAAACTATGTGAGTGTATCAACCCTAAAGGCATGGCGTGCTCACTGACTGCAGTGCCTGCTTGGTGAAAGAGAACATCCTCTTGCCAAAGGTATTCTGCATTCTGGATTCTCCATCCGGCAGAGTGGTAGGGAAAGCACCAGCATTGACTCTGGAGGTGGAGGCTTGGCCCTCCAAGCTCTCTGGGGTGGGGTGCTGGGTGAAGAAACTGAGGTCTCTAGCAGTGGAGCAATGGCAGTGGACAATAGTCATGTGCACAGAAGCTGTTGTGCAGGACTTCGACTAGGCTACAAACAGGATGCCTGTAAGGGCTTCCTTAAATGAAAGAAGAGGTTCAGAGGGGACAACTCCCAGCTAAGGTAGCTCTGTCAGGACAATCATCTTGACTGCTACCAAGGACAGCTGAAGGTCCAGGGCATTAGCCACCATCTGCATCTCAATGGCCAAGGAAGCCCCTTCCTCTGTAGCCACAGTAGGAAGAAAGACTAAGCCAGTGTCTGGTGAGGTATCCAAACCACAGACATCCGGCAGTTCCTCATACCAGTTGTCCTCAGGTTCAACAAGGAGGTGAGAGTAACCATAAGGGTCCAGAGACCCCTCCCAATCTTCTCCCTTTCCAGGTCTTCTAAAAACAAAAAGGCACTGGCACTGGCTTGGAGGGCAGGATTTAAAACCCCCTGGCTTTTTAGGAGACATCCCTATCACACCAGGAGACAAAGCAGCATAAACAACTTTGAGAAAATGTCAAAAACAAAGGTCAGTCAAAAAATGATAGGTAGCTCTCTCTGGATCTGCACTGACTGACACATAAACAAAAGTACTAATGTCAGCACACTGGGGTGGCACCTATATAGGCTCTGCTCAAGTTACTTCTCACACAGATGATGCTGACAAGGAGCCGAACAATGCCTTCTACTGGCATGCAGAGGTGCTGCTCGAAAAGCGTCTGGATACAGTCTGACACCTCAAGATTATTCTAAGTTAAGGAATCTGTGGCTAGAGTTTTCAATCCGGTAAATTCTTACCAGTAGTGCTCACCTATAGTTTTTCACTACAATAGGCGTGACGAGCAGGCAGTAGTGAGTCCTCCCGAACCCTTGTGTGAAACACACTCTTTTGGCATTGAAGAGCTGAGACTGCATTGTACCTTCTAACTCCACAATGGCTGGGTATGTAGCCATTGGCCTCTGGTAGAGCCAATGTATTATCAGTGGGATCAGTCAGATGGCTGAAGGCCTCCGGTAGAACCACCACTATATTACCAGTCGGACCACAGCTGGAGGCATGAAGAAAGAAGGAATGATCTGGACACCTGGCATACTACTGTCGACAGTCTCTGACTGTAAAACGCACATGCATTCCAATTTTACACTGCCAGTGGCAGAATGTGAATTGCAAGGTGCTAAATGCTGTCATTGTTTCTAGCACTCCATGAACAAATGCTGAAATGTCTGTTGATAAGTGCAGTTTCCCACTGGATCTTACAGCAAGGGTAGTGCATGCTTACTGTGATACGCACCGTGGAACCAAGGAGCGCAGTGTGCATATGGTGATGTCCACACCGCAAATAAAGAGCACTATCCATCAATGGAGATGCAAATACCAGAACCCGTGAGTACTGGTTAGTAAACTATTGGTGTTACACAGAAAACACTATAAGTGGGACCTTCATGACTTGCTAGTAGCTCGTTTCTTTCTGAAGGATGTAACAAAACACTGTGGGGGTCATTCTGACTCCCGCCGGCCGCGGTAACCGCGGTGCCGGCGGGAGCCGCCAGAATACCGCTGCGCGGTCAGAAGACCGCCGCGGTTATTCTGTGTTTCCCGCTGGGCTGGCGGGCGACCGCCAGAAGGCCGCCCGCCAGCCCAGCGGGAAACCCCTTCCCACGAGGAAGCCGGCTCCGAATGGAGCCGGCGGAGTGGGAAGGGTGCGACGGGTGCAGTAGCACCCGTCGCGATTTTCAGTGTCTGCATGGCAGACACTGAAAATCTTTTAGGGGCCCTCTTACGGGGGCCCCACAACACCCCTCACCGCCATCCTGTTCCTGGCAGTCAAAACCGCCAGGAACAGGATGGCGGTGAGGGGGTCGGAATCCCCATGGCAGCGCAGCAAGCTGCGCCGCCATGGAGGATTCCTCAGGGCAGCGGAAAACCGGCAGGAGACCGCCGGTTTTCCGTTTCTGACCGCGGCCATACCACCGCGGTCAGAATGCCCTTGGGAGCACCGCCAGCCTGTTGGCGGTGCTCCCGCGGTCCCCGGCCCTGGCGGTCCATGACCGCCAGGGTCAGAATGACCACCTGTGTGTTCTATTAAATATGGCTGCTATTACATTAGAACATGTTCAGTAATAAATTGAGACCATCTCTGGGTGTAGGGGTAATCATGTCTAGCATTTTGCCAGCCGATCGTGTTTTCAGTTGCCATGTGAACCCTCCCAGACCATGGGAAATATGGTTTCCATGTCTTTAGGCCTTGGTTTCACTGTTTGAGAATGAAGAATGTAGACAGACCACAATGAAAATCTTCCCTTTATAAAATATTATTTAGATTGTATTGAACGCAATCACTTTAAAAATCTACCAGCTTTGGAAACGGAATTCAGTCAAGGGTTTGATGTTTTTAAAATAGGTGCCAAATAAATGGATTACACTATGATGAGAACATGAACAAACATTTTAGTCATGAAAGTAGGGAGAACCAGTGCATTGAAGACTTTGCTTCTGCCTCAATCAATCAATCAATATTTGTAAAGGGCAGCTACTCACCCGCAAGGGTCTCAAGGTGCTGGGGGGGAGGGGCCTCATCCGAAGAGCCCTGTCTTGAGGATCTTCCTGAAGATGGTGCGCGACGGGCCTTGTCTGAAGTGCAGGGGGAGGTTGTTCCAGCTCTTTGCTACAGTGTAGGTGAAAGATCGTCCTCCTTCGGTGGTTTTGCAGATGCGAGGGACGGTGGCCAGGGCCATCTGGGTGGAGCGGAGGGATCTGGCGAGGGTGTGGAAGGAGACAGGGTGGTTCAGGTAGGCTGGTCCTGCATTATGTATGGCCTTGTGAGAAGCTTGAAGGTGATTCACTTCTCGGCCGGCAGCCAGTGGAGGGTCCTCAGGTGTTGGGAGATGTGTCCTCGGCGAGGGAGGTCCAGAATGAGTCTGGCGGCAGCATTTTGGATGAGTTGAAGTTTTTTTATATTCCTAGTTAAGGTGCCGGCATAGAGGGCATTGCCGTAGTCGAGCTTACTATTGACTAAGGTGCGGGTGACTGTCCTGCAACAGTCTGTTGGGATCCACATGAAGATCTTCTGAAGTTTGCGGAGCATGTGCCAGCAGCAGGAGGCGACAGAGTTTACCTGGCGGGTCATGGATAGGGAGGAGTAGAGGATGATTCCTAAGTTGTAGGCGTGCTCAGTCGGTGCGGGGGGGCGCTGAGGGATGTGGGTCACCAGGAGTTATCCCAAGCTGAGGTGCAGTTTCCAAAGATGATGAGCTCAGTCTTGTTGGAGATGAGCTTGAGTCAGCTTTCTCTCATCCAAGTGGTGAGTGGAAGTTTCTTTTGGCCATGTCCCGGTCTTTGGTGAGGGAAATGATGAGTTGTGTGTCATTGTCATATGACACAATGTTCATACAGTGGCATCTGAAAATGGCAGCAAGAGGGGCCATGTATACTTTGAACAGTGTGGGACTCAGTCAGGATCCTTGGGGGACTCCGCAGTTGACTTGTGTGGGTCTGGAAGTGTAGGGCGGGAGTTTGACCCTATGCGTTCTCCCGGAGAGAAAGGAGAGGATCCATTCCAGGGCTCTTCCGCTGATTTCTATCTCGGGGAGTCTGGTGCGCAGAGTGCTGTGGGAGACCGTGTCGAATGCTGCTGAGAGGTCGAGGAGTATGAGTGCTGCGGTGTGGCTGTGGTCTACGAGTAATCGGATGTTGTCTGTGGCTGCCAGGAGGGCTGTCTCCATGCTGTGGTTGCTGCAGAAGCCGGACTGGGAGCTGTCCAGGGAGTTGTTGGCCTCGATTAAATTCCGTAGTTGTGCATTGATTGCTTTCTCCAGTACTTTGGCGGGGTAGGGTAGCAGCGAGATGGGCCGGAAATTCTTCAGTTCTGATGGGGTGGCCGAAGGTTTCTTCAGGAGAGGGTGTATTTCGGTATGTTTCCAGTCCTCTGGGAAGGTGCCTGTGTTGATGGAGCAGTTGATGGTGTTACAGAGCTCGGGGCAATGGATGCGCTGGCTCTGCTGTATATGTGGTGCGGGCAGTGGTCCGAAGGGGTTACGGAGTGGGTGCTGTTCACAATGTTGACTGATCAGATCATTTGCTGTTTTTTGCAGTTTTGAACACATATCCCATCACTTATGGCAAAGTCCTTAGTGACCAAGGGCCTGAATTAGACTCTGGCAGATGGGTTAGTCCTTCACAAACATGATGGGTGTCCAGTCCATCGTATTACAATGTCCATATATTATATTGGAATTGTACAACGGCAGATGAGATATCCGTCATGTTTGTGATGTAGTAACCCCATCCACCAAACTCAAACTCATGCCCCAAATCTAAGTGAATGCCAAGCAACTGGGTTGGCACATATTAAATATTGTGTGTCATGAATATTGCCAAAGTCATTGAACACTCAGATTTTTTTTCTTCAAATATTAATAGGCAATTATTGTTCTATGTGTTCAGATGTTAATATAATACGTAGAAAACTAGATGTGTACAGAAATTAAAAGAAAGAACATGACAATAAGAAAAATGCCACTGTGAGCTACAGATGTGGCCATACCAATAATGTAGGGAATAAGAGGACTGCCCAACCATTGGCAAGTATTACAACAGATGCAAAACAAAATGCTTTTTAGTTGAATTTCCAAAGTGCTACAACCTCTAAGAGTAAATATGGTCACAGAAACTTCTGAACTATGCTGATAGGATAACTTCAATCCCAACCTTGTGTTTCATGTATGTGATGGGTACGCAACAAAGGATCTCCTTCATGTGCAATAAAAAGTAGATGAAAAAGAAATTAAATTTCTTGTTCATTCTTATGCATCGTATACAATATTAAGCAAAACTGTAGTCGAAAGCATACTACCAGATTTATTTCAATGAACCAGATATGAATCTAGGAGATTAGAGAGATCATAAACTTGATTTAGTATGTTATTTTGAGCTAACTTAAACATAAAAGGGAGGTACACGAGAGGGAAAGCTTATGATGTAGAAAAAGACCATCCTTACTGTTATGGCTCCTCGGCAGGGATTACGTTGGATCTGAGATCTAGTCCTCCTGTTTATATCATAAACACCAACAATGCTTTCTCAGATAGTACAAAGGAACTTTGCACAGTGTTTGGGTGTTACCTACCAAAGATGTATCTTTGGGAGATTAAGGAAATACGAAGGATTTAAATATAAAATTATATTGAATGATAATGCTGTGGAAGTTAGACAACTTGTGAGGAATGTTGCTTTCAAGTATAGGAGTAAGTTGGAGAAATTTATAGATGTGTTTTGTAACAGGAATATCATTGAACCTGTGGAATCCTCACTGTGGGTGTCTCCTTTGGCAATTTTCCATAATAAATTGGTCGATTTCAGATTGACTAGTTTTCACTGGTTGCTTACTACCAGATGCTTACTACCAGGTAATTCTTCATGAAGATCCAAGACATATTACACCATTTGTCAACCAATTAGGTCTCTATCAATATTTCAGGATTCCTTTCAGATTGGCAAGTTTTCCAAATCCACACAGTTTCCCAGTGGATTTTGAGTGATACTCTGAAGCTGGTTACTGGTTCAGTCACTTTTCAGGATGATATTTTGGTAAAAACATATGAAGAACATGATGATAATTTGAGGAGGAGGTAACTATTACTGTTAGAAAAATGCCTAACTATGAAGTGTCCAAATGCAGGTTTAGTTGCAGTGAGGTGCATTACCTAGGATATACCATTACCAAAGAGGGTCTGAAACTCAAGCGTACTCATGTTGACGCTATTATTAGTGCTCCCCCAACCAAGTCCAAGGAACTTGATTCTTGGTTTGCTAGAATTGTATGCAAATCTTTCGAAGGTTGTGCAAAGTTGAACCTTTTAGTATATTTTTAAAGCAGGAAGCAAATGTATTTAGACCCATAAACCTTTGAAAGCCTTTAAGATCTTAGAGTTAGAAATTTCCAAAGCTCCTTACTTAATGTCCATCATCCATAGGAAGGGATGTATATTGGCAGTTGATGCAAGCAACTGTGGACTTGGAGCAATACTACTGCAGAATGACAAGCACAAGAGATGGGTTGTGCTATATTCTTCTTTTTTTCATATGAACTACTCATTTATAGAAAGGGAACATGGACAGCAAAGAAATAGCTTTGTTTAGCTGGGGAACAATTTGTTTTTTCTAGGCACAGATCATAAGTCATTGATTAACTTACTTGTTTCAGGTATAGGAAGGAATATAACTGCATGTTAAGTGAAATTTGTCACTCAACTACAATTGTTTCAATAGACTGTTGAGTATGTTCAAGGAAACAAATATATATGTTGATCTTATGTCTAGATTACATGTAGCGGAGGTGAATGTGACTGTAGTAAACAAGGAAAATAGGTTGCATTTCCAGTTTTAAATGTGTGTATGGATAACCTTTATGTTATAACAAATAATAATGACATTTCTACCGCACACATCTACCTCATGAGAGGTGTCCTAGCGATAAGGATCAAAGCCCATCGGTCTACGTGCAGTCTTCAAACCAGGGAATCAGGATAAGTGGACCACTAAACGTATGAAAGCACACTGAGTAACTTAATCAGATTCATGACTAATAGATAGCCAAAAGAACTTGGTTTGTGTGGTGACTTCAAATTCTTTGTTAAAACACAGGATGAGCTCACAATAGAAAATTATATAGATATGAGTGGTGATAAAACTGTTCTGCCCCAAAGTTTGGGTCACGTATTTTTTCAGTTAGCATCCGGAGGACATATAGAAATGTCTGGGACCAAAAAATGAATTAGGCTACATTACTTTTTGCCCAAAGCGGATCACTTTGTTGATAGCTGGGTGAGAGAGTGTGGGCACACATCCAGTGAGAAAGCTGCCAAAGTTGTATACCTGATCCCACCCCAATTAGCTTATCTGATGGTCTCTGGAGAAAATTAGGCATTGACTTCTGTCGATCTTTTACTGCTCTACCTAGTCCTTCTGCCTTTGGTATTGTATTATTCGACTATTGTTCTAAGAGATGAGAAGATCATATAGTGGAAAGAGTCACTGTGGACGATGGTATGTTCTTAATTGAGGATGTGTTTTGCAGGGATGGTTTACCAGAGATTAATATTTCTGACAATGGTTCACAATTTATCAGAAGCAAATTCCAAAGTTTCTCAGAAAATGTTGTGATATTAAACATGAAAGGCAGCCTTATTTCACCCAGAGATCAATGGTCAAGTGGGGAGCTTCCACAGGATTTTCAATTAGCCAATTACAATTGGCCTGAAGAGTACCTTGAATTAGAGAAAGACCCTTCATACTACTGTTCCCATTTACAGAGTGGCTCCAAATAAAGTATAACAGAAAAACTTTTTGAACAGTTAAGGGGATGTGTTGCAAGTAAAAAGGTATTTCCTTGGTGGTTGATTGATGTAGCAAAAAAGGAGCAGGAGAAAGATTATTCAAGCAAAAAGTCAAAGAATACAATGACAAGACAACATTGTACATGAAGAAAAGGAAGGAAAGAAACTCTTCACAACTCATTAAATCAGACAATATAGCAAAGTCAAAAGAGCTATGGGTGCTTGGAAGGGTACAGCTGTGTGGCCTGATTCTGTTTACCTTGTAGAGAGCTGCTGCACTTCCATGAGGGATGAAGGGGGTAAATTATGAAAATTAAGCCATGTCTCTGTTTGCTGGGGGAATGTAAAAGGAATAGTGGTGACTGATTAGATAGTGATTATTCAGTGATTAGGGTGGCAGAGTAGATAGTGATGTCCTCAGTGGATTGCAGGAGAAATCTACCCCCAAGCAATATGCAATGGATTGGTAACCGTAGTAATAAGCGCATTCCTGTGGGCAATTATATTTTCTTCGAGCACTACCTCTGCGCGCCGTCAAGTGGTGTCAGTCGACTCCGCAGGCGTCATTGCGTCGTGTTTGCCAGGATGACGTTACGCTCATATATAGGCGCCACCCGGGTGCGCTGACGTCAGTTTCTTTTCACGTCTTTCCACACCAGTAGCGCGGGGCCATAAAGAACACTGAGAGTGGTGCGCCAAAACTACAGCCCGGGGAGGATAGGCGGGTCGGTAAGGAATCTGCAACTAGAATATGTCTTTACCAGATATATCGTTACCGAAGGTAAGTAACTTGTACATCTGATAGAGACTTCTAGTTGTAGATTCCTTACCTTTGAATAGATACCTGAACAATACCATCCCCAGTGGTGGGCTGTGAACCAAGATCACACCAAGAAGTCCTGCAGGACCGAACGGCCAAAGTAGCCGTCTCTTCGGACTTGATTGTCCAGGCAGTAGTGTTTGGTAAAAGTGTGCAGAGATGCCCACGTCGCTGCCTGACAGATGTTCAGGACTGGAACGCCCCGTGCTAGCACTGTGGTAGCAGCAGTAGCACTGGTGGAGTGAGCGCGCAAACCTTCCGGAGGTTGCTTCTTAGCCAGAGCGTGGCACATTTTGATGCATAAGGGTACACATAGTGAAATGGTCCTCTTCTGCACCGTCTTCCCCTTCTTTGCACATACATATCCCACAAAGAGTTGATCATCCACCCGGAAGTCTTTGGTACGAAAAAGGTAGAACGCCATTGCTCTTGTTGGGTCCCCTACGGTGGAGTCTCTCCTCTTCATGAGAGGGATGTGGGGGTACATAAAAGGTAGACAAGGTGATGGACTGTCCGACATGGAAGGGTATCACTACTTTAGGTAGGAAAGAAGCCCTCGTGCAAAGTACCACTTTGTCAGCATGTAAGGCCAGGAAAGGTGGCTTAGATGACAGAGCCTGGAGTACACTTACTCTACGGGCGGATCCAGGGCAGATAGGACCTGAGCCAATGTCAACATTTTGAAATTCTCCTTTTTAAGGAAGGGGTTGAGGGACCGAAGATCTAATATAGGACAAAGACCTTTGTCCTATTTCGGGACCAGAAAGTAGCGGGAATAGCAACCACGACCTACTTCTGGCAACGGAATCCTCTCTATAGCTCCTTTGACTAAAAGGGCTCGGACTTCCTCACGGAGAAGCGCCAAATGATCCTCCAATATTCGATATAAAGAAGGTGGCATGGCCGGAGGAGGTGTCTCAAAGGGGAGGGAGTAGCCCCTTTAGACAATTTGGAGGACCCACCTGTCCGAGGTAATGGATTGCCACTGGGGCAGGTGATGGCGAATCCTGCCACCAACTGGTTTCCTTGTTGTACCCTTGGACTAGGAAGGTTTGGAGGCTGAGGAGGGGGCGGGGTGGACTGGGTGACCCGCTGGCTCCCTGATCCCCAGGGGCATGGGATCCCGCGGCCGCGCAGGGGCTGTACAGCATGCGCGGATGGTCGATGGCCAGGGGGAAAGGACGCAGTTGGGTGACCCTTCTGTAGCCATGAAAAGGGCAAAAGGCGGACTGCTGGAGTCTAGAAGCAGGCGCTAGGCCAATGGACCAGGCCATGGCTCATGAATCCTTAAAGCGCTTGAGCGCCGAGTCCCCCTTGTCTCCGTTGAGATGTGTGCCATCAAAGGGCATGTCCATCAAGGATTGCTGGACATCCCCTGAAAAGCCAGATGTTCTCAGCCAAGCATGGCGTCTCAATGCCACCGTCGATGCAACCGATCCACCCAGAGAGTTGGTCGTATCCAGTCCACAACGAATCATGAACTTCGCTGCAACCCTCCCATCTGTTATAGCTTGGGAAAGGATAGTCCGGGCCTCCTCTGGATCTCTAGGCAGCACTTGCGCGACTGTATCCCAGAGAGTATGGAAATAGCTGCCCAAAAGGCATGCAGTGCTCACGGACCGCAGCGCTAGACTGTTAGAAGAAAACAACGTCTTCCCCAAATTGTCCAGTCTTTTTGATTCCCTATCTGGGGGTGCGGCAGGGAATGCGCAAGATGAAAAAGAAGCCTGGATGACAAGACTCTCAGGCATAAGGTGAGGAATTCCGGGTCTGATGGCGCAGGCCGATGGCGGTGCAAAATCGCCCTATTCACAGGAGCCCCTGTTCTGGGTCTGGACCAAGTACCCAAAAGGACGTCTGTCAGTGCCTCATTAAAGGGAAGAAGGGTCTCAGAAGAGGAAGACCCTGGCTGAAGCACGTCGGTTAGGATATTAGGCCTAACCTCCACAGAAGGAAGCTCGAGGTCCAGGACCACAGCCGCCCTTCTCACCGCCATGGAATAAGAGGCACCCTCCTTCTTAGCCATGGTAGGAGGAGAGAGCATACCAGAGTCAGGGGAGGTGTCTAGACCACTGGCACACCCAAATCCTGCATCCAGTCCATTTGGAGGCCAAGCTGGTATTCTAAAGGGTCCAGTGTTCCCTCCATATTTTCCCTGTATCCATACCCACAAGCATAAGGGTCTAGATTAACCCTAGGCCCAGGCGAGCACATAGAGAACGGAATTGGTGTAAAGCAACGCTGTTCCGGCTCTGGGCCATTGGGTATGAGGATGGGATCAACGTCGATTATGGTCTCAACCGATGTCGGGAGCGTCGACGTCTGACCTGATGCCGGGGAAGGTCGCCATGGCACGACTGGTGTCGGGACGGATCCGCAATTGGATCCGGAGGGGGTCACCGGACCCGTGGCCAAAGCCGACGACTTCAAATCCAAAGGGGCCCCCACCAACTCACCTGTGCCCGAGGGCGCCCAAGGTGGGTCGGAATGCCCAAAAATGAGGCGCATTGCCTCATAAAATTGCTTTAGGGGTGGCTCTGGCGCCCGGGAAGTCGGGGAAGCATGGAGCTGACCCAGATGAAGGCTCCGATGACGGAGGCCTAGAGCGTCAATGCTCTTTTCGCGCTGCATCGTCCGAGCGGCGGGGTGAAGTTAAAGAACACTTATCCTTCTTCGACTTCTTCTTTTTGTGACCCGAATGTCCCAATGACTTCAAGGACGAAGAGTCTTGGTGACTCCGCGACTGGTCTTGAGACCTTCTTTTCGAACGAGACCGTGAGCACTGCAGAGTCGAGTGTCGGGCCTCCATGAGCTTTAGGGACCGCTCCCTCAAAGCTTTCGGGTTCATGGCCTGACACTCAGAGAACGACTTAAGGTTGTGATTGCGCTCCAGGCACCAAAGACACACGAGGTGCGGATCCGTCACCGACATAGTTTGGTGACAGGAGTCGCAGGGCTTAAATCCGGTCTTGTAGGACATCCTTCGACGCATCCACGAACTCATCAAAAAAACTTTGACAAAAGTGTCGACGTAGTAAAAAAATTACTGCAGTAGCTCTCTCCGGATCAGTGCGTAGGCTGGCGCGGAAAGAAAAGAACTGATGTCAGCATGCCAGGGTGGCGCCTATATACAAATGCGATGTCATCACGGCAAACAGATGCCAACAACGCACACGGAGCCGACAGACGCCACCTGGTGGCGCACAGAGGTACTGCTCGAAGAAAAATCTCTGGATCCAGTCTGACACCTGGGGAAATTTAAAGGTAGGAATCTGCAACTAGAAGTCTCTATCAGATTGCAATATGTAGGTGTTGTGCACACAAGTACTGGGCACCGTGGGGAATGTTTGGATAGTTGGGGAGAGACATTAGAAGCTGGAGAGATGGAGGCTTTATGCTGCTGCTGTAACTGAAAACTTTAAGCATTCTTTCCGACAGTGTCTGGCCCTGGATCTTTACTGCAACATTTCTCACCGTGGGAAATTTGCTCCTATCAAAAACAGGAGTGGATGCATTTCAGTGTAGGAGTGTGGAGAGAACACTCCACATGTTCAATAAAGGTTTGTGGTAAGGGTTTCCCATTCAAAAATCTCCCTTGGAGGAAAGAAACAACAAAATCACGTGTATCACATGAAACCATGCAGACTGTTTACATCTGGTGAAAATGTGCACAAGTAAATGTTGATAATTTGAATACTTCAGGAAATCTATGTATCTTTTTGGATTTTATTTTATTTTTCTGAGTTCCTTCCTTCGTAAACCCCCAAGAAGTTGGAGGTTTGTTCTGAACTTGGTAATAACTATATGAAACAAAGTGTTCACCTTTTTAAGTTTGGGTTTTGTTAACCTGCCCTCACTATGTGCTGTCACTGCTTCCTCACCAACCTGGATTTAAAAACATACTCGATGAGATAATCCAGTGAGTTGGCCTTATATCTTGGAAAAACTTCAAATGCAAGTAGGTAACTGGAGAATTAATATAAATATCAACGAAACACAAAAGCAGATCTGGATTTTCCAACATTTGAATAACAATGTGGCTTAATTCGCATAGCTATTTTTAATATCCTAAATCTCCTCAGCCTTAAATCCTGGCCAAGACGTGAATAAATATATGATTTTTATTTGATTTATGAACCCAAAACATACACACTAAAATCTACAAAAAATGTAGACCTATGTGAGTATGCGTTTCACTGATACAAAAGTAGCAAATGCCTTAACTTTTTTTTTACTCCCAGAGAAAATATTTTACTAAGTGGACAAAATTCTGCTCTTACATATTGTATTGTATTGTATTGTAATAGTATTTATATAGCGCTTACTACCCCTGACGAGGCGTTGAAGTGCTTTTCGGTGAGTAGCATGCTACTCTGGAACCCAACAAGAATTAGTGGTGGATTAGTATCGGGAAATAATGAGTACAGTTCTAGTATTATTATGAGTTAATTTGAGCCGCGGATATGAGAGTTTGTTAGTTAGATTGATTGGAGTAATGGAGGGGTGGAGGAGGAAAGAAATCCAGAAGTGTTAATTGGGAGTATATCCTTCCTTTACTCAACCCAAAGGCTTGGAATGAGTAAAGGGGCATGGAGGAGGGAAGAGTATGTGGAAGGGTTAGGGAGAGCATAGTAGCAGGGTGAGATAAATGAGGGAGAATTTAGTAGGGTTGTGTGGGAGGTCACAGTAGTAGAGTGAGGTTTGGTGAGTTAGATGTGGAAGCGGAGGGAAGAGCTTAGGCAGAGTTATTTAGGAGATTAAAGTAGTAGAAAGGATTTGGGATGAGTCAGAGTGGGAATGGAGGATAGTTTGATAGAGACATGACATATGATGATGGGTAGATAAGTGTGATAAGATGAGAGCAGGAATTCATAGATATCTAGTATAACAACCCACCCAGGAGCCATGCAATGACCCACAAACATGCCAAGCACAGAAACAACATATACACATACATATATATATATATATATATATATATATATATATATATATATATATATATATAGATATACACACACACAAACATACATGAATACACACACATATGCACATACAATACATAATTAGAACCATGGGTAAATATACTTAGTCAAACAGGTTTAAAGAGTGTGTGTCTGTTTTATTATTATGACATAGTAGTGATACATATTTTCTAAAGAACTATACATAACTAGAAATATACACATAATCAGAAATTGTTTTTTATCAACATAGGCATATGCAGTCCATAGTTGTTTGAATATGGTGGTTATGAAGGAAAGAGCCAACTCTTGAGTAGTTTTCTGAAGACAAGAAAGTTATCTGTGGCTCTTATAGTTGGGGGTAATGAATTCCATAGTTTGGCTGCTTGAACGGAGAAGGATGTACCACATATAGGGGGTGATTCTGACCCCGGCGGTACAAGACCGCCGGGGCCAGGGTCGGCGGGAGCACCGCCGACAGGCCGGCGGTGCCCCGCAGGGCATTCTGACCGCGGCGGTTCGGCCGCGGTCAGAAGAGGCAAACCGGCGGTCTCCCGCCGGTTTACCGCTGCCCTTAGAATCCCCCATGGCGGCGCAGCTTGCTGCGCCGCCATGGGGGATTCTGACACCCCCTACCGCCATCCTGTTCCTGGCGGTTCGCCCGCCAGGAACAGGATGGCGGTAGGGGGTGCCACGGGGCCCCTGGGGGCCCCTGCCGTGCCCATGCCAATGGCATGGGCACGGCAGGGGCCCGCGTAAGAGGGCCCCGCAAAGTATTTCAGTGTCTGCTAAGCAGACACTGAAATACGCGACGGGTGCAACTGCACCCGTCGCACCCCTGCAACTCCGCCGGCTCAATTCTGAGCCGGCGTCCTCGTTGCAGGGGCATTTCCTCTGGGCCGGCGGGTGCTCTTTTGGAGAGCGCCCGCCGGCCCAGAGGAAATGTCTAAATGGCCGCCGCGGTCTTTTGACCGCGGTGCGGTCATTCAGCGGCGGTACCTTGGCGGACGGCCTCCGCCGTCCGCCAGGGTCATAATCAGGTCCATAGTCTTTTTCTTGTATGGTGGTGTTCTAAGGCGGCGTGCCAATCTTGAGCGGAGGTTTCTTTGTTGGATGTATTTGGTTATTTTGTTTCTGATAAAAAGCCGTCCTGTTAAATGTATAGCTTTGTGGGTGATACAAAGCAGCTTGAAAGTACATCTTCTGGCAACGGGTGACCAGTGTAGTGCTCTCAAGGCAGGGGAGATGTGGGCTTGCAGCTTTACATTTAATAGTAGCCTTGCTGCGAAATTGTGGATACGTTGTAGTTTTTTCATAATAGATAGAGATGATCCATGGTAGAGGCCATTGGTATAATCCAGTTTGGATAGCACAAGCATATAGGTATGGGAGTGTTTGGGGGGTTTTTGTGCTCCATTCATAGGTATGTAAATTGGGAGAAAGAGTCCAACTGCACTGTTTTAAAGCGTTTTCAACGGGCTCCTAACTGCAATCGTACAAGTAGTGGCATTTTCTGACATGAGAGTACGTTCCCGGTTTCTAAAATTCAAGCAACCTAGATTCTGTGAATTAAGAAGAGGTTGGCACTTTGGTAGGCCCAAACATTTGTGAATAAGCCTTATGTGCAGAAGACAAACGTACTTACAACTATTATTTGTACTTCCTAAATTCGCTCTCTGTGTGCGTGTTTCAACTGAAATAAAAAAGCGTGCCGTGAATCGTTTTCATGGCTATTATCTTTGTTTTCCTTCTTTCCAGTTTACTGCAGTCTGAGCCAAAGAAAACATGTCCAACTCCCAGCATCATTTTCATTGTAATTGAAAACACTGAAAAACAAAACGTTAGTCTCAAATTTCGTGCTCTCAGGCCCCCTCCCAACAGTGGATTTTCTAGTTTCACCAAGTTGTCATTAAGCATATTTCCTTGGAATACGAAATAGCGATGAGCTTTCTCTTAAAACACAAAGCCGTAAGTAATGTCTAGGATGATCTCACGCGTCCCTTGCAGGCATGTGCTCCCAGAAGCCATCTGAGGCCTGCAGATGTGTCACTCGAACACTCGGCAATAATGTTTGCTTGTTTAATAAAAGGCTTCGTTGAGGTTCTCATTGCCATGCCTCGTGAACTCAGTCCCGTCCCAAGCTCTAGTTAATGGGAAGCACATGTGGGCCCAGAGCCATGGAATGCAATGACAAAATCTGAGATCTGCCCGGGAAGGGGCTGGTCCCTCCTCCCCCAGGGCCTGTTGTATTTTGCACACATCGTTTGGGACATAATGTTCCTTCTCCTGCCAAGAAACTGTTCTGCGCCTCATTCCAATAAGTTGCAATCACGTTAAAAATGAAAACAATCATAAAGGTGGAAATGTACTCGGAAGTACATTCACTACCCCTGCCCCGTTATGGCCCGGAAGGTATCTACTGGAGTTAGGCACTCACCGACCCTTATCTATTGTAGAACATTAGACTGTTGGGGGCTCCACTGAAGACAATGAAGTGTCTTGGGGCTAATACCGTCTAGTGTAAGCATTCTGTTGCTACGTTCTAATGTTGGCTTTCTGTTTCTCCCTTTTTAATTGAGAAAGTTCTAACCTCAGTGGGTGGAATGTTCTACTAGCCTTTTAGGCCTGCCTCTGGCTATACCATTTGTTAAAGGCCCTCAGGTTGAAGGTGTAGCTGGGAAAGCCTTCATCAGCGGGTTATAAGACAGTATTAAAAATTTCTAGCTAAGTTATTACTGATTCGACTTACCCCTCTATTTCCTGGGCAATGCTCTTATTTATCAGCGGCAACCAGTGGCAGACCTACCTGTACTTCTTGAGCATTTTGATAGGTGCGGCACAATCTGGCCTTAACACCAATAAACACAAATTTTGTTGAAGCCCCATCCTCCTCATATAGATGCAGACCCTCCGGCTCTCCCATTACAGTGGAGCATGCAATCCCTTAGATACATGTGAATTCAGTTGATTCATGAGTGGAATCTAGGTAAAATGATGATGGCTATGAGGGCAACCATTCAATTTTCGACCCAATTGCAGCTGCCT
Organism: Pleurodeles waltl; assembly: GCF_031143425.1. Lineage (NCBI taxonomy): Eukaryota > Metazoa > Chordata > Amphibia > Caudata > Salamandridae > Pleurodeles > Pleurodeles waltl. The sequence continues at coordinate 941,942,465 of NC_090446.1, forward strand.
AAATTAGGTGAAATCAATGATAGTGCATGTGTTTTGCAGCGTTCTTCTTCATGTGTTTCTCCCACCACACCAAATATCCACCTTTCCACTACATGTTGCTCACTCCCTTGTGTGCTGCTCTCACTCTCTCTCATGATTTCCCCTGCCAAACTCCCCTGCCTCCTGTATACTCTGTTGCTCACTCCCTCCTGTGCTCCTCCCACACCCGACCTGCCGCCATGTTGCTCTCTCTCTCCTGTACTTCTTTTCCTCTTTTGCATTAATCCATATATATTTTTGTTATTGTCCTACTGCCCTCTCCCTGTCACTCCCCCCACCATTTGGCAGTACCCATCCACTTCTCTGTTGCCCACTCATGCAGCTTGTTCCCGGGAGTGGTGCATTTTGAAAAATAGAGCCTCACTCTTTTCTTAGGTGCATGCATCATAAAACATCCACATGGCTATAAAATGGCATGGCCAGCGACCATGACAGCTGTATCATATTGCTTTTTCTCTTTCTTATTTTGCCTGATGCTGCACAGCATCAGTGAAAAAAGTTGTTTGTAGATTCTGCACAGCATCTGCAAACAGTAGAGGCAAAGCCAATACGTTAAAAAGGCAAGGCCTATTGGCTTTCTCAATGCCTGTGTTAGATTTTAAGGTTTATAGTTTTTACATTGATAATAACAGTTAATATGCCTTTTCACATTTGATTTTACATACACAGGCTTAATTACGTAATGACAGTTGAAACAAATGTCATATGACGTGTAGAAGTGTGCCCCCGTACATCTTCACCTCACAGGTTCCGCAGTGCACAGTCAAGCTGACTGTAGTGGTTTATTTCCACTGTTATGATTACAATTCTTTCAATTACCTTTCCCTGTTTCCTATGAATTGATGCACATCAGTGCTCCTTCCAAAGCATTCCATTGTGAATACTAGTCCATTTATACACTGAAAGTTTTGTTGTTTAAATGTTGCATATTATTTAGAACATCTCAGGATGATTTTAGCATAGAGCGAGCCAAATAACTTGTCTTGAAATGGGATACTGCTAATTTTTCCTTGTGTTCTGGTTTGCTAAAGGAATTATACTTTTCCTCACACCATAAAGATTTCTCAGTTTTCCTAATTTATTATGCAGGAATTGTGTAGAAGACAGAAGACAGAAGACTTTCCTGTTGTACTAGGGATGTTGTTCCACTTCCGTTTGATTTTGCTGCTCATTTGGGACTTAGAATAATTTCTGATTTTGCATACACCCTATAACTTTGCCCCACGGGGCCTTTATGACATTTTCTTTGTGCCACTGCTTTTTTAATTTTGTAATAAAACACGTTAACTTTGAAGTACTCTAGAACTCAGTTATGGAGTGGGTCCCATTACTTGTCAATATAGACCAGGGCACACCAAAAAGTAGTCCAGCATAGATCATCCAAGTGGAAAACAACTGAAGGTCCAAAGCCACATAGTTGGTGATGATAGAGTTTATTCTTATCATGAAAGAAAAGGTCCAATACACAGCTTACAACCGACACCTGTTTCGTCACATTGACTTTATCAAGGCTAGTGTGGAAAGGTCATCAACTTTTGGGATGTCTAAATGTTAGGGTGTTCAAATGTTTGGGTAGGGCTTTGCTCCAAGATTTGGTATTGTTAGTGATGGCTGTGTAATATATGGGTCACATACCCCATCCCTACGTAATAAGGATATGGCATTGTTTTATTAGGTCATTGATTTTTAAAGGATTTGCCATGTCTTATTTGCGGTGTGGGCTTTTGTATTTAAAGCACATGGTCTCATCAACAGTTGTTACAAAAACCCTGACATGATAGATCGTCCTGTTGCACACCAATATCCAAGAAGTATTTTTAATATAATTAGCCATTGAAGTTTCTCGTGTTATTTAGAATGTGTGATATCTTGTAGATAGATTCTTGCCCTCCCATAGGGAACTTCAGCCAGTGGCGTAACATGGGTGCTATGGGCTTAACGCATGCAAAAAAAAGTGCCTCCCCATCACCCAGTTTGGTAGTAAAAAACAGTCATAATTGGATTTCAAAAGGCACGTCCCACCCTCGAAACCCCATTTCCTCACCAGCTGCTGCACTACTGAGAACGACACCACTGTTAATAACAGGCTTTGGTCGGCCACTCTGTGCAGATTTACAAAAGACATCAATAACTGTGATAAAAAAGGACCCCTTAGATCCTTGGCCCAGTGCCACTGCACCAGATGCACTATAGATAGCTGCAACCCTGACTTTCAGCAATGCACTAAACAAGCATTATACCATAAATGTGCCCCAACCACCAAGCAACCCAGTGCTTAATTTGTGCTTGTTATTTCAGAGGCGGAGCACCGACACTTATTTTTTAGGACCGGAACTTATTTTTCTGCCTCAAGTATTTACTGCAAGCAAAAGAATGGGAAAGACAGAGAAAGAGAAAAACGAAAAAGCGTCACAGTGGGAGAAAGCAAAAAGCTGCATGAGTGAACTGAAGAGGCAGGGAGTAGCTGTACATGGACGGAAAAGGCCCGAGATGGCTTCAGGATTACGCTGCCTCAGTATTCCGTGTTCGCACATTTAATTGCAGCAGCCGCGTGTTTAAGAGGAGGGCTTTGGGCACCGCCACGTTTTTATTTACAAATTAAGCACTGGAGTATGTAGTGTCCCGCCAGTGACGCAAATGGTCCCGGGACACTACCAATGAGGGCACTCCAGGAGGGGTGGGAGAGATTACCCAGTTTCCCCTCCTCTGTTTTGCAGTTAGCCCTTGTCCCAAGGTCAAGTGAACAAGTGTTTAAATAAAGACATGGCAGGTAGGCCAGGAGGAAGCGTTTTAGAATGAGCAAAGGTTAAGGCCGGCAATAGCATCCTCCTGGCTACTGCACCACGATTCAAAATAACCTGTGTCTGCGTCATTCTTACCGGGTGCTACAGCAACTGTTTTTTAGCAAAAAAATAATGTTAAGAGGCAATTGTGCTGAAAAGCTACTCATTGCTTTAATAGTTTTGGTTGCAGTGGGTGATCTGCTCGGGAAGTGGCATTTCACACTACTGACTGGAGGCAGACATTATGTTATCACAACTAAAATGCTATGTAATATTGTACCAGTAGTGATGTCATTAGTTTGGCTTCACAGTATGCCTGTCAGAAAGGCCTATCACCGACTTTTTAAAATATATGCAGAGTGGGTTTGGCTTCGCCAAGTGGAGTATTTATCTTCCTATTGCCAGTTTGGTGTATCGTGCAGCCTCTTGTGGAGTGCTTGAACTGCAAATGCCGAGGGACTCTTTCACGTCTCAAAAGTACACACAATTATCATACATTATATTCTTTATGCCAGACATGTATGGTGTACAAAAACAATTATTTTTGTGTTGTATTTTCACTGCAGCAGGATTTGTTCAAAATGTTTAACTTCAGAATCAAATTTTGCCTGCTAAAGCTCTTTATGTACTATGACAAACACGCATTTGCAGTTGATATGCCTGGCTTAATATGCCAACACAGGCAAGCTCGTCTACTGTTTGAATACTTTTGCAAATTAAAGACAGACCTAAGACTTTTCCGATGCGTGTTTTCTTATTATAGTTGAGTAAAGATCCCACAACAACACTAAAATATGGAATAAAGCACTACCAATATATTTAAGGATTTTGAAACTCACATGTAAGTACTACGTCCAAACGGAGTAATATTTCCAGAGGCTGCGTTTTTTGATAAGGTCACAAAAGTCCAAAGATATTTGAATATCCTCCTCATATATGATGCAGGTATTTTATTATTTTTTTAGGGAATAGGAGGACATCAAATCTAATGCTCCCACGAGAGTGAAAGTTTCAACAGGAGTTATGCGGATGCATAACTCAGAGCCTCATTCTGGCTGTGCCAGATTTTAGCTCAGATTGCCTCCATGCAGGCATCAGTAAGTCAGGTAGGCGAAGTTACACTGAGGGTCCCATTACAAATTAGATATTATCAGGGTAACCAGAAATACTGCACCCAATTATCTTCGCTGTTTCTCAGTTTTCCTAGCATATTACTTGGAGAAAGCAGCTGAAATCTCAGGAGAGAAATGTACTGGATTTTCAATTTTTCTTCACATTTTGCAAATGTGAAGGGGTGGTAATCTGGTACTTAGAATGAGGCAGTAATTAATGTTAGTGGCCAAACAGAATTACTGGAACTCTTGTAGTGAGCCCCTGATTTTCTCAGTATTACTTAGTTTAAACAGCATTCGCCACAGAATTAAGTTGCTTACTGATGAGGGGAGGGGGCTGTATATCTCAGGGTCTTTTCACTGCTTATTTCTTCTCTCTCTTTCAAAGGAGGGTGTGTGTACGTCTGTACAGAATGTTCCAGTGTCAGCCCTAGCCGAAGCACCTGATACTATCATTGTGTTGTACTCTGTTGTACTGCAACATGTTTATAGAGCATCATACCCCATAATAGGATGTGAAGTGCTCTAATTTGCATCAGCTTCTGGGCACCGTTTCAGAGGTAAGTAGATGGAAGGGTGTTGTGGGAAGAGTGAGCAACATGGGAAGTGTTACCTGAGGTTCCTTGAGGTTTGATGAAATGCTCCAAATAGTGTGCAGTGGAAATTGCAGTTCCAGGGGTGGCTCCTTTGCTATGGCGGAGGAGCGTTGCCCCCCGCACCCCTGCCACCCCTCCCGCCCAGCCAGCAGCAGGAGCTGCATACCTTTAAAAATAAAACGATAATAAACTATGTTTATTAACGTTTTACTTTTAAAAGGGGCGAGGCATTGGGGTGACGAGCACTGAAGAGAGTGCACAGTGCACTCCCCTCCATGTGCATGCATGTTTGGCCGGCCATCTCTTGCCGGCCAAACACACATGCTCACAAGGGCTCTCTCCAACCCATCACTGTGTTACCAGTTTGGAGAGGGCAAGCCCAGGCTCCCAGTCTGCATTGGAGCACCCAGCCAGGGCATTCCAGCCAATCATAACGCTGCTTTAAGCAGCGTCATGATTGCCCACAGGGCAGGCTGGGTGCCTGGAGTGCAGCGGTACAGCAGCGAGGTTCAGGTAAGTTTTTTTATATATATATATATATATATTTGTTTTTAAATTATTTTATTTTAGTTTTATTTCCCCCTCCCCCACCCTGCCACCAGCTGCAATTGTACAGTTCAGAAGTATGAAGCATTAAGTTTTGGGTAGAGTGAGGGAGAAGATGCAGATAAGCACACTTTCTTATCACTTTGTGGGTCAAAGCGTACCATACAGCGAGAAGGCTTCTTGGGGATATTCTGAAAGCTTCCCTGGAAATGCACTCCTCCCATTGCTTACCATTGGCTTTGTGGTTTGTAACTCACCTTTGCTTGCTTTCGATTTACTGGCTTTGTTTTAGACTATCCAACATGTCTTTGTCCCTCCCATGGAGCATAGCCTGTTTTACATTGCTCCTTGTATTCCTCCATAAGCCTTCACTTTCTGTAAACTCACCTTTAAATTGTGTTCTTATCATGTCACATCTGCTGCGCATTCAAAGACAGAGGTCAAATTTCAGGGTCTGTCTTCTGTGGGAGCATGGTGTTTTCTTTTGCTGACTTCAAAGGGAATGGATTTATGTGACCACCTTCCTGGATACTGGGGGTGGGACAGGAAAGGTTTTTTTCAAGCACACCGAAAAATTAAAATGTGTAAATGAACTGTGCAAATTTAGCAGAATATACCAGAATTAGGAAAGCACAATGTTTGCAATTCTGAAGTGTGGAGGACACAAATATTTTAATCCAACCAAAACAAACTAACTGTTGGAATTTCCACACATTATTGTTTCTGTGCTGTATAGTTTTATCATTAAAAGTGTATGTGCTAATGTAATGGCCATTTCAATTTAAAATGTGGTGCCTGTAATGGCAGTGAGCTATCACTCCATGCATACTCCACTTTACACCAATCCACTACAACACTCTATTCCTCTCTATGCCACTCTACGACATTCGACCAAACTCCACTGAACAACACTCCTCTCTACGGCAATCCACTTTTTCCCAATCCACACTATCCACAATGCTCCACTCCATGACACAACACTCCATTCTATGCCACTCTGCACCACTCTATGCCACTTCAATCTAGGACATTCTACTCTAATCTACGCCACTCCACTCTACAACACTCCACTCTACGACCCTCCACTGTAAGACACTCCACTGTAAGACACTCCACTGTAAGAGACTCCACTGTAAGACACTCCACTGTAAGAGACTCTACGTCACTCCCCTCTATGACACTTAACTCTAGAACACTCCACTCTTAGGACACTATACTCTATGACCCTCTACACCACTCCACTCTATGAAACTCCACGCCATTTTACTCAACTCTACACTACACCACTCCACTACACTGTATGATACTTTACTCCACTCTATGCAATGCCACTCCACTTGATTCCACTTCACTCTATGGCACTCCACTCTACTTCACTCAATGCTACGCCATTCTATGACACTCTACTCCACTCTACCACATGCCATGCCACTTCACTCTAGGCTCCTCCACTCTATGACATTCTACTCTACTCCACTTACTCCACCTATTCCACTCTACTTCACTACACATTACAACACTCTTCTCCACTCTATGACACATTATACCACTCCACTCCACTCTATGATTCTACTAGTCTATGCACCTCCATGACATTCCACTCTAAGGCACTCTATGAAATTCCACTCTACTCCATTCTACGTCACTCTATTCAGACAACACTTCGGCTCTACACTCTATGTCCTGTCACTCTTCGACCCCTCACCCCACTCTACCTTCAACGCCACTCTATGATACTCCACTCGACAACACTCTATGCCCATCCACTCAATGGCACTCTAATACACTCAATACCACTCTACTCCACACTACAACACTCCACTCTATGACACTCTACGCCACCCATGCCACTTTACTCCACTCTATGCCACTTACCTCTACTCCAATCTATGACACTCTACTCTGTCCCATTACACTCTACAACACTCTACTCCACTCTACACTACTCCACTGTATGCCACTGTATGCCACTCCACTATATGCCACTCCATGCCACTCCACTCTGTGACACTCTACTTCACTCTGACACTCTACTCCACTTTATGTCCCTCCACTCTACTCCCCTTCACTATATGCCTCTCCACTCTATGCAACTCTACTCCATTCTACAGGCAAGACCTATTGGCTTTGCCAATGCTTGTTATGGATAGGAAGAACGTCAGTGACTAGAACTAGTTGTCAAAGGAATAGCTTTACTCTGCGGCGGCCACAGAAAATGTCAAAAGGGGCTGGGGCAGGGTAAACAACATTAAAAGAAAAAAGCACCTTTCTTGTCACTGCAGCTCATCGCCTCCTGTCGCCTCACAGTGTTCTTCTTGTGTCCTAGCATTCACTGCGACAGCAGTACAACATCAGAGGCTCCCCAGTAATTCTGACAATGCTCTCATGCTAAAGCTAGCATGAAAGCAGCATCAGGATTGGTCTGGCACCATGGACTGCTGCACAGACACTTCGCTGGGGTCTGTGTAGTTTCTCCAGCCCAGCTGTTCAACACAGCCGGGTTGGAGAAACCTAAGTGAACATGTGTGTTTGGCTGGCCTAAAAAAGGCCGGCCAAACACACATGCGCACTTAGGTGCTCTCTCTCCTCACCCCCCCCCCCCCCCCCCCACCCCCAGACTCCCATGACCCAGCCCCACCTGTCCCTGTACTGCTGGCTGAGCGAGCAGATGAAAAATAAAACGATATTAAACTATTGCTTTATTTTTCATCTCCAGGCTCTTGCCAAGGGTGGCAACGCTCCTCCGTCATTGTGGAAGAGCCGCCCCTGGCCTAGATACTGAGGCAAAAATGCAGAGCCAATGGCATTGTAACATGTTTAGTGTGATGACCAAACCGGCCTTTAGGATAACTAGTAGCCCGTCATATAAGTTGATGTCTGGAAAGCTGACTCTTCGCAAGCTCTACTAGGTTTGCAGGGTTGGCAGAGCCACTGTGAGCCTAGGACAGTCTAGAGCTAAGTACGGAATGTTTTACTATTTGTGGATAGAAACATTTCCCCTCCAGAAGTCAAGTAAACAGTCAGTCTCCAGTGAAAAGGCCATCAGCGGGCACACGGCCATATACCTGACTTATCCGCCCATTGTCAGCTCCCTGACTGATGGTGCCGTCCAGTTATGCGGGCCAATTGTCAGCTTTTCCTGGAGAATTATAAAAAGAAACCGACGAAATCCCCACCCTTTTGTAGGTCCGGTGATTCGTTTCCTACTTATGTTGGTCCCCTCTCCACACGTCTCCCAACCCTGAGTCTGCGCAGTGTTAACAGTGGAAGGACACTGTTGGGAAACAAATGCTTCGTCCGCCGTCGTGCCTGCACCTAAAGCTTTCAATATGAACATGGTCTATTATTACCAGGTGTGTGCGAAATTCACATCATTTGCATTTGTATAATAATGCGAAATTCCCCCCAAATTAAGCAATTTTACAAAAAATGCGAAATCACGATTTAGCGCTATCTTTTAGCGTGAAATGAATCCAAGTGTCCATTTGGGATGTAAGGACACATTTCACACAAAAAAATAGCAAAAAAGCACAAGTACTGCAACAAAAACCACTAACATTCTGGCTGTTCGTGTTGTTCCAATGTTATGTGGCATAATTGCAGGGCATGGTATAATTTTGGGAATTTTGCATAACAAGTGTAACGCAGAATTCACGAAATTACACGAGATGATACCAGTGTAACAAGAATTTCGCCCTGCCTTAAGTACTACAGGATGAGAGTTTTTTATTTTGGGTTTAGCATCAGTATAAACACTCAAACAAAGCACAAAAAAACATCGTTTAAAACAAGCAGCAGCTGAGAACTCTGTTTCTATAATGCCGTCTAATTTTAGTTGCTTGTGTTTTATTGTATTGCATATTAGCTATCTTATGGAAATACAAAACACAGTTGGGTGTCTTCCTAGGGACACTTATATGCACACTACACAGGTTCCTTCTTGAACGAAGCAGAAACCTTTGTGGTTTATGGTGTATGTATTTGACCATTTTTTAATTTCTTTAGTTGTTCCACTGAAAGCTAAGCCACTTTCAACATGCCATTTTTTTCTTGAAGTAAGAATCCATCTTTTTACACCCTATCTTATGAGGTGTCTTACCTTAGAATGAGTGTGCGGCTCTGCTCTTTCTAGAAGGATACTGCAAGCTGAGCCAGGCTAGTGTAATGGTCTCTTCCAACCCGACTTTCCATCAGTGCCACTTACATCAGCTCCATGGAATTGTCTTACTATTCAACGAGCGAAGGTAAAAAAGATAAGGAAACAGATCTCACCACTTAAAGAGCTCTAGCCTTGGGAACGCCCTTTCACTCACCTTGAAATTGAAAAAAGATTTTCTAACGTTTAGAAAAGTCATATCTCTTCAAACTATATAAATTCTGGACTCTTAGGATGACATGTCTTAATCCACCTACAGCAGATTTCGCTGCAACCCTACTGGTCATATGCCTAATTCTGGTACATGTATTCTGTTTTACAAACTAAAGTATTTTCATCCTTGGTGATACTCCATATATATCCTCTTCTGCATGATAACAGAACATATCTTCATTTCGTGGCATCCAATGGGATGATTGCTTAAGAGACTAATTTCATCCTGATCGCCCGATGGACTGCTCCTCTTCTCCAAACATTGTGGGATTGTGCTGTTTATAGTGTTTTGTGTGTGTGTAATGGTTTATAAAAAGAATAAATCAATATCAGCAGAAGAGGGGAGGAAGAGATGGAGGAAAAAATAAAATAAAATAGGGTATTGTGTAAAGAGGTCAAGGGAAAAAATACAAGATGAGAGGCAGTCAAAAAGAGGAAAGAGAGAAGGGAGTCGAACATTAGTCTGGGCTTTTACAGAGGCATTTTACTGGTTGCAAGCTGAATAGCACATTTAATATAGAGTTTTTATGGTTCTTCCTAATGATCTGTGTAGCTAAAAATATAAATAAATGTTGTTTTGGTTTTCGATTAGTGTGAATAACTAGAACTTGTTCCAGAATTCCATATAAATGAAGCACTGAGATAAAACGTGGCCCTTGGCCTTGTGTTCTGCAAAATCTGAAAGTAATGAATCAAAATGAACTCTTGAGTCTAAAAGTGTAGTGTGAGATATCAAATCTGTATCACCAAGGTGTGATTGTTAGAAATTGGATCTCCAGAAGGCAGTGGTTTGCACCCTGTCCAAGTAGGGACCCTCACTCTAGTCAGGGTAAGTGAGTCACACAGCTAAAATAACTCCTGCTCACCCCCTTGGTAGCTGGGCTCAAGCAGTTAGGCTTATCTCTAAGGCAATGTTTAAAGTACTTGTACACACACACACTCAGTAACACAGTGAAAATACCACAAAAGTACTCCACACCAGTTTAGTAAAATAGCCAATATATATCTGAGTACAACGAGAACAAAACAACGAAAATCCAACAAAAACAAGCAAAGATACAGTTTTTAAAACATTAAGGCCCTCATTATGAACTTGGCGGTTCAGACCGACATGCCGACAGCGGCGGAAAAGACCACCACCAACATGGCGGTTTGAACCGCCATATAATAAACACAGACAGCCTGACGATGGCAGATTACCTTATCCGACAGGGCAGCAAATAGCGCTGTCCTCCAGATAATGTACCCTGATTCCCCCAGCCTTTCCCTGGTGGGTTCACACGCCAGGATAAGGCTGGCAGAAGGGGTGCTCTGGGGCCACCTGGGGGCCCCTGCACTGCCCATGCACCTGGCATGGGCAGTGCAGGGGCCCTCGTGCATTGCCCCGTCGCGCAAGTCACTGCTCGATTTACGGGCAGTAATCTGTGCGACAGGTGCTGCTGCACCTGCCGCACCACGACATTGACGGCGGCTCCATGTAGAGCCATCGGCAATGTCCCGGCCCTGCATTCAACTGGGCCGGCGGGCAGAAACAATGTTTTCGCTCGCCGGCCCAGTAGAATGTTCTTTATGCGGCTGGCGGTGTCTCGGGGGCTGGTGGTCTATGGAAAGACCGCCAGCATGAACACAGTGGTGTTTACCGCCGTGTTCAAAATGACCCCCTAAATGTAGTATAGTGCTTAGAAACACAATAGCTACAATTGGGGCTATCACGACGTCTTGAAGGAGTTGTTTCCAACAGTCGGACGCCACTTGCGAGGGAGTGCAGGCTGGTCAAGGTACAGTACCTTTAAAAAGGATGAGGAAACAAAGACATTGCATGAAGTCAGGGAGGTCAGGCGTCGCTGGAGCCAATGCAGCATTGTTTTTTTGCTGCTACCGGGGAGGTGAGGCATCGGTTCCTTACTGCTAGGTAGGGGAGTGGAATTGAGGCTTCGGTTCAGTACGGTTGCAGGGGAGGTGATGCAGTGTGAGTGGTAAGGCGTCGGTTCCTTACGACAAGGTGAGTTCAATGAATGCGTCAGGTCAAGACGCAAGGTGCTAACTTTATGGTGCCGCGATCACATACGGGGCCACAGGTGCTACAAGGAGTCAGAGCCGGGTGCCATGAACATCGGTGACACGGCGCTCTGCACTCATGCCGTGGTGGGACTTCGGGGACGCTTCGGCATCGGTCGTCGTGATTGCACTAAGCGGGAACCACTGCTCCGGTGCAGGCTGCAGTGCTGAGTCAGACAGTGGCACCGGCTCCAAAGTCACTCTGGAGTCGATGTGCTTGGTTTCTTCTTGGTTCCACCAGATCTCACTCCCAAAGGCCCAGGAACTGGATTTGGCACCACTTTGCAAGTCAGAACACTCAGCAAACGAGCTAAGGTGCTGGCAGATAAAGTCTTTGATATCCCTGAGACTTCTTTACAGGAGGCAAGCTCACTCCAAGCCCTTGGAGAACCTTTGGAAGCAGGATGTAGAAAGCAAAAACCAGTCCTTTCACTCCCATGACAGAAGCAGCAAGCAGCAGGCCAGCACAGCAAAGCTACTGGCAAAGTGGCAGTCCCTAATAATGCATCAAGCTCTTCTTCCTGCCAGAACGCCCTTAGTTCAGAAGGATTCTAACTATGTTGTATCAGAGGTCCAGTACTTATACCTATTTCTGTCCTTGAAGTAGGCAAACTTCAAGGAGAAGTCTTTATAGTGCACAAGACCCTGCCTTTCCCTGCCTTTCACTGCCCCCTGACACACTCTTGGGGGGGGGGGGGAGGTGAAGACTGCTTTGTATGAGGACAGGCACAGCCCTATTCAGATGCAAGTGTTAGTTCCTCCCACCACTCTAGCTCAGAAAGACCCATCAGCCTGGTGACAGGCCATCAGGATATACAGAGCACACCTCAGCTTCCTTTGTGTAACTGTCTACAGTGAATACACAAAGAGTAGAGTCTTCTACAGACATGATAGTAATAGGTTTAGAAATAGTGAGAAGGAAGAAAAAGTTTCATAACTTTTTAGAGAACAGAGAAAAAAAACGTTTTCTAACTTTTTAGAAACTTTTGGAAGTTTAAGAATACTTTTCAGCACTTTGTAAAAAGTTTAAGAGGAGAAAAGCAAAACTTTTTGGTTAGGTGTACATACACTGAACTGTTTTGTATATTATTCTCTTATGAAAAGTACACAATGACAAAGTGGTAAGTAGTTACAAGTACTTATCCCACCGCTGCACAACCAATGTAGGAGGCTGGCCTGGCTTGTAGTGGGTACCAGGGGTACTTACACCTTGTGCCAGGTCCAGTTATCCCTTATTGGTGTAGAAGAGATGTTTCTAGCAGCTTAGGCTGATAGAAGGTAGCTAAGGCAAAGCAGCTTAGGCTGAACTAGGAGACATGTAAAGCTCCTACTATACCACTGGTGTCATATGCACAATATCATAAGATGACACAATACACAGAGTTACTAAAAATAAAAGTACTTTATTTTTATGACAATATGCCAAAAGTATCTCAGTGAGTACCCTCCGTATGAGGATAAGATATATACACAAGATATATCTACAAAACCAAAATTAGGTAAGTGATAGCAAGAAAAGTAATGCAAACAGTGTAGGATTAAAATAGATTACAATAGGAGCACATAGGTATAGGGGCAACACAAACCATATTCTCCAAAAGTGGAATGCGAACCACGAATGGACCCCAAACCTATGTGAGCTGGTAGAGGGTCGCTGGGACCGTAAGAAAACAGTGAGGGTTAGAAATATAGCCCACCCCAAGACCCTGAAAGGTCAGTGTAAAGTGCACCTACTACCCCCAGAGAGCACAGAAGTCGTGATGAGGGATTCTGCAGGAAGAACAAACACCAGCAATGCAACAACAGTGGATTTCCGGACCTGAGTACCTATAAGACAAGGGGACCAAGTCCAATAGTCGCTACAGTGTCGGCAGTGGGCAGGAGCCCAGGAAATACCAGCTGAGGGTGCAAGGAAGCTGCCACTGCATGGAAGAAGCTTGGAGTTCTGCAAGAAAAAAGAGAGCTAGGGACTTCTCCTTTGGAAGACGGATGACTCCCGTTGCGATGAAGTTTGCAAAGGTGTTCCCACACAGAAAGACTGCAAACAATCCTTGCTAGCTGCAAGGGTTGCAGTAGAGGTTTTTGGGTGCTGCTGTAGCCCAGGAGGGACAAGGATGTCACCACTGGGAGGAGGAGACAGAGGGGGTGCACAGCAACTCAGGGAGCCCTCACAGAAGCAGGCAGCACCCACAAAAGTACCTGAACAGGCACTTGGAAGGAAAGTGAACTGGAGTCCACGCGAAGTCACAAAAGGGAGTCCCACAATGCCGGAGGACAACTCAGAAGATTGTGCACTGCAAGATAGAGTGTTAGGGACCCAGGCTTGGCTGTGCATAAAGGAAATCCTGGAAGAGTGCACAGGAGCCGGAGCAGCTGCAAATCACGCGTACCCAGCAATGTAGTCTAGCGTGGGGAGGCAAGGACTTACCTCCACCAAACTTGGACTGAAGAGTCACTGGACTGTGGGAGTCACTTGGACAGAGTTGCTGAGTTCCAGGGACCACGCTCGTCAGGCTGGGAGGGGACCCAGAGGACCAGTGATGCAGTCTTTTGGTGCCTGCGTTAGCAGGGGGAAGATTCTGTCAACCCACAGGAGATTTCTTCATTGCTCCTGGTGCAGGGAGGAGCCAGGCTACCCCCAGAGCATGCACCACCTGGAAAAAGTCAAGAAAGCCGGCAGGATGAGGCGATACAAGGTTGCTAGTAGTTGTCTTGCTACTTTGTTGCGGTTTTGCAGGAGTCCTGAGCAGTCAGCGGTCGATGCTTTGGCAGAAGGTGAAGAGGGAGATGCAGAGGAACTCTGGTGAGCTCTTGCATTCATTATGTAAAGAATTCCCCAAAGCAGAGACCCTAAATAGCCAGAAAAGGAGGTTTGGCTACCAAGGAAGGAGGATTGGCTACCAAGAGAGGTAAGAGCCTATCAGAAGGCGTCTCTGATGTCACCTGCCGGCACTGACCACTCAGAGCAGTCCAGTGTGCCCCCAGCACCTCTAAATCCAAGATGGCAGAGGTCTGGGACACACTGGAGGAGCTCTGGGCACCTCCCCTGGGAGGTGCATGTCAGGGGATTGGTCACTCCCCTTTGCTTTGTCCAGTTTCGCGCCAGAGCAGGGCTGGGGGATCCCTGAACTGGTGTAGACTGGCTTATGCAGAGATGGGCACCATCTGTGCCCATCAAAGCATTTCCAGAGGCTGGGGGAGGCTACTCCTCCCCAGCCTTCACACCTATTTCCAAAGGGAGAGGGTGTAACACCCTCTCTCAGAGGAAATCCTTTATTCTGCCTTCTTGGGCCAGGGCTGCCTGGACCCCGGGAGGGCAGAAACCTGTCTGAGGGGTTGGCAGCAGCTGCAGTGGAGACCCCAGAAAGGCAGTTTGGCAGTACCCGGGTACTGTGCTAGAGACCCGGGGGATCATGGAATTGTGGCATTGGGGTGACAATCCCATGATCTTAGACATGTTACATGGCCATGTTCGGAGTTACCATTGTGACGCTATATATAGGTAGTGACCTAGGTATAGTGCACGCATGTAATGGTGTCCCCGCACTCACACAGTCCGGGGAATTTGCCCTGAACGATGTGGGGGCACCTTGGCTAGTGCCAGGGTGCCCACACACTAAGTAACTTTGCATCCAACCTTCACCAGGTGAAGGTTAGACATATAGGTGATTTATAAGTTACTTAAGTGCAGTGGTAAATGGCTGTGAAATAACGTGGACGTTATTTCACGCAGGCTGCACTGGCGGGCCTGTGTAAGAATTGTCAGAGCTCCCTATAGGTGGCAAAAGAAATGCTGCACCCCATAGGGATCTCCTGGAACCCCAATACCCTGGGTACCTCAGTACCATCTTCTAGGGAATTATATGGGTGTACCAGTATGCCAATGTGAATTGGTAAATTTAGTCTCTAGCCTGTTAGTGACAAATTTGGAAAGCAGAGAGAGCATTACCACTGAGGTTCTGGTTAGCAGAGCCTCAGTGAGACAGTTAGGCGTCACACAGGGAACACATACAAGGCACATACTTATGAGCACTGGGGCTCTGCCTGGCAGGGTCCCAGTGACACATAGACTAAAACAACATTTATACAGTGAAATATGGGGGTAACATGCCAGGCAAGATGGTACTTTCCTACACTGACCTAGGTGTGTCTTCAGCAGACAGATGAAGCAAGAAAATGCCCACTTTCTAAAAGTGACATTTTCAAACTTACAATTCAAAAACAACTTCACCAAAAGATGTATTTTTAAATTGTGAGTTCTGAGACCCCAGACTCCATATCTCTATCTGGTCACAATAGGAAATGACACTTAAAAGATATTTCAAGTCAATCCCCATGGTACCCTATGGGAGAAAGAGGTCTTGCAATAGTGAAAAACTAAATTAGCAGAATTTCTATATCAGGACAAGTAAAGCACACCAGTACATATCCTACCTTTTAACCATACTGCCCCCTACCCATGGGTGTGCTGTCTTGGGGCTACCTTAGGGGTGCCTTTCGGGTAATAAAAGGGAAGGTTCGGGCCTGGCAAATGGGTGTACTTGCTAGGTCAAAATGGCAGTTTAAAACTGCACTCACCAACACTGCAATGGCAGGCCTGAGCCATATTTACAGGGCTACTCATGTGGGTGGCACAATCACTACTGCAGTCCCACTAGTGGCATTTGATTTACAGGCCCTGGGTACACACCGTGCACTGTACTAGGGACTTACTAGTAAATCAAATAGGACAATCATGGAGAAACCAATCACCATTACAATTGGAACAGAGAGCATATGCACTTTAGCTCTGGTTAGCAGTGGTAAGGTGCCCAGACTCCTAAAGCCAACAAAAACAAGTCAGAAAAAATAGGAGGAAGAAGGCAAAAAAGTTTGGGGATAACCCTGCAAAAAGGGCTAGGTCCAACAGTAATAGAAACATAAACATGAAGGGTGTACTGCAGAATGCCTCTGCAGTACATCCTTTCTCCCTTGTTGTTCAATGACTTTATACCTTCACTAGAACAGTAACAAGAACATTTGCAGATGTACCTCAATGACATCAAAATGTACAGCTGACAAACTAGTGCTTAATTTGAGCCAGTGGTTTTTGGTGCTCAGCACCATCACTCAATTGCCAAAACTAGCACTTATGTTAGTCTACCACATGGTGATGTTGGTTGTCTAATTTATGGATGAGCACAATAACAGTAGTTTAATAGTTTCAAGATACATTAAAAATTGACTAATACTTGCCACCCAATTGATTCTTGTAGTTTTGGGTGGCATGGAAAAGTCTGGATTGTCACACTACGAGGCAGGGTGGATCCTAGAAAGAGAAGGTTACTACAGACACATCCATTCAGCTGGACATGGTGTCTGTTCTGTTGGGGTGCTCTTCAGGTTCGAGGGCCTTCCAAATCAGACATTGAATGGGTGACAAACCTGGCACTGAATATACCAATATTTATTGCAATGTGTCTATAGTAATTGCCTTGTTATATTTTTAAGTTGATGGATGTTTACAAACTTTTTTTAATAATATATTGTTTATGGTGCATATAATTTGCATAAACTCCAATACTTGATAGTATTGAATTTAATACGGTGTAGTGGGTATGTAAAAAGAGGCTCTTATTTGCCACACTTTGCTTCCTTTTTTACTGTGAGAAGTATCTTTAAATGCAACTGTTTCTTTTTACAGGTTTACATCCACAAATTGCACGCAACAGTTCTCCACCTGTTGTAACTCTTAAAATGCTGCATGAAAAAACGTCTTTCTAATCACTGTTTTTTAAATCTACCCCAGCTTCCTTCTGCCTTATGTCTCCCTCATCTCTATACAAGTTACTCTAAATATCTCATGCCTATCTGCCTTAAAGCTCTTTTGAAACCGTAACAATATTAATTCCAGCTAGTAATTGTGCCTCATGTAGCCCCTCTAATAATCACATCAAAAGAAACAAGTCCAACAAGCAGGCAAACTACCCCAAAAACCAACTGACTGAACATTAACTAGGCTCTGGGTAGTGTGCTACTCACTGTAAAGCGATTCGACGCCTCATCATGGGTAGTGAGCGCTATACAAATACTTTATATATATATATACATATATATATATATATTTATGTAACACTTGTAGGGGTGTGATGGTTAGTAGTTGTGTTGGTACTGTCATTAACAGTACGGACAGGGGCGATGGGTGGTGCAAGCTCCAGTGGCTTCCTGACAAGGGCCCAGGCATTTATGCTTTTTTTTCTTTTAGTTTTTTACAAATTAGGCACTGTGACAATAAATCGGCAGATACCAAGACCACATACAGTACTAGATGAGACTGAGACTTTTTTGCCTCTTAGCAGAGCTAATGTCAGCTCCAGGTTACGTGATGGGAGAACTGACCCCACAACACTTCATTACATCTAGGTCATAAGCCTAACACCACAAATAGCCATTTCTAAAAATGTCAAAACCTAGGATTCATATTCAATATTGATCTTGTATTTCCTCTCAAAATGGTGTAAAGTCCTACTATCCTCGCTCTATAAAATACTTCTCCTACTCCAATGGAAGGAAAGAAGTGAAATCCAATGTGGATGCCCATGGACTATGAAAATGTGGTCTACAAGGGTTTACAAAAAACGTAGGCTATGGGGGTGTTACTAGTACTAGGAAAGCTCTGTGGAGGCCATGGGGGAGTGCCCCTCACTGTGCTGGATGCACCATAGGGGATCTCCTGCTCTGCACGTACTTTTGCAGGCCATAGGCAAGTGCCTTGCATTGTGGAGGGAGTATCCACCTTGTTCAATATTCCATTGGTTCAATAGAGTTCAAGTTCTCTCCTCATCTGAATTCCATACTGCCAAATTGTTCTTCTGATTAGTCTGTGCTCTGGCCACCTTGCAGTCCATATGTCTCCGCCATCAACCTCGACTGCTTGGTCAGTCCAGAAGGGTGTAGTTTTCCCTTTTATTTTGAATGACTCCCACTCTGGATGATCTGACAAACAGATCACTTCTAATTGGTGGAAGGAAGGCAAATCAAAACACAAGCCATTCCCAACAATTATTATAGTCCACCCTTTTATTCATCAAAAATAGTCCCTATGTACTGATGAATTTGGTAAGCCAGAACCTCCTGGATCGCTTTGCTCTTCAGGAAGGTGTGCATTTTCCTGTGCAGGGCGGGTGAAACAGAACTGCAATGCAACCTACTTGTCTATCGTTTCTGCGTCCGATGATCCTGATCATTTCTGTACTCCATTAGTGAATGGGAAGGTGCCCTGCACTTGGGTGCACTTCACACTACACGAGGGAACGCCCTGCAAGAAGTAGGCAACCTGCACAGCTCTGAATAAGCTGTAAGTGTTGGTAGTTGACTGTGAAATGTGGGCTGAGGGCTCAATCTGCCTGAATTTAAGGTGAATATTGAGGACATAGATGAATGTTCCAGGTACACTTACAGCTCTGCTTTCAGTAACACCAGATGGCTAAGCCCCATGTGCATGTTTTCACTACTTCCAGTATCTCATTCTTCTTATTTTTGGTTCTTAGCAAAGAAATGGACTCGATGTAATCAGCACAATTATCACGGATACCAGATCGCCTTACATAATAATAACAGAGAAAATAATGATTGTGTAACCACTCTGATGAACAGTCATAAAATCTTGCTTCACAATTTCCTTCTGAAGAGTTTTCATGAAGCATTATTAGATAACAGCGGGAAAGAACAAAAAGTAATATTAAATTGTGATGCAGTCTTTCATCAGATTATAATATTCATACAAATCCAGATGGCTGCGCAGAGGTTGTTGCATCAGTACACAACAGTCACTGGGATATTCTGTTGGATACAGTGATAAGCCTTGCCAGCTCCATTCTGCACTAATCTGTGCAAAATTACACAATCTGGTCTGAAGCCCTGAATGGGGTTTTAAATAAATACTTGTGCATTTTAATTGTGTCTTTGTTATAATTGTTACAAGGAAATGTGAGAGTGTGACAAGGTCTCTTATGATATATTTGGCTGCGAGACCAAAGCTTCCTATGAAGGTTGCCAGGAGGGACTGCAAACAATATGCAAAACTGAAGCTAGTGAGTACAGAATCTGAGAGAGAGAGAGAGAAAGAGAGAGAAAGAGAAAGAGAGAGGGAAAGAGAGTGTGTGTGTAAACCCTCTGTCCCAAGTAGGGATTGTGAAAGAGAGAGAGAGTGTGTGCGTGTGTGTGCGTGTGTGTGTTTGTGTGTTTGTGTGTGTAGACCCTCTGCCCCACGTAAGGGTTGTGGAAGATACCTTTGGAGGATTCAAAACCTTGGAAGGGCCATTGCAGGACAAACGGACATGCCCTAAAGGTCAAAGTCCAGACAGGATCAGCTCTAGGCTGGTCCTGGGCCATGAACAGCAGATTCCTCGGGGCTCCATTGCACCTAGCCTGTCATTGCAAATATATACAGTGTTGGAGACAAGAGAAGGTACCTGGAACCTGCAAACACTGAACTCCTAACAGAGCAGTAAGTGAAGGACACAGTTCAGCTTAACACTAGGACTACCAACCAGTGGGCAAAGGAGAGAGAATGGGAAATCAGACACTTTGTATGGGGAAGGGCCTTATTGACACATAGGCCCTCATTCTGACCCTGGCGGTCTTTGACCGCCAGGGCGGAGGACCGCGGGAGCACCGCCGACAGGCCGGCGGTGCTCCAATGGGGATTCCGACCGCGGCGGTAAAGCCGCGGTCGGACCGGCACCACTGGCGGGGTCCCGCCAGTGTACCGCGGCCCCATTGAATCCTCCGCGGCGGCGCAGCTTGCTGCACCGCCGCGGGGATTCCGACCCCCCCTACCGCCATCCAGATCCCGGCGGTCGGACCGCCGAGATCCGGATGGCGGTAGGGGGGGTCGCGGGGCCCCTGGGGGCCCCTGCAGTGCCCATGCCACTGGCATGGGCATTGCAGGGGCCCCCGTAAGAGGGCCCCTACATGTATTTCACTGTCTGCTGCGCAGACAGTGAAATACGCGACGGGTGCAACTGCACCCGTCGCACAGCTTCCACTCCGCCGGCTCGATTCCGAGCCGGCTTCATCGTGGAAGCCTCTTTCCCGCTGGGCTGGCTGGCGGTCTGAAGGCGACCGCCCGCCAGCCCAGCGGGAAAGTCAGAATTACCGCCGCGGTCTTTCGACCGCGGAACGGTAACCTGACGGCGGGACTTTGGCGGGCGGCCTCCGCCGCCCGCCAAGGTCAGAATGAGGGCCATAGTTCTCAATCAGCCTCAGAAGCATAGACTTCCGTTCAGTGAGTAAGTGAATGCATGCCCAAATGGTGCTGCCCCCCACGAAGCGAGATGGCAGTGTCTCAGTAGCTCACAGTGGCGCACCAAACACATATAGCTTCACTGTCTACTGCTTTGCACCCATATCACACATTACAATAAAATCCTCTATGCACATGTTAAAGAGGTCAGTCCGAATCAGAAAATCAAAGGGGGGATGAGAGAGGGATTATAGTGCAAGATGAGAAGGTGAAAGATTATCAGTATACTAAGACTTTTGCCCTCATATTGCCTGTCTACCCTGATGGTCACACATGTTATCCTACGTATCACCTGATGATCAAACAAAACCTTGGCAGCCAACAAGTCAGCACATATGTGCCCTCAGCCACCTGCATATTTTTTTCACTTTAGCTGTAGAAATATTCTATGACCATGCAATCCAGGTGAATGCATTATTTAAATTTGTATACTTCAGTGAATTAGGTTGTTTGATGGTGGAACTAAATTTGGCCGCCACATTGACATCTTTGACATCCACATCACCTACATTCCCTAGCTGCACGTGGATTCTACATGTTGCCACTGTTCACCATCAGCGTCCACCAGAAGGAGGAGGGGCCATTGGAAAAGGGGTCATACTACAGTCTGAGATGCCTGTTCCAAATGTTTCCCCTTGCAAGACTTTGCTCCAGATCTTATTAGCATCTTTGTTTCTGCTTTCATTGCACATGAGAATACAATGAAGTAGAGAACTTCATACATTGACTCTTACATGTTCTATATTTTTTTAAATTTCACATCTGTCACCTATCACATCCCCTTGTATTTTCCTGCCTAATAATGGCAGAAGTCATTTAGCTTCCAGATTAATGCTAGTTTTCTGGTTGTATGCTGGTCTACTGCAGTGTAGATATTGTTTTTCAAACACTTTTACACTAAGCTCAGGGCCAAGGAAGGTGGTGGGAGCCTTTTAAAAACGGATGCTGCAACCTCTCAAGTACAATTCAAATCTGCCAGGAGTTACGATAGCAGTCTATACTCTAGAAATCGGTAAAGTTTAGACCAGCTTCCTTCACACTTTGTAGTTGAAAGAATCTATGGGCAGATGGAATGTCTTAAAATCTCGGATTCTATGACAGTGCAGCTTTCCCGCGGTGAAAAATCCAGCTGAGGCTGAAACCATTGTCTTCTTCTGGCTACGAATGCGTAATAATCCTAGCCAACACGCCGAACTGCGGGAATGTGACAAGACACACTTTGGAGCAGTATTCACTCACTCACTGAACGCTCCTATGTAGGCGCGTTCAGAGAGCACGAGTGTGAGAAATAACAGCACTCCTGAAAGAGCATGTGGGTCCGAAAAACAATTACAGAAGCTTTATTGCATATTTACTGTTATGTTAAAATACCCCTCTACTTAAGCCGCATTTTTTACTTTTAATGAATGTTATGTTCTGCTAGTTGCCCCCCAAAAGGCCCAGCTAAAGCACCAATGTCTGCAGTAATTACATTTATCGCAATTTAAAATAGAACACGATATGATCTGTTTAAAAAAAAATTAATCCCCAGTTTTAGGCCAGGTGCTTTCAGCCAAATGCAACATCCCAATAGATTGGTGCTAACAGCATTGGTGCTACCAGCAGCAGTGCTTATCTTAGCTCCTAAGGCGTCAGTTCAGCTCTGCTCCCAGCTTTCTATCTTTAGGTCAGGGGGGAGTTTGAAGAAAAATGGGTTCTTGGTGTCACATGATCAAGAATTAGAACCCGCATGTCTGAGATCATTGTCCTTGTGATGATCAGGTGCATTTGCAAGAAGCCGGTGAAACGTATGACACATCTTATTCAAAGCATGTTGCTAGCAGTATACATTAAAAACAATAGTACCACCCGGACAGTGGCAATTATCACTTTACAAAAAAACATCAGGACACGGGATTCTCCTTCTACTCCAGCAAGTATAGATGTATTGTATATAGGAGTAGTTCAAGTCACCAGGCTCCAGATACATTGAGGAGATGGCATTGCATTACTTGATGCCCAACCCAAGTAGTCAATTAAACTGTGGCCCATAACAAAACCTAGCAAAATGCACCCAGGAGTATGTAACACTGATGGCAAGATGGTTCCCTGATGTCTTCTTCTTCAATCAAGAGATGAAATTGTGAAATTCAGTTTTTCTCAAAGGTCTTATTCATTTGCAGCTCCTAATTAAGATACATTGTAAGAATGAGTCCAAAGGATGTCTCCAAATTGCCAGATATAGCAACAGTAATGAAGGGAAAAGAAAGATACTGTACATTTACCATACCCACAACTGAAAAACTGAAAATAAAAAGATGCATGATGGATGTGAGGGCATGAATAACCTTCTAAATGCTAACATGAGATGTCTGATCGTGTACACCAGTAGAGTGATATATCTAAGTCCACCATTGCAAATTACTGAAAATCAAAACTGCCTGTCAGTTCCATCTATTACAGTACCTGTAGGAGTAGATGCCTAAACATTGACTGCAACCATCATTTATTATTATGCTTGCTAGTGTAGAACAGCGTACTCTGCCTATGAGCAGTTGTGGATTAGAGGACACTACACTGTGTAGAATGCTTGGTTGCAAAATTAGTGGAATACACTTCTTGTGAGGCTGTGATCATGTAGCTGAGTATGTGTATGGAGTGGATTGAAGTTGTGTGTGAAATCATTGCAAGAGAGGACCTACCACCCATCATTCATCAGGGATACGTTCTGGTTCTTAGCTGGAATGTATCTCAAATTATCTGTTTTTCACATGTTTGTGTGGTTGCATCATTAGACAACAAAAAGCAGGTTGTGGTACTTCAGCTCTGATATGAATAACAATAGTACACCTACCAATGACAGAATGAGTGTATGTATGAATATATATATTTGTTTACGCCTCCTGTTTCGGCAGGGCAAATGTTTGAATGCAGATTTCTGGCAACTAACGTACCTAATGGGCATAAGAGTTGAAGTTAAAAACGCTGATTGCAAGCATCATGCGTGCTGGTCCCTACCAGGACCAATGTACTGACACTTCTTGGGAGCACAAGCTTACCTGGGTCTAGTGAGGCCAAAGATCGCACATTTGCCTGAGAGCAGCAAGCGTTCTTGTGCCTGCAGGGGTAGAAATACTAACCTACCTTGTGTAGGAGGTAGTCTGCTACCTACCGGTGTACCAGGCATTCCATCGCCTCCCAGCATAGATGCGCTTTAAATGCCTTCGAGTAGTAAGCTTGCTAATTTCCTATCATCGATAGGATAAACGCTCGGTTACTAAACCCCTCCAGACAGCCCAATCCCGTAGAATATAAGTAGTACATGACTCTGTTTATTGGTTTGGGAAATGTTGGCCTCGTTCCGTCGCTACCCGGCACCCCAACGAAGAAGAGGGGTTCCGGTCGGAGCAGCCTCTTTTAAACCCTAACCTTGCCCTGGGGCATTTTAGGGAGATTTGAAAAAATGCAGAGGCCCCCCTTGGGCCAACCTAAAGTTTATTGCCCCCTCCTTCTGCTTCCGCCCGGAGAGGAATGGGGGGGTCACCAGGCGGGGAGACCACTTCCGGTCCCCCCTCCTTTGTGTGCGTGCCTTGTTTTAGTGCGCATTGTTACTTGCGGGCCTCGGCTGGGTTTCTGCTCCGGCCCCTCGAGCGCCCTCGGTTGCGGGCCTTTGCCCTGACTGCGACGGTCGTTAGTGCTTCTGTGCCCCAGTCTGCTATGAAGGCGGTTGGCCGCTGTATGCGATGAGCGACGTCCACACCGGGTATGACAGAAGCAGGGACCGGACAGTCACCCTCTGAAGGCTCTTCGAACAGGCAGCGCCTCTCAAGCAAAACCTCAAAAGGGGTGGCCTGAACCAGTGTGGTGTACTCAGTGCCTAATTTGTAAAGAACAAGTGCCAGAAGTCCGCGGCCGGTGCAATTGTGCAACTAGCACTGGCGTGCTGAACACCATGGCAAGTAGTCTGAAATCCACCTCATGCCTCTTTAACCCACTACAAGGCGCTCCCTGGCACGCTATCTCACTCGTGCAAGTTTCTGCTTTCTGCTCTTTGTGGCGGTTTGCCCGTCTCTCTCTTCTTCCGTCTTTTGCATATGTGTGTGTTCCCTTCTCTCGCTCTCGGAAAAGTCCGGGTTCGGAAAAATAATCGACAGTTGCCAAAAATAAGTGTTGGTTGCCTCCACCGGTTCAAATTAAGCACGGGGTGTACCGCTCCTCATTCTGCCTCGAAAGTGCCTTCATTGATCTGAAAGGCCCCTCGTCTGAAGCAGAGGCACTGGTGAGCCGCTATCGGAGCTGGCGCTGTTGTCACCCAGCTACAATGCCCATGCCAATCTCTCTCACAGATCGATAGCCAGACAGAGAGATCTGCCTCCAGGAGACGAGAAGGGCCTGAGAGCTGGAATGAAACCAATCATTAAGCAATAAAAAGACATCCGAGGACAGTGTGCGGTACTAACACACTGGCAGCACAGTAGCATTGGAGACCCGCACCCAAGACAGCGGGAGGGTGGTGGATTCTGCTTGAGCCGTAATGCACACGAAGGTTGAGCTGATGTTGTATTCTATCAGGGTATAAAGACTTTGCTTTGAGTTAAGATTTCAATTTGATGCCAGATGAAGACGCATCTGCACAGCCTACATATGCTTTAGGTGCTTACTCTGGAGAATTCAACCCGATGTGGTTTACTCCCCCCCACAGATCAGGTGAAGCAAGTACCTTTTTATGCGCATATCCTGCCATTGTCTGTAGGACAGGTTTCTACCTCTGCACCTGGGGAATTCAACCCCCATAGTCCATATTCAATAAAACTCACCGGCAGGAGGCAGGACACTTCATGCCCACGTCACGCTCTGCACTTGTCTATTCAAGAGATTTCAGCCTCAGTGATCGTGAAAATCACTCCGTATTCCGTATTACCATTGTTACCATGCATTGCCAGGTGGGGACAGGCCACTTTCATACTCACTCCTGTATCTGCCAATACAAGAGATTTCACACTCACCGCACGAGTGAACTCAATCCCATATTCCACATTCACCACACCGCACCAGCTGGGAACAAGAATCTTTCATGTCCACGACCTGTCTTTGTTCAAACAAGAGACTTCAGCCTCAGTGATGGAGAAAAGTCTCCCTATATTGCTCATTCAACACACCTCAACAGTTGGATACTGGGCACTTTCACGCACACTTTCTGCTTCTACCTGTATAAGAGATTTTAAACCCACCGCTCGAGAGAACTCACCCCAATATTCCTTCTTTACTACACCTCACCGTCGGAACACCAGACACCTTCATACCAGCTCCTGCATTTCATGCTTATGCAAATAATTTCCATTTCCTCCTTAGCCCCTTCTAACTCCTTCTGTAGTCCATTCATACTACAAAGGTCTGCGGGTCCTGGAGGCTCATGCTCCCATACTGTTGCCCTGTCTAGCGCAAATGTTCTTACTGTCATTGGCGAAGTGGCATGACGAAGCTCATACTAATGGTGAGGGGGCCATATTGGGTGATTTTAGGGGAAATCTGACACCCATTTGCTGGTGGTGCCGTAATCGGCTCCCTATGCCACAGGTCCAGATCGCCGCACACCGGGCTAAGAGGTTTGTAAATAAAGCTGACGTGTGCGACTGGAGCTATGAAGGCAGAGGTGATGGATTCGGATCGTGCTTTTTTAATAACTCTGATGTGTCAGGGTTTGCTGTTTTTCCTCGGGAACACTTAGGATCTGACTGTTTCTCTTTACCTTGAGCATGCGCATTAATAATTTATGGAGAGGATATTTTTGAGTGCAGCACGCATTTTCTCTCTATTGCCAACTGGGCATATTTGGCCCTTTCTTAAACAAGCAAACAGCAGCACCGAGTCTCTAGATTGAGGTCATGGCAGCCATTGGAGCAGTAGTAGGTTCAGCCAGGAGCCAGGTGCACAAAATAGTCACAGGAAAATGGTGCATGTCACTGCCAGACTGGCAACTTAAAAAGAGGAGCCTGTGCAGAGATAGTAAGGCAGCAGCCTGCACTGAAAGCAAATAATCATGGAAGGCATTTGCCCATCAAATATACTGACCGATAAATCATTTGCATTACCAAATAAGAATAGGCATTTGCAATGCAATGGGTCTCGCATTTTCTCGAGTTACAGCTATTAGCGTTGTAAATTCCTAATGAGCTTTTCTTGCCAATTAAATTGAAAATGAAAAGTGAAACAGTTGACATAAGCGAGCCGATTCAAAGCACCATGGCCGCCTTGAGCATGAGTGCGAAGTAGAGACACAAAAAGAAAGAGAAACAAAAAGAAAAAGAAGTTCGCTCGCAGTCAAACGTATCGGCAACCGTGCAATTATCCATATAACAGGGGCAATCTGCAAGGTGGTAACAAAACTGCCCCAAAGAGGAACAAACGAGTTTTGAAAGGCAAGTCCACAAACAAGTGAAAGTGATTGGCGTGTGGTGGGTGTGGTTAAAAGCCCACAATACTTACAACAGGTCAACGCGCTTGCGCCCTCGACCTATAAATGAAAGCAGAGGCAAAGCCGAACAATACAGAGTGTCTGGCTTTGTTTAGAAAGCAGGAGATAGGCTGCAAGACCTGACCACAAGTGAGACCCTCAGCCTAACTCTCGCTGTGCAAGGACAAACACCATGAGAATGGTGTGTTGGGTGTCCATGGCAGGCTGGACACAGGGCAAAATGCAAGCCAGGTCCTGCAGCCGAATCCTCTTGTGCACAGCTGATGAGTATGCACTGCTGCAGGAGATGGATGTGGCCAGGCCCTATGCCCAAACCTCGCAGAATGTTGCCAAAGACTCTGCACAGAGCAGATCTGGCATACACTATTCAATGTACAGCATAAAAAAACAAAGAAATTCACTGAAAAAATACAAAGTTAAAAGCTGAGTTATGTTTTTGTCTCAAACTACAAAACCACTGAAATTCATCAGTTATGTTTAAGAACACACACAATACATGCCATGTTTCATGGTCGATATATATCACTAGGACTGCAATTGTTGTACTGTCCATGGCTCTCTATATAAAAATATAGGTGATGTGTTGTTCCAGATAAATGCATCATTGGACTGTAAGTGGTGTACATGTACTGTTAAATTTCATAAAACTTTGGAAGTGCTGCCTATGCCTATACTTCTTACTACATCTAGATTTCTTTAAAATGTACCACTTGTACCCATATAGTCAGTGGGTACTCAAAGAGAATGTGCATCTATGCACAATAGACCATCTGTATACTACTAATCTTATGATCAGTATCAGCAAAACACTTGTTTTGCAAAATATTCACATTCACTGGATCTCTCCTTGTTCGGCTTCCAGCATTCTTGATGGCATTGCACGATTTAACCGCTAAGGTCTGTCTGCCATATCCTAACCAGACAAGAGAGGAGATTTATGCATCCTGTTCAGTTAATCTTAATGCACAATGAATGCATGCTAACATGCTCTGTGATGCTAACTAATGGCTTCAAAGTGTGTGCAACGCTCAGATCTAGGGATGCTTCAGGGTATGTGTCCTAAAAATCTTGACCAGGTGATGCAATTGCTTGAAATGCTGATTATCAGCCTCTTCCATATAGATCAATAGAAAACCATTAAACAGACATGAGCCGTCACCCTCTGGTGCCTCTCTACCAGCTCTAAGTTTTATAATCGTGCAACCAGCTGTTGTGTCACAGCCCCGTATTTCAGGAAAAGGGGAGTTTGAAATCTTCCATGTACTATTTAAAATAGTGGACCTTGCACATTGATACCACAAAGAGCTCCTTTTGCTCAGTTTTCTTAACGAATGGCAGACGAGGACAGTCTTTAACTCTGGAAACACTTCCTATCATTTTTCAGCCCAAGGCGTATTCAACTTTATGAAAACTGGAACAGTGAAAGCACAAGTTTTAGAACTTTAAACTTCAGCTCCTTAAAATGTGTGCATCTGTTTTCCAATTTACTGGGAACAGAGGAGAACACCATTTGGACACAGAGAAAATCGAGCTGCTGACACTCTTGTTTAAGTTAAAAACAGACGATGACAAAACAAACTAAAATATGCTGCATTAATTTAGAAATGAACGTAACTCATATGACTAAAAGTGGATTCAGATATAGCACTGCATGACAAACATTTTTTTTGGGTAATGCAGTCAAAATAATGTATCCATAACAAGACACACAAATTACAATTTTGTCCATTCATTTCCCAGTCCTGTAATATAAGTAACATGATGAAAGAAACTTTGATGACATCTCTGCAGTCCCGATCTTCTAACGTTGCAGAGCACGCTGTGGTTTAGGTCCACCCAGTGGCGGCCCGTCCTTTAGGGTGGAGGGGCCATGCCCCCCCACCTTTTGGCCCTCATGAAGAGTGTCTGTCAGGCTGAACAAAGGTCAGCCTGACAGACACTCTCCATGTTCAGCTCAGGCAGCCAGGAGCAGACATGCGCAATTTGCTCAGACTCCTGGCTGCCTGAGCTGAACTTTGCTGGGCTGAGGAGGTCACAGCTCCTATGGGCGTGACCTCCTCGGCTCAGCAAAGGCGCCTCAAGGCGCTCCCCTGGGTGACGAATAAAGCGTCACCAATTGACACTCTCCCTGGGCGCTTCAGGTTTAAGCCCTGAAGTGCCCAGGGCGAGTGTCAATCAGTGACACTTTGTCACAGAGTGGGGTGGGGTCAGCAGTCTCACTGACCCCATCGCACTCTGTGACGAGGCTGGGACTGCTGCCTTCCAACAGTCCCAACCCTCCTGGGACCTGGAGGCTGAAGGTAAGTGTGTGTGTGTGTGTGTATGTGTGTGTGTGATGTTTTAAATTGAATGTTTGATGCGCACGTGCATGTTTGAGTGTTACGAGTGTTTTTAATGGCTGTGCATGCTTGCGTGTGTGTGTGAATGAATGAGTGTGTGCGATCTTTTAAAATGAATGTTTGATGCGTGCGTGCATGTTTGAATGGTATGAGTGTTGTTAATGGATGTGGGTGCATGCGTGCATGTCTGTGTGTTAAAGAATGAGTGTGTGTGTGTCCCACTCGCCCCTCTCCCTCCTGAAGCTGCCGGCCGCCACTGGGTCCACTATCCCCGAAGAGCCATGAAGATTTTGCATACGTGCACTTTAAAAATAAATATAATGCCACACAATACACTGCTCAACGCTTCGGTTGGAAGTATGGGGGCTAGTTGGGTTCAGGCAACTGAGGGAGCAGTTAGAATGATCCTTCCTCTTACATGACATAACTTTTGATCTCGATTCCGCTGAGATAATAACAGTTTAATAAAATGCAGATCCTTGATAGACTAACCGATAGTGAATGATGCCAGAGAAAAGCCCCTCCAGGTCAGCCAGCACAGCTACCCAGTTTCCTAGGATGATAGAATGAGCACTGTTTTCCTAATTGATAAACCAGTGTAGAAATCCTAGGCAAGGACTGGTGTGAGGTTTCACATACATTTCTCTATTTAAATCAAACCTAGTCTTTGAGGGCAGTAACAAGGTCATCGGAATTCCCAATAGGAGCAGTAGTTATAGGCCTCATTCAGAGTCATAGAGTCAACAGTAAACGTATGAAACTGGCACATTTCAACTGGGTAATCTGACTAATGAATGAAGTGGAAATTACCCAGTGAAACTATGGTTTAAATAAAGAATTACCAAGTGAATGGGGACTGGCATTAATGGCTAAATCCAATATTTTGTGTATTTCACCTCCAACGTGCCTTGTCTTACCTGACATCATGTCGATTTCATTTTTGAAAAGCAGCTTGTCATCACTGTCATTGTCATGGGCATACTAACTTGTCAGCCCTGGATCAGCACAAAAGACTAGAGAACAGCTGCAGAGTTCCAATATCTCTGTTGCTCTGTAGTTAGCCAAGAGAGATTCAGAACCTCGCTTGCCAAACTCTTTGGGGCAGAAAACCGCCACTCCAGCTTTCTGCCTGCTGGCCGTATTACAAGTTTCCCACTGGCCCAGCGAGAAACAGGCCGCAACATGGACACCGGCTCGTAATCAAGCTGGTGACAATGTTGCAGTGTGTCGGGTGCAACATCACCCGTCGCGCTTTTCACTGCCTGTAATTCAGGCAGTGAAAAGTGCATCAGGGCTGTCCATGGGGCCTTCATCACCCCGTCTCCACCAGCAAGCTGGCGGAGAGGGGACTTGTAATCACCAGGGCTTCACTGCTTGCAGCCCTGCCCTGGCAAATTAAGACCGCCGGCACCGCCAGGCTGTTGACCGGCGGCAACCTGGCAGTTCCGGCAGTCAGACCGTGGCAGCTCTGCTATGGTCTTAATGTGGAGGCCGGACCACTGCTTTGGCGGTGGTCTGACCGCCACTGCAAGTCTGGCAGTCCCATTGGGCCTTAACTTTTATTTGGCATGCAGCAGGTTGAGGAAGGCCTTACCTTCATAGTTGCTTCTTAGCTGCAAAAGAAAACAGCCTTATGCAAGTTTGCTCAAGTTCGTTGTTGGGTTTTAACTTGTTGACATGAAAGATACGTCAGGGTTCTCTTGTGGTCTTTTTCATTTTATAATTATTTTCATTTGCAGAGTTTTATGTAGCATGAACTACACCCACAAAAAGGGAGTGTTAAAGTGTTTCACAGAGATAATGAAAAGGTAAATACACTCATGAAGACCCGATGGCAAGGACTTTATTTGCACTTCATAACTACAGATCACAGTGAATTTTGCAGGTTCAGTCAACATAATCAAAACCAGTGTCACCTAAGGATACAGAAAGGAGATTAGGTCAGAGTCAAGGAGAGATGATGAAAGCATATGTCATGAAGTGGTGGAAGTAAAAACGCACATAATGAAAGATAAGGCAAATGACAGAAGAGTAGGCATGAGTGAGAGGCAGAAGGGTACTTTAAATAGAAAGCAGAATAGAAGCAGCGACAAAACATCCAATGCCAGAAAGCAACCAAAAGGAAGGCCAATGATCATTTAATTGATATTCCTTAAGCTTCCTTTGTGCAAATAACATTATCTCCATATGCTTTTAATTGTAAACAACATGTATTATAATAGAAATATGTACAATGTTAAAATAAATGTAGAATGTGCCTTGAGTTACACGTTCCCATTGTCCCTCCCAATCATGTCCGTATATCTATTATTTGGTTTCAATTGGATCAACACATGCAATGTTGTTCCATATACAGCTAATTTTTTCAGATCCTCCTGCAGAAAGATAAATGTTCTTGGTGAAGGACATTACTGTACCTTCGAGCTAAAGCTGCACTACATCACCTACCCCAAACAAAAACTATTAACTGTGTGTATATCATTAGGGTGTCTGAGAGCGTCTCCATTACAGTCTTTTAAAGCTAAACCCAATGAACAAATTGGTGCTTGGGAGCGACCAGTGATGTACTAATGGGAACATACTGTACAGGTCAAAAGACAGCTTCCTTGCACAACAGACTCACTAATTGGATCCTGGAGAAGGTTAAAGATCAACTTATAGAAATCAGAGTTTCTGATTGGATCCTGCTGTGGGTGAAAGAGCAGCAGTGAAATAAAGCAGGGAGAAGAATTACCTGAAAACCAAACAAATGTTTGGATATTGCCTGGGGTTTTTATGAATTTATTTTGCTCAGCTCTTAAAGGTAAATGTCTAGTGTTGTGATTTGGAAACATTTATAGAAGAGTGCAAGTCATTCTCAGCATAGTAGTATATATGCATTAATGTTTCTGCATCATCAACCTTTTGACCTCTTTCCCAACTTGATCCATCACTAGTTCCTTGTGTAAAAGCACTTGAGACAATTAAAAGCTAGGGGATGAAGAGCGCCAGTGTTTGCATCTATTACCATGAAAACAGTTGACAAGGTGAGAAGGGTGATGGGTTGAATTCAGCCTAATTTCTCAATAAGAAGACAATATATATATTATTTAAGGAGTCATCAAGGGAAGTTTACAGATCTTGGGAGGTGCTCGGAGCTATTGAAAGAAACAAGCTAGTTCACTTAGCTTTCAGATAACACACCAATGAACAACATGTTAATTTTGATGTTCTGTGCCTCTCCCAACTAACTCCATCTCAAAGAATTCCATCTACTCGGTAGCTAGTACTGGCCATTTTCACAACTTCATTTACAGGTTTGAACTGCAAGAGAACACGTAGTGCAAACAAGAGATTTCTGTAAAAAATAGAAACATAAATGAGGTGAAGCTATGCAGCAATGATAGGGCAAACAAACAACCCTAACGTAATAAAGGATTCTATCTCATGAATATAGGAAAAGAGAACAGAACACCCAACCATGCAGTCCTAAAGATGGTGACAAAAGTTTGGGAACAAAGAGTAATGATGGGGATAAGATGTTTGAGAAGAAAAAGCTTCTCAGAATGAGAGATCAGTGTTTACAAAAGGTGGAGGTATGACGTGTTTTAGATGTGGGAGAGAAGGACATCTTTCCAATAGTCCTGGGTGTATTGAAAGATTTGGTAATAAAGAGCATTATGTTCGGGTATGCAGAGAAATTAAACAACAAGGTGTGAATTGTGTGGAAGGAGAAGAGAAATTTGTGTTGAGGAAAAAGCAATGATGGGTTAGTGGATGCTGATCCTATCAAAATTCCAAAGCGGGAAATTGGAGTTGATAGGAAAAGTGTATCTGTACTTGCTGATTCTAGTTCACCATATACTATGATTGGTGAGAAAATCTGGGAATAAATATTTGGTAATGAGGAAATCACATTACAAGCCCCAGGCATAAATCCTGGGGGGTATGGTGGTGTGAATACAGATATGTTGGGGTATTTTGTGATGAGGATTCAATTTGCTGATTGTGAAACAGTGGGGTAAGTTTACGTTTTCCAAAAGAGGTGATAAACATTTGGGCTGGAGACATCAGAGAGTCATGGGATAACACTAAATTCCAATACCAAACAGAAAGTATTACTAATGACAGATGAAGAGCAACCAGAATAATTTTTTTCAAAATTTCCTAAAGTATTTGGCAATATTTTGGGACTGAGAAATTTGGAACATACGATTGTTCTGAAGAATGGTGCAGTACCTTCTGTATCTAAACTGAGGAAGGTTCCTAACATTATGTTGGCCCCATTAGAGCAAGAAATTAAAAAGCTTAAAGAGAGAGGTGTGGTTGAAGAGACAGAAAGTTCTGAGTGGTTTGCCCCCATAGTGTTGGCCCCAAAGGATGGTGGTAAAGAGATTCAAATGTGTGGTGATTTGAGAGGGTAAACTAAACACATCTGGGTTGACAGGCAGCAACTACAGAACATTTACAAAACATGAACTAATAAAGAATGCAAAAATATTCAGCATGATGAACCTGTCCTCTGCTTACCACCAGGTTATGTTCCATCTTGACTCCAGACCGTGGACATCATCTGTGACCCCTCTGGGAGCTTTCAGGTTAATTTACATGCCTTTTGGTCTTGCTTCAGTTGCTGCATGTTTCCAGACGGTCATAAAGAAAGTTTTAGATGGATTGGACAAACTGCTGTTTTTTTAGGATGACATACTAATTTATGACAAAGATCTACAGCAGCATGATGGAATATTATGGAAAGTGTTGAAAAGGTTGCAATATGTCTAGTTATGAAAAAGAAAAAGTGCAAATTTAGGATGCCAACACTGACTTTTTTGGGACACACCATTTCAGGTGAAGGAATAAGTCCAGAAATTCATTTGGTGAACAGTATTGTTGAGGCCCCTGAACCAGAAAATAAAGATCAACTGTGCTCATTTGTAGGTTTAGCAGAATTTTGTTCGAATTTCATTTAAACTTTTGCTAGCATTTCTCAACCATTAAGGATGTTACTGAAAAAGGGTTCTTTTTCATTTAGTCTGAGGCGTGTGACCAAGTTTTCGAGAGCATCAACCGTAGCATTGGAAGGTTACCAACCTTAGGGCATTTTGATGCTAGTAAGAAAATAATTCTTTCAACAGATGTATGCATCAAAGGTTTAGGCAAGGTGTTTGCTTAAGTGGTCAACGGGGAGCTAAAGGTAGTGGCTTTTGACTCTTGCTCATTAAGGATGCTGAAGAACTGTATTCCGTTACTGAGTGGGAGGCTTGGTTGTGTCTTGGATAACTCCTCACTTTAACAATTTTTTTGTAAGGTATACCTTACATGAGTTCAGTCAAATCATAGACCACTTACTCGCATCTTGTTATGAGAGATGGGAATTTGTCCCCTTTGATTAGGCGGTGGACAGAAGGGTTATCCAATTACAATTCAAGTGTTGAGTATGTGCCAGGATCAAAAAACTGTATGGCAGAATGGCATTCAAATGATTAAGATATGTTGTGATAAAATAATTCATTTTGAATGGTTGGCCAGGCAGGAAAGATGCACCGTCCATATTAGACAGATCCTTTAATGTTAAGGATCAACTTAGCATTGTTGAAGGAAAGGTATTAAAAGGAAAACTGATGGCACTTCCACATATTTTGAGAGAAAAATTGATTAATTTGACTCATAAAGGGCATTTAGGAAGGAACATGACCAAGACTACATGAATGGTACTGGTGGCCGGAAGGTAGAAGGAGTAGTAAAAGATTGTTGGCATTGTGCAAATAGTGATAAGACAAAAAAACTCACATGGTTCCACTGTCCCCTGTTGAAGTTCCAATGGAACCATGGACTAAATTAGATTTGTGCATAGCTGGCCCTACTGATCTAATGGCTCATGATGAACCGTATGTCATATGGTTAGTACATTAAACATCAAAGTGGGTAGTCACAACATGTGTAGCGTCTGTAAATACCAAGAATGCTACTGAATTTTTGATAGAGGAGTTCTCTAGAGAATGTGTTCCCAAAAGTCTAGTAATTGGTAATGGGATACAACTTGTGCCCCCGGAAATGGGAGATTTTCTCAATGGACTGCCCATAACACACTTAAAACAGCTCTTTATTCACCTCAGGCTAATGGAATAGCTGAGAGTATCAATAAGATAGTGAAGAGTTGTGCGCAACATGCACTTTTTAATAAGAAGTCTTTGAAAGACGTGTTGAGATAGACCTGGTGGGCACACGGTGTCACTCCAGATTGTGCGACATCAATATCTACTTTTGTTTAACTTACAGGTAGGAGCCCTAATGGCAAACAGACCCGGTTTGGCTAAAAATGAGTAAAGAATTGGAGGACCATTTTTCTAAAGAAGATTTAGGCCCTCATCCTGACCTTGGCGGGCGGCGGAGGCCGCCCGCCAAAGTCCCGCCGTCAGGTTACCGTTCCGCGGTCGAAAGACCGCGGCGGTAATTCTGACATTCCCGCTGGGCTGGCGGGCGGCCGCCTTCAGGCCGCCCGCCAGCCCAGCGGGAAAGAGGCTTCCACGATGAAGCCGGCTCGGAATCGAGCCGGCGGAGTGGAAGCTGTGCGACGGGTGCAGTTGCACCCGTCGCGTATTTCACTGTCTGCGCAGCAGACAGTGAAATACATTTAGGGGCCCTCTTACGGGGGCCCCTGCAGTGCCCATGCCAGTGGCATGGGCACTGCAGGGGCCCCCAGGGGCCCCGCGACCCCCCCTACCGCCATCCAGTTCCCGGCGGGCGGACCGCCGGGAACTGGATGGCGGTAGGGGGGGTCGGAATCCCCTCGGCGGCGCAGCAAGCTGCGCCGCCTTGGAGGATTCCAAGGGGCAGCGGAAAACCGGCGGGAGACCGCCGGTTTTCCTGCACTGACCGCGGCCAAAGCGCCGCGGTCAGAATGCCCTGCGGGGCACCGCCGGTCTGTCGGCGGTGCTCCCACCGACCCTGGCCCCGGCGGTCTAAGACCGCCGGGGTTAGAATCACCCCCTTAGTGTTGCGTTGGTTGAAACACCAAAATAAGTATAAAACTAAGCTTGATGTAGAAAATGTGTACAAGAATGTAGATGGGAAGTAAGTGACATGGTGATGATGAAAATACTATGTACCATAAGTAAGGGACGTTCAAGATCCATGGGACCTTTTGTGATTACCACAATAAAAAATGTTGCAATTTTGGGCTCAGAAGATGTTTGGAGCATGTCTTGATTAACAAAAGTGGATGATGCAATTATCCACGGTGTGCAAGTTGGTAGTCACACCATTGAGGACTCAAGTTGTACTAAAAGTATTGTAGGAACAAGGAAGACATTCAAGCCTCATCGGCATAAAGACTATATAATGGTTGGGAAGTGAAATAATAAGAAAAAATGTAGGCCTAGTTCATGATTTGATATTATATAGTGATGCAATATACGTATACATGTGCTAAGATGAAGTGTTACATTGTGTCCATGCATTTTGTGTGAATTGTTTCTTGGTTCAATGTTTTATTTTTATTTCACAATTAACTTGTTTGTATAATACTAGTTAATATCCCTATATCTTAAACTATCCTTTAGTATTATATTTGTATATTTTATTGTATTTTGTAGGGGGGAGGGATGTGCTGTGACTTTGACCTGTCACTAGGTGAGGAATGCTATTGATGTCACTTGTGGGGTCATAGTATTCCATGCACCTGGAGGTTCTGTGGTTTGAACAAGAGACAGTCAGGCGTGAGTTTTTCACTGTCCCTGAAGGTTGGTGGTTTTATGCTGTAAGCTTAAAAAAATATTCATCAAATTACCTTGGAGAATTTCGTGATTTACACCTTATCAGTTTAGCTTTGTCCACACACACTGGAGTACACCACCATTCCAGGTTGGTTTGGATGGTATTTTGCTTATCCAGGGTTTTGATATTGTACCTGGAGTGGTGAAGGGCTTTTGTCATTTTGCAGCTCAACGTCAGTAGCACTGTGCTAGTCCTATGCTTAAAGGCCTTGCTGTATGGATGGCAAACAAATTTGGGCCTGATTTAAATATTGGTGGATAGGTTACTCCATCACAACGGTGACGGATATGTCGTCTGCCAAATCTAAATCACAATATTTCCTATGGGATTTAGATTTCGGTGGCCAGGATAACCATCACCGTTGTGACGGAGTAACCCATCCGCCAATATCTAAACCAGGCCTTTTGTCCCTTTCTAGCTCAGGGTGGATGGCACTGTGCTAATCCTATGCTTGAAAACTTTGATAGAAAAGCAGACATTTGAGGTAAGCAAATTTAGAGTGTCACTGGTGTTGTAGGGTGCTTTATACTGGAGCTGCTCTTCACCTAAACTTGGGAACTACCCAGAATTCACTCTTCCTTTTTGCACAATTTCTGCATCACTCTAGGTCTGAAAGGGTTTTGTGTCTATATATATATATATATATATATAAATAACCTACTAGTGGTTGCCAGTAGGTAGTTATAGTTAGAACCTAGTTTCCATAGAAAAAGTGTTTTTTACTTTGCTATATTATTGGCACCATTTGAAGAATCTTTACGAAATTTTCCCCAAAAAAGTGTGCTCAATGGTCTTGTTGTGCATGGAATGTTTTGGGTGATCTGTCAAGCGGGCCGAGAAAAAAGGAAGGTAAAAAAAAGTATGTTTCCCTTTTTAATTCCCTTAACGATGTTGAACACAACTACAGGCTGAACCTTTGGAAGGGATTACACCAAATTTGGCAGAGAGGTAGCTTTTGGTCCAAAAAGGACCCTTTTTTATTTGGCATAAATCCGTTCAGTAGTTTAAAAGAAATTAAAGGAAATCAAAAGTTTTATATCTAGGGTTGCGACAAGTTCATGACAAATTTGCAACAAATTGTGAAAGTGAGCACCAACAAGAATGCTGTGATTGGCTGACTGCAACCTGAGAAGAAAGTTGCGGTCGCCATTTTATGCAATGGGACATGGCCCCTGGGTTTGAGAATAATCAAGAAAAGTGGTGTTAGGGTTATGAGGGGTCAAGGTGAAGGTGCCCTGACCCCAGGTGTGGGATAAAGGTGTGTTTGATGGTCATATGTGTTCGAAACGTCGAAAAAATTATTGTTTTCCACCACGTTCAATATTCGCGAATACATCATGATGCTCACCGCAACCCCACCACATAACATCATGACTAATTAGAAAATATCCGCAAAGGAAAAGAAAAAAGTTTAAACACTCACTCCAACAGTAATGCACTCATTTACAGACCCACTCAAGCACTCATGCGCCCACTCATAGACCTAGTCAGTCACTCATGCACACACTCATTCACCTACTCAGACACACGCAACCAGTGAAAGATCCATTCAGACACTAACACACCCACTCATGCTCCCACTCACAGACTGACAGACCCAGCCTGACACTCACACACCCACTCATGCTCCCACTCACAGACTAACAGACCCAGTCAGACACTCACGCGCCCACTCAGACAGTCACGTATCCACTCACAGGCCCACTCAGACACTCATATACCCACGGACAGACCCACTCAGACACTCACACATCCACTCACTGACCCATGGAGTCGGGTAGTTATAGGGGTTGGCCACAGGCTCTGAAGCAACCCCTGTTGCGTATGGCCAAAGGCCGTTGTGACACAGGATTTTGTGCTAAAAAGGGGTTGGCTTCAGAGCCTGGCCACAGCCAGGCCCTGTCGGCAACCCCCCTCGGCCATGCATGGCAATGGTTAGATTAACATAACCAAAATTACTGAATATTAAAAACACATAAAAAACTGAGAAATTCACTGAAAAAGCCAAATGTTACAGGGATGTTAAAGTTAGGAAATAGAATTTTAGAAAACCATAGAAATTCACTTAAAAAACCAAAGGGAGTTATAGTTAGGCTCAGAATTCAAACAAACAAAACCACAGAAATTCAGCAGTTATAGTTAGAGTTCTTTCAAGTAACTATAACTCATGCCCTAAGGTAACTATAACTCGCTCCCGTTTGAAATGTGAGCCTAACTATAACATCCTTGAGTGAGTATATATATATATATATATATATATGTATGTGTGTGTGTGTATATATGTATGTGTCTATGCATGCATCCATAAATAAAATAAAAAAATAAAAAATAAAAAATAAAAAAAAAAATATATATATATATATATAGATATATATATATATATATATATATATACTTATATATATATATATTTATACACACACATAAACACACGTTGCATACCTTTGGTAACGCCTTATATGGTGGAGACTATCTAGCTGCAGATTCCTTACCTTAGAATATTCCCCAGGTGTCAGACTGGATCTGGAAACTTTTGGTGACCCTGCACGTCGGTAGGTAGTGTCGTCCAGCTCTGTGTAGCATCGTTGACGACGTCCAAAGGTAAGGTTGATATGGATTCCGGATTCCACCAGAGACCAAAGTACCCTGATCTCCACCTCTCCCAAATGCCCGCCCCAGCCCAGGAATGGCACGTCCATCATTACTGTAAGATCTGGTTGGGGTAGGGAGAGAAGTCTGCTGCTGACCCAATTGCGGTCCGTCAACCACCACTGCAGATCTTTTGCAGTGTCCTCCGAGATCTGGACCATGCCGGAGAGACTGCCCTGATGCTGGGCCCACTGGAACTTCAGGTTCAACTGCAGAGCCCGCACATGCCAATGGGCATACGTCACAAGCAAGATGCAGGAGGTCATGAGGCCTAGCAGCCTCAAAGTCAGACTTACCAAAAATCTAGCATAGAGGCTGAAACATTGGTATTATAGCTTAAATATCCTGGACTCGCTGTTCAAGTAGGATAAGCCTACAATTGCATTGTGTCCAGAACAGCTCTGATTAAAAGGAGCGCTTGAGAAGGGATCATGTGTGGCACATTGCTAGTGAACACCAGCGAGTGCAGGAGGTCTGCAGTAGTCTGGAGGTAGGAAACAACCACCTGTGGTAAGCCTGCCTTTAACAGCAAGTCATCAATATTAGGGAAAACTGCCACCCCTAATCTCCACAGATGAACTGCAACCACCACCATCATCCTGGTGAACACCAGAGTGGTGCTGGTCAGGCCAAAGAGGAGCACAGCAGACTGATGAACCACAGGTAACAAGTGAGGACAGGCAGAATGAGAATGTGGAAGTATACATCCTGCAAGTCCAATGCTTCCGTCCAGTCTCCCAGGTGCATGGCAGACTGCAATTGAGTTAGTGTGAGCATTTTGAATTTCCCTTCTTACAGGAAGAACTTGAGAAAGTGCAGGTATAGGATAGGACAAAGGCCTTAATCCTTTTTGGGCACTAGAAAGCAGCGCGAAAAACAAACACAACCTACTTCCGATGTCAGCATCTTCTCTATGGCTCCCTTGGCCAAGAGAGATGCCACTTCCTGGTGGATTCATGAGATGTGGACCTCCGTCAGCCTGTCACAAGTGGATGGCATGGGTGGAGGGGTAGTCACAAAGGGGAGGAAATAGCCTCTTTGGACAATCTGGAGAATCCAGTGACCAGACGTTATTGACCTCCAGTGGTGCAGGTGATGGCATATCCTGCCTCCCACAGGTGTCCATGATGGTCGGAGGGCA
Source organism: Pleurodeles waltl (assembly GCF_031143425.1). NCBI lineage: Eukaryota > Metazoa > Chordata > Amphibia > Caudata > Salamandridae > Pleurodeles > Pleurodeles waltl. Next base: position 941,983,592 of record NC_090446.1, read on the forward strand.
AACTAAAGAGGCTGCAGTTGCCAGGGAGTGGTGAACTGGACTGACCTCTGGCTGCCTGACACAAGAGATATGTGGGTACCCCATCCTCAGCTGGGAAGTCTGCTGGCCGTGGTGACTGGGCAGGTGGAGACACAGCTGAACATTGAGACCATCGTGGCACCACAAGTTGAGCAGCAAGAAGCTTGAGGGACTGTTCCCTCGAGGCCTTGCTATGAATGGAGCAACAATCAATGAAGGTCATGGCAACTTGGTCACGCTTAAGGCATCAGAGACAGACAAAGTGTGGGTCCTTCACTGACATCTGTAGGAGACAGGCGCCACAGAGCTTAACAGAGCCAACCTGCAGGATGGAATGAGGGACGTCGCACAATGGATGAAACTCAGCCGCTTGAAGCTGAACTCTGACAAGACGGAAGTCCTCATCCTCGGAAACTCCCCGTCCGCCTGGGACGACTCTTGGTGGCCCACGGCCCTGGGCACCGCACGAACCCCTTCAGACCACGCACGCAACCTCGGATTCATCCTGGACCCCCTTCTCACCATGACCAAGTCATTCAACGCCGTATCGTCCTCTTGCTTCCACACCCTTTGCATGCTCCGAAAGATCTTCCTCTGGATCCCCACCGACATCAGAAAAACTGTGACCCACACCCTCGTCACGTCGCCTGGACTACGGAAACACCCTATACGCAGGAACCACCGCAAAACTTCAGAAACGTCTTCAGCGCATACAAAACGCCTCTGCACACCTCATCCTTGACGTACCTCGCCACAGCCACATCTCCGCCCACCTGAAACACCTGCACTGGCTACCCGTCAACAAAAGGATCACCTTCAGGCTCCTCACCCACGCACACAAAGCCCTCCACAACAAGGGCCCCGAATACCTCAACAGTCGCCTCGCCTTCTACACGCCCACCCCTCAACTTCGCTCATCGAGCCTCGCTCTCGCCGCCGTCCCTCGCATCCGCCGAACCACCGCTGGAGGGAAATCTTTCTCCTACCTGGCAGCCAAAACGTGGAATTCCCTCCCTGCCCACCTCAGGACTACCCAGGACCACCTCGCCTTCAGGAAGCGCCTCAAGACCTGGCTCTTCGAGCAGCAGTGACCCCCCCCCAGCGCCTTGAGACCCTCATGGGTGAGTAGCGCGCTCTATAAATGCCATGGTTGACTGATTGAAAACCAGCTATTCTTGTAGAGATCTCTGCCACACGAGGAGACAAAGTGCCAAAAATACATTGGCCGAAAGTCGAAAAAGAGTCAGTTAAAAAAGACTGGTGGTAGCTCTTCTCTGGATCTGCACTGGCTGGCATGGAAAGAACAGAACTGACAATGCCACCTACTGGCATGCAAAGGTACTGCTCACGAAGAATTTTGTGATCTAATCTGACGCCTGGGGATAATTCTGAGATAAGAAATCTGCACCTAGAAATCTTTATCAGGTACAGGTTTTAACCCCAATGCATTTTTTACATAGACTTTTTTTTTATTGGACATAGCAGCAAAACAGCTGATTGGATTTACATTAAATTTGGTAGGATTAGACATTATGGTGTGCAAAAGAACCATTTGGGTACTACAGGTAAGCAGCATAATTTTTTTAAAATTACGAGGTATTTTAACTTAGTGATATCTGTTGTTGCGGTATTTCATGGAAGTACTGCAGTACATAGCAATGACAAGTCATTAGGTGATTGGCTAATGACTGCCTTTACTAAAGTTAAAGGCAGCATTGTTTTTTTAGGCACAGATTGGCTGTGTTTTGCATTACATCTTAAGAACTATGTAAATGTTAGGTTTGGCATTTCCCCCTACCTATTCCCACTTTAGTAAACTTTAAGTAGGAAAAAATATTTATAATTTTTTATACATTTAAAAAAAACTGTATGGAGTACCACAGTACTCCCTCAGGAGTACTGTGGTACTTTAAATCTTTTTTTACAAATAAACATGATAAAAAAATCTAAATACATTGTAATACACTACATTATATAGTGTACTATGCTATGTTTTCTGTTTTTAACATATTTAAATATGCACAAAAGATTCTACAGAGCAGTGCGGTAATACCTACAAATCAGAGCGCTACTTAAAACAATGTTCAGTTCACCCAAATAAAAATATATGCAATTATAGATACATTTCTCTATCTATTAACACTTTACTAAAGTGTGAATATGTAGTGATCAACAATGAAAACTACAACTTACTTATCTGTAAGATCCTAACTTAGAACATAGCAAAATGCAGACTGTACAATGGACCAAAACTGTGATATAAAATACATTGCTGCCTTTTACGTTTGGAAAATACAACCATTAGCCAATCACATATTGACTTTTCATCCACATGTACAGTGGCATACCACAAATTTACAGCTGTATACCATGCCACAATATATACATTTTTTAAAACATATAACTTTAACACTACTTACACTATTCACACATACTATCAGAATTCACCAACTACACCTCATTATGTATATTCCTGCGATATTACATTTAAATCCATTTGCACTCTTTCACTCTACTTTTGTTTGAATCAACACACTCCACTCTACACTCTACTCCGTTAGGGCGGAGGAGCAGCACCCCCCCACCCCCACCAGCAGCAGAAGCTGCAAAACCTTTAGCAAACGAAATGATAAGAAACAATGTTTATTATTGTTTTGTTTGTTAAGGGGGTGGGGCCACTGGGGTGACAAGCAATGAGGGGAGTGCATTGTGCACTTCCCTCAGTGCACATGTATGTTGGACCAGCCCTCTAGGGCTGGCCAAACACACATGCGCAGGAGGGTCTCTCCAGTTGCTGGTCTGGAGAGAGCCTGCACAGGCTTCCAGTCTACCTGAGAGCACCCTGACTGGGTGCTCCCAGCCAATCCTAATGTTGCTCTGAGCAGCGTCAGGATTGGCCGCAGGGCAGGCTGGAAGCCTGTGCCTGCAGTCTGGAGCAACGACGAGGGAAATAGGAGCAACAGAGGAGGTAAGTTTTTATTTTTATTTTTAATTGTTTTATTATGAAATTTTACCTCCACGTGCCGCACCAGCCCTGCACCGCCCCCTGTAAGAGAAGCCAGCAGTGACTGTACAACACTCCACTCTATTCCACTACACTCTATCCTATTCCACTCTACATTATTACACTGTATGCCACGCCACTCTACACCACTACACTAAACACTACCCATGGAAACGCCTCCCTGACGCAAAGGCAAAGCAGTGACTTGCGCTGCATTGCCTTACTCCATATCTCCAAGGCCATGTAAAGCCACGCAAAGTGGCTTTGCGTGGCCTTTTAGATATGAGTCAGCAACGTGTGTCACCAATGTGTCAAAAAAGTGACACAATGGAGGCGCAGGCCGCTCGTAAATCTAGGCCATAATGTCTATCCAGACATTAATGCGATGAGCTATTTATGTAAGAGTAAACTTACATTTGTAAATTATTCACAAGTGTAAGTTCCCTTGTGAATAGCCCCGGTAATGTCTCTCTAAACATTAATGTGATCATCAATTCAATAAACTTTGAAATTAATAGACTATTCGGTAACTATTTACCTTAATGAGGTGTACCTTTTAAATGCCTCATCTGACATAGAATTTTAAGTCAATGGCTTCACATCTATGCATTAGCCACTGTAAAGGGATGCACAACGAGGTTCTGCGTGCAATCCTCCATAGTTTGTAAAAGAAAACACCTTACACATATTCCTGAAGTGAGCACAATTGCATTGACATATTTTGGCAACAAGACTTTGATCTAAGCTGCAACCTATCTGTAACATACGACTGCAACTCACTGTAGTTGCACTCAGTCTCTATCTTATTTAAATGAAATACTGTTTACACTTAAAATTTTACTGGTAGTTAAACTGTGCACTATATATCTAGTATCATCATGAATCTGACTTGTCTCCATTTATGCCTTCTATTTCGTACACGTACATGTTTATATAGTCAACTGATGCTGTATATATTTGTGATCCCTTTACTGCATACTTGGTTTTCCCAAATGATTTAGCAGCTTATAGAGAAATTTGAAATGCAGCAGCTTGGATGATTTCATCACTGATATTATCAATTATGACATTTCAGAGGTCATAAGTGATGTCATCAATGATGTAATTTGACATGCAATGAGCAATGTAATATGTAAGGTCATAAGCAGTGCATTGTGGGGGTACAAGTTATAGTTAACTCACTGATCTATACTGGTGAATTTCAGTTGTTTTTTTCATATTTTAAAGTTCGTTTTTATTTAACTTCAGTATCTAACTATAACATCACTTTAACATTTGCTTTTTTTCAGTGAACTTTTTATGTCGACCATGCTGCTTTTCGGCCTGCTGTAATCTATCCTATGGGCTTTAAACACCGCCCATCTCACACCCATCACTTTCATTCATTCCTGGGCTTGCCTTTCAACAATCCCTTTGACATCATTGGTAAATGCTTTACGTTTGTCCTGCCTTAAGGCTCTTTTGTTACACCTTGCAGACTGACCCTATTACATGGATTATTGCATGATTGTCGATATACATTCGGGAACGCGAACTACTTTTTTCTTTTGTCTCTCCCCTTAGTGCTCCATGGCAGCCATGGCACTTTGAGCGCAGATGGTGTGAACCTGATTGGCGGTATTGGAGCACTCGTCACATTGTCACACTGTTACCTAATCAGAGTCATTTCAATTTTGCTTTTGTCTCTCCCCTTCCTGCTCCATGGCTTTCAAAAACCCTTGTAATTAGTAAATGCTTTACCTAAATAAAAACACAGAAATCATCTAAGGCGCTCTCCCAGCACAGCGGAAGAGCTGATACTACAATATTCACTGCACCCTGGGAAACTCGCCCCATAATGTTTTGCTAGCATTTTTTTTCAAACAAATGTTGACCATAACATCCTGTGTTTGTCCTAGGACAATGGGACCACCACCAACACGTTCAGCGAGAGACACTCTTTTTGTTTAGCTCACCTCTGGGTCCCCACACTAGGTTAGTAGGGACCCCAAAATAATAACCTCTGTCACCATTCAGTGTCTCTTTAATTTTGTTTGTGGCTGGAACTTTTGTTTTACAGCTGAGAGTAGTTTGTATTTTAAGGGCATTGTTTATAGGCCTGCTAGCTTTTAAAATATGTAATGCATTACATTCTCTAGGGGCTAAATATATAGATGCATTGCACTCTACTATTTTTTTACATTCTGTTTTCATGTGGTTTTGCTCTCTAGGGGCTAACTATATGGTTACATAACCAGGTTTCTTACAAATGCTATTTTTACTGCGGGATTCTCTAGGGGCTGTTCTGAGAATTATAGTCAACATACTACAATATTTGAGGCACTCAAAAACTCACCCCATAAAGCTTTACATGGCATTTGTTTTACAAAACATTTTTTCTCATAACTCAGCCTATGGTGGTCCCAGGACAAAGGGGCCACCACCAACACGTTGACCCCAACATGCTCTTTTTATCTGGAGCATCCCTGGGTCCTCACACTAGGTTAGTGGGGACCCTAAAGTAATAACCCCTCCCACAATTCAGTGTATTTTTAAGCTCTCTTTTGACTGAAACTTTTGTTTTGTAGCTGGGAGTAGTTTGTGTTTTCGGGCCTAGTTTGAAAAAGTGTTCCAGCAGACCTAGTAATCCCTTAGTTATTTCCAGGGCCACTGGAATTATGTGGCAGAAAGGACCAAAATATGTAGCAGGGTTGACCAATTTATGTGGCAAAAGTCCAGTTATGCATGAGCTCCAACTAAAGTAAATGCAAGACTTATTGCATTGCAAATGCTTGTTTTATAATGTATGGAGGATCATCCTACCACACCCAATTATATCGACTCCTTAATCTTTGTTTACACACACATATAAAGACATATTTCCACGAAACAGCATTGGAAAGTGACAACACAGCAAGGGGGTGTTCCTAGCTACTAATTCCTGTGTGAGATACAGTTGGGCCAGATGTGAGGAAGGCTGCACGGACGGAAGCCCAGGTTGGAGGCGCTCTGTCGAGAGAGGCCTGTTGCTTCCAGGGCTGCATCCTCCCGGTATATTTTTTTTAGCTCGATGTCCGGAAGCCCTTTACTGGCTGCTTTGTTTTGGGATCCTGCGGGGTCCTTCCTGGGCTTATGACAGCAGGGACCCAGGGCTTATTTACTTTAGCGGGGGAGTACCAAAAGTCTAAAAGGGGCAGGCTTAAATGTTTTCTAATCTATTTACGGGCAACTCACATAATTATGAGACTAAGGAGGAATAATAAAGACGTATCTTAAGTTTTATTTTTTTATTTTTGGTACTTTGTTACTAGTAACTAGCGCCTATTAAATGTGTTGTGTTTTCTCTTATCCACTCTTTGCCATGGGTGGGTGATGGTCCAGATAAGTGTAGAGCACTTAAGCTAAACACCTTGCTATAATGGGGCTGTCTTTTTAGACTCTCTCTTCGCTTGTATGCCCTACGTCCCACAGAAGCGTTAAGCATAAGGTCTACTCCATAAATTAATTTTCACAGCCGACCGCAGGATTTTTTCTTAGCACTTACCATACAATGCAGGTGTGTTGGCTGGCTGTCGGCCCGACTTATGTGTTGTAAGATGACAAACAAAATCGCGGGTGTACAAAAACTACTCCCGAAAAAACGATTTATGTGTAGGAAGAACATCTAGTGAATGCATGGGCTGCGCTCCTCCCTGTCACTAATTAATATCTCTGACTTCCTGTGCGAGGGTCTGCGAAGCACTGTAAATATACAGGGAAAATACGAAATAATTTATGAAATCTGATTTGCATTTCCAAATATAAAATGTGTAAAATCCAACTAATTAGCAAGCGCAAGAGCTGAGTGGTTTCTATGGTAACGGTAAAAAAATGCTAAATTATTATATTATATTATAATATACCAGGCTCATTAATGTTTGCTTCCTCCTGTTTTTTTCCACAAATAATTTTTAAGTCAAACCTTTAAAACGATAAAGATTATGAGACTATTGGTAAGGCTGGGAGAAGGTTTATCGGCACAGCATTTGCTTGACCCTGAAAAAGCCCTGGATTTCTCTCCATTTTGGGGTTTAGTAACAGTTTAGAGCTAGAGAATGCAGAGGCAGCCGGGGTATGGAGTAAAACAGAGATGTGGGACAGAGGTGTGAAGAAAAAATCGAAAAGAAGAAAACACAGCACTGGGATGCGTTGAAGATGTGAGAGAGCTTAGGCTGGAGAGGAGGAAGCTGTTAAAGAGGTTAAAGGTGAAAAAAGAAACAGAGCAGTTGAATTCATGCACTAGGCCGGAAGAGAGACCTATGACAAGAAAAAAAATCCAGAAGAAAACAGGTCATAGTAGGAAAAACATAGGCATAGGTGCAATGAAAATAGAAAATATGCGAGGGAGAAGGGAAACCACAGAAAAGAGAGCAAGAAAATAGACAGCAAAAGAAGGAAGCGGACAGAATGAGGGAACTCAGATAAAAGAGAGCAGGAGAATAAACTGGACAAAGTGAAGGAGTGAAGCTCACTGAGAAAAGAGAACAGGCAAAAAGGAAAACAGATGAATACATGGTAAAGAGACAATAACAGAACAGGGAGTGGAAGATTTAAATGAGAAAGGTGAAGACACAATAAGAGAACAACAGAAGCAAGCACATAGGAAGGAGTGAACCCTAAGGGCAAAAGAGGAATGGAGAATATCAATCAGGAAAATAAAGGGAGAATGAGATAGGACACTGAGGAATAAAAATAGACTATCCAAACAGGAGAATAAAGGGAAAATGAAAGAATGAGGGAGAAGCTGGGGGAAGGGAAAGGGGGAAGAATAATAAGCTGGGCAATAAAGGAGAGGAGAACAATAAAAGGGCAAAAAGGAGAACAGTGTGGATTAAAGGGTAAAGAAGAATTGCAAGTAGCAGGAGAACAAGGACAAGGCAAATGCAGGGTCAATGAGAGAGCTCTGAGGAGAAAAGGGGAGTGGAGATCTCGACTACATAAATGAAATATTAACAGAGCTATAGTGAAAAAGGGAGTAAGACAATAAAAGGAAAACAGGAAGATAACAATGAGGTTCAAGTAGAAATAAGAGTGGGAGGAGTGCATCAATAGTAGAAATTCAAAATTCAGAACAGACAACTGGATGACAAGAGGAAGAAGAGGGATGGTTGTGTTGCATGGCGAGGCAATGGCAGAGAACTTTCACTGTGAGGCGAATGTGAAGGACCCCTAGGTATGTTAAAACTGATGTCAGAAATTGCCCAGCAGGCCCATATATTCTAGCCGATTCCTTTGCATACGTAGCTCCTTACAGACTCTGCATACATGTCCTGCTCTGTCGTAGCATTTACAATGTGTCTACTCCTGTCCACTACTAGTCTTTTATAGTCTGTTCTGCATTCTTCTCTTATCAGTGCAGAAGGAATTCTGTTAAATACATTTATTTTATCACCAACCTAAGAAATTCCTTTTAATTATCTTGAATCGGGTGGAAGAAACATTTTGTTCAAAAGCAGTGCGTATGGAATTAAGAGAATTACTAGTATCCAGACTTCTAAATTCTGTTTCTGTCCTTCCAGGTACCCGATGTTACCAACTTCCTGTGGAACATCTCCAATCTTCAATAAGCATGTGGGATGTGGTTGCCCATAGTTGCAATCAATACTCACAGTGAGTTCCCTCCAGGTATTTATATGATGGTAGCACAGCTCACCTCCTGCTTTATTAATTCTATCCCCCTGACTCTCAGAACTAATTATTTAATACTAATTAATTGATACTATTCCCCTGACTCTCAGATCTGCCCAACCCATTGATAGCTAGATACGAAAAGCAAAAAAAGGTGTTCTCAGACATTCTATCTTCATCATGTGCAGCCCACATGGAGGGGCTAAAGCATGTTCTTCCCTCATGGGGTAGCCTCCATTCACATTATGGAGGATACCTCATAAAGTGAAATTTGAGTATGTGTCAACTTTAAATTGCTCCACCAGATTGTAAAAGGTCTGAAACTACTAGTGTTTGGCCAAGACAAATTCTAAGGAGCAGAAAAACAAGTTACTTACCTTTGGTAATGCTTTTTCTGGTGGATACAATAGCTACCTGTGGATTCCTCACCTTATGAATTCTCCCATGCACCAGCATCCAACGGAAAATCTTCTTCCCATCTCTCCACGTCGACGAGGACGCCACAATTGCACGGCTCCATGCGACTCGGTCTGACGTCACCGTGCAAATAACAGATCCTCACCGGCATGCTGACGTCAGTTTCACCCATTTTTTACGTGCCTTTGAGGCAAACAGGTGAAAACCGAGCTCACAATAGCTCCAATAAATACACATATACATAAAACCACCATGATGCAATATAATCAAAACCATCATTTATATATACAGAAAAAAAACAAAATATATACACCAATAAAACCACATATCTTAGTGTAACCAGATAGGCAACGGGGAGGTTGGTGGGAGTGTGAGGAATCCACAGGTAGCTATTGTATCCACCAGAAAAAGCGTTACCAAAGGTAAGTAACTTGTTCTTCTGATGGATTCAACTACCTGTGGATTCCTCACCTTATGAATAAAGTCCCAAAGTAGTACCGCACTCGGAGGTGGGTGCCTGACTGGTAACATCAAGAAGTCCTGCAATACTGATCGTGCAAAATGGCCATCCCTCCTAACCTAGTCCAAGCAGAAAGAGCTTGAAACTCACCAACCCGCCTAGCCGAGGTTATAGCAATGAGAAAACTGTTTTAAGCACCAGAAACCTTAGCGGGCAAGAGTGCATGGGTTCGAAAGGTGACCCCATTAAAAAGGTTAAAACAAGATTTAGGTCCCACTGAGGCATATGAAAAGGAGTGGGAGGAAACCTATTAACTAAACCTTTCAAGAACCTAATCACAATAGGCGATTTAAATAAGGAGGGCTGATCCGGGAGGCAAAGAAAGGCTGACAGAGCAGCCAAATAACCCTTAACTGTAGCCACTGCACAACCCTTCTTTGCTAAATCTAAAGCAAATAATAAAATATCGGAGAGGAGGGCCCTCAAAGGATCAATTTGCTTTTCTCCACACCAAGCCACGAATTTTGCCCACCTGCTGGCATAAACTGTCTTAGTGGAGTGTCATCTGGCCGATAAAATAACATCCACTACATCTGGTGGGAGAGAAAAAGAACACAGGTTGCCCTGTTCAATCTCCAGGCATAAAGGTGCAGGCTCTGGAGGTGGGGGTGTAGAACCTGCCCCTGCGATTGGGAGAGGAGATCTTCCCTGAGAGGGAGACGGAGGGGAGAACACAGCGAGAGTTGGAGAAGGTTCGTGTACCACACCCTTCTTGGCCAATCCAGGGCTATTAAAATGACCTGAGCCTGATCTTGGCAAATCTTCCTCAGAACCCGAGGGACCAAGGGTATGGGGGAAATGCGTAAAGCAATTGGTTACACCAAGATATCTGAAACGCATCCCCCAAAGCTCCTTGCACCGGATACTGGAGGCTGCATAATGATGGGCAGTGCGTGTTCTCCTGAGTGGCAAACAGAGCTATCCCTGGAAAAACCCACATCTGAAAGATGTACAGGACCAGATCCGGATGGAGACGTCAGTCGTGAGCGGCTGAAAATGTCGACTGAGAGTGTCCACACGTATGTTGAGCACTCCAGCCAGATGATTCGCTATCAAGCAAATCAGATGGTCCTGAAGCCAGGACCAGAGATGCAGAGCTTCCCTGCAGAGAAGATAGAACCCTACTCCTCCCTGCTTGTTTATGTACCACATCGCAGTAGTGTTGTCCGTCAGGACCTGAACAGACTGACTGCAAAGGGACGGGAGGAAGGCCTTGAGAGCCAGATGTATCGCCCGCAACTCTAACAGATTTATATGAAAGGTCTGTTCCACTGGAGACCAATGACCCTTGATCTCCAGGTCCCCCAGATGAGCTCCTCACACTAAAGTGGAAGCATCCGTCATGACCGTGGCCACCGGAGGCCGCAGTGAAAATGGCCTTCCTTGAGAAAGGTTGCCGTCCGCAGCCCACCATCTTAGATCCGCTGCAGCGTCTCTGGAGATCGTTATCGACACCACAAGATCCCCTCTGTGTTGAAACCACTGCCTGCGGAGGCACCATTGGAGAGCCCTCCTGTGCCAATGTGCATGAGTGACCAACAGAATGCAGGAAGCGAACAGACCGAGCAGGCGTACGACCTTGAGGACTGGAACAACCACTCCATTTTGAAACATTGGAATAAAGGCCTGGATGTCCTGAATCCGCTGTGGCGATGGATAGGCCTGGTTCAATGTACTATCCAGTACTGCCCCTATGAACAGGAGGGATTGAGAGCGCTCCAGGTGAGACTTGGGTACATTTATCGTAAAACCCAGACTGAACAATAACTGGGTTGTCATCTGCAAGTGACTCAGCACAAGCTCTGGAGACTTGGCTTTGATCAGCCAATGGTCCAGGTAAGGGAATACCGATATCCCCTTCCTTCTGAGACTTGCTGATACCACTGCCATCACCTTCGTGAAGACTCTAGGTGCTGAAGTAAGACCAAACGGAAGGACCGCAAACTGGTATTGTTGTGACCCCACCACAAACCGGAGATACTTCCTGTGCGACTTGAGTATAGGGATATGAAAGTAAGCATCCTGCAAGTTGACAGACACCATCCAATCTTCTATGTTCAACGGCAGAAGTACCTGTGCCAGAGTCAGCATCTTGAATTTTTCCTGTTTGAGAAATCAATTCAAAATCCTCAGGTCTAGGATTGGTCTCAAACGACCATCCTTCTTGGGGATCAAGAAGTATCTTGAATAACAACAATGACCCCTTTCCTGCTATGGAACCAACTCAACCGCACCTTTTGACAACAGGATCTGAACATCCTGCAGCAAAAACAGGAGAGGGTCTTCTGAACAAAACGAGGGATGAGGAGGAAAGAGAGGGAGAAAATCCTGAAAAGAAAGAGCATATCTTTTTCTCACAATGTTCAAAACCCATGAGTCTGATGTAATTAACTCCCACTCGTGGAGAAAAAGACGTAATCTTCCCCCTACAGGAGAAGCATGGTCGAAAATGTGGACACAACTAGGGCTGCTTCCCTTGTTGTTGTCCTCCAGAGGAAGAGGATGATGCAGGGTGCTGCTGGGTGGCCCCTCTTGTCTGAACCCTCCCTCTCCCTCTAAAGGATTGATATGGGTAGCTGGCAGGCTGCTGGACCGTGGATTGGGGTCTCCCACGATAGACGGCTCCACGTTCAAACCCCCTGAACCTCCGAAAGGACCTGAAAGGGGTAGCAGAGGAGGCATGCAGACCCAAAGACTTCGCCGTGGCCCGACTATCTTTAAAGCGCTCTATGGCAGAGTCCGCTTTACCACCAAACAGTTTCTCTCCATTAAAGAGCAAATCCAATAATGTAGTCTGCAGGTCAGAAGAAAACCCAGAGGACCTCAACCAAGCGTGCCTCCTGGTAGCAATAGAGGACCCATTGCCCTGGCCACCGAGTCCGTGGAATCCAGACCAGACTGGATTATCGGTTTTGCTGCAGCCTGAGCATCAAATAGAAGTTCACCAAATTGACCCTGTACATCCTGAGGCAGGTCAGGAACAATAGCCCTAGCCGAGTCCATCAGGGCGCGGACGTATCTACCAAGTACACAGGTAGCATTCGCAGCCTTGAGAACCATGCTGCAAGAAGAAAAAGTCTTCTTTGACGACTGCTCCATCCTTTTGGACTCCCTGTCTGATGGAATCACAGGGAAGGAGCCTGGAGCAGACCGTGTAGAGCAAGAGGCCTGAACAGCCAGACTCTCTTGGGTAGGATGTTTTGATAAGAACCCTGGATCTCCAGGCGCCACTCTGTACCTTCTTGCCACAGACCTATTGACAGCAGGTGACGACACAGGCTTCCTCCAAAGCTCTAAGATGGGCTCCTTAAGAGCATTGTTGAACGGAAGCAAAGGATCCGCAGAAGTCAAAGAATGGTGTAGGACCTCTGTCAAAATGTTTGTCTTAACCTCTGTAGCAGGCAACGGAAGATCTAAAAAGTTTGCCGCCTTCCTAATCACCGTGTGGAAGGAGGCCCCCTCCTCCGTGAACTCCCCCGGTGAAGATAGGTCCCATTCTGGGGAAGTGTCCAGCCCACTGGCCGAATCAGCACTTGATATTCTCCCAAGGGCTCCACAATCTCCCCCTCTTCCAACAACTGCCATTGGTACTCTTCCTCTTCTAAAAGCCTCAAGGCCTTTCTACGTGACCTCAGTCTGGCCTCTAACCTCGGCGTTGACATAGAATTGGCCGACATCGATGACACTGGCTTCAAAACTTGAAGACGGGGAACAGGAGAGGAAGGTTGGCTTCAGTCAAATCCATCATTCGGATCCGGCGCCAGAGTGGATCCAAATGGCGCAGAGGACACTTGAGGCTCCACCATCGGCATCGACTGATGGGGCGAAGAGATCGGTGCCATAGGTCTGGAAGGCAACGTCGTTGGAACCACAGGACCTCGAGGCAACGTCATTGGTGCCGAACCGGCACCCTCAGCGGGATAGAAGGGCATAAACGGCGCCGCCTTGTAAGGAGCCGGGGAGCCCAACGAAAATGCCAACGGACCCGTGGGACCAGCCGGGGCCATAGCACTAAAGATCGAGAACATGGCATTCAAAAATGCCTCCGGATCCGCTCCCGGAGCCGGGAAGGCAGGATACCACTGGTCTCCATGTTGCACCTGTGCTTGCGGAACATCGAAATCATGAGTAGCAGGTGAAAATCGTGGAGTCTCTGGAGGTTCCACTACCTCGAAGACGGATGGTGCCGGAGAAGCCTGAGGGCTCTGAGGCTGCAGAGTCACCGTTGGACTCACCTCCCATGTCGCACGGCGCCGTCAAGATGGAGACCTTGATCTTGACCGGCTCCAAGCCGAAAAACGCAGAGAGTCATGACAACGTTGTTTCTTGTGTCTCTTCGATGCAGTATGGGAAGAGGATCTATGATGACTCTTATGCCCCTTCTTTGCCTTGGCCAAAAAGAGTTTGGCTTCTCTCTCTTTCAGAGCATTAGGGTTCATGCTCTGGCAGGAAACACACTCCTTGACGTCATGCTCAGAGCTCAGACTCCAAAGGCAGTCGACATGAGGGTCAGTAACTGACATGCGACCCCCGCACTCTCGATATGGCTTAAAACTGGCTTCTTAGGAGGAGACATTGTAACTAGAAACCGGATTGAAACTAGTAACAAGATGGAACACCTCCAACATTAGCAAGAGCTAGGAGAAAACCGTTAGCATCGAAGGGACGGAAAAAAGGGAACTGACGTCAGCACGCCGGCGAGGACCTCTTATTGGCACGGTGACATCAAATGGAGTCGCTTGGAGCCGTGCAATTGTGATGCCCTCGTCGACGTGGAGAGCTGGGAAGAAGATTTTCTGTCTGATGCTGGCGCATGGGAGAATTCATAAGATGAGGAATCCACAGGTAGTTGTATCCATCAGAAATTAATATATTTTTCCTGTGTCAACATATATTTTCTGTATCTCCATAAGGTGTAGTGGAAGCACTTTCAACACCTTCAGAACCAATGGAATAAATGTGCAACTGTTAGACCAACACAAAGACCTATTCTTTGGAAGAAATGTTGCTCATCCTGAATCCTGCTGATGCATAAACTTTCCTTTTTTAGTGTCAGGTGGCCTTCTTTTCTATTAAACTGTGATAAAGGTACAACGAATAACTACACTCAGAACAAGTTGCCAAATGTGCAACATATGTGAGTTCTCATGATTCTGTCACACCTAGCAATATGCAAGACAATATTCATCTAGGCTGCTTTATAGATTTGGCCTGGAAACAGATTTAGTTGTCTCGTCATGTTCGTCTTTCCCAAAACACTCATAATAAAACAGAAGTGTAGATAGATGTACAGACGGACAGATGGACAGATGGTTGAGCTTTTGGTTGGTCCTCTTCATCCATTGGTCTGTTCAAGCGTCATTCACAGTTCACTTTGGCCCATCACATCCTATAGCATGCGGCACCGGATTAGTCCACTTTAGCCATATGCACGCCTCCTTTAGAAGGCAGTATTTATACTTTTTACATATCTTTGCAAAAAAGAAATAAAAAAGATTGTCAAGATTGTTTTTTGCCAATGTTTGTTAGTGTTTATGCTGTTACTCAAACCTTCCCTAAATACATACCCATGTACTTGCTGATTTGAAAAAAATAAAAGCAGAAAACCTGGATAAATTGCAGCTTCCCACTTAAATTGAGTGATCTTAGACAAGTATTTTATTTCACCAAAACTCATTTTTCATTATTGTATATGAAAGGACTTTCAAATATGTGACTCAGACTAGCAAAGGTACAAAACTATGAATTTCAATATTTACTTTTCAATACAGTGCTATATTGTATCCTCTTAATGTAAAAGATTCCATGTGTTAAAGAAATGCACTTTTTTGAACTTTGAACAGGCGTTATCATATTTTAGGAGGTGTTTTAGTATGATTTGAATAGCAAATATTTTCAGGGCTCGGCTCGTGCACGGGCTTAAAGATCCAAGGCAAACCCTTGGCTCGGCTCTGGCTCGGCTCTCCCTATTCATTTTCTGGCTCACCCGCCTCTAACCAATAAGTCTAGCATGGGCTGCCGTCTTTTTGGCTTTGCATACTCTTTTCTTTGAAGGGCAAACGAAGTTCTTAGTTTGGTATATTGAGAACTTGCAAACAAACCATATTAGCGTCAATTCCGAGTGTATTTTTAACCTCTTTCGGTATGTTTTGCACGTGTTGGTACCGCCAACCCAAGGCTTCCGGTAAGAACTACTCAAAACACGTGTGGCCGCACCTCAGCTTCGAATCGGCGGTGTTAAAAAAATATGCTCAAATTCTTTTGTGCTGATATTTGTACGATTAACAGGCTCTAAATTACCGAAAGCATATATAACGCTACGGGGGAAAAGCGCATTTCTAGGAAAGTCTCTCCGCTTATAAGCAGCGAGTCTACACATTGGCAAGCGTTCATGTTTTGACACTGAATAAAAAGACGGTCTGTGTACTGCTTTCCCGTCAAAGCACTGTTCCACCCGACCCTAGTAACAGTCAGCTCATCCAAGGATTTATTTTGAGAGTTTGTGAATGTGTTGTCAAACACGATAATTAAATGTTCAAAAGCGATTATGAAAGCGCTAAGCAATAAGCTTGTGCATTCTGCTGTTCAGCCATGCTCAGTGCTGCAGGAGAGCTAGGCCATCCTGGCACAGCTTCAGCGACCAACAGAGATGGCCATTCAGAAGAGGTGTGCACCGAGGAAGGTTCGACCCAATGAAGTCATGCGAGGAAGAGAGGTAATTAAAGGCATGATCCGGATGCGTACAGCAGAGTTAGCAGAGGGATCGCCAGGCACAGGAGGGCTAGGAAAGACACAGATTGGTACAGCAGAGCTTGTTCACTATGGGTAGTGTACGGTTAGTAGTGAAACTATTGGGTGTTGCAAGGTTACTGGAGACATAACGGGGTACAGTAGTACTAGTAGGGACATAACATTAAGCAGCAAGGCTAATATGGGCATAGCTTGGTGCTTCAGGGTTTGCAAAACTCCATAAGAGTACAGAAGAGGCGGTGCTGCGGGTTAATAGTAAGACAAACTTATAGAGTTGGGTAAACAACGACATAAGTGGGCACAGTAGGGTTAGCAGAGGCAAAGCTGGGTACGGCAGAGTTACCAGAGGCATAAGTGGGTACAGCAGGGGTAGCAGAGACATAGGTGGATATAGTAGGGTTAGCAGATACATAATCTGATTAAGGATGGTTAATAGAGATGTGAGTGAAGCACGTCCAGTAGAGACTTAGCTTTGTGATGGAGGGGTGGCTGGTAGATATATACCGCAGACAACCACCTAGGTAAGTAGGATTAGTTTAGACATAGCTATGTAGACCAGGGTTAAAGCCTTAGCCGACTAAAGGAAACTAAGTAAGGGAATAATTATGTGCAGCATGTTAGTAAAATATATAGCTTTCTACTTTCATTGTTAGTGGAGTTACTAGAAATATTGCTGTGTGTAGAAGGACTATAAGTAGGATTAGGTGAAACTGCAAAAATCATATTTTTTGTAAAGCCCATTATTTTTCTGAAAGTTATCCTTATTACACAAAATATATTTCACTGATAATTCAAGTGACTTTCCTCTGAGACTTTCCAACCTTTACATCAGCCATCAGCTATCGGCGTGGAGTACAAGTAAAGTGTGCCCTGATTATAGTAACTAACTGTAAATTACAGGCAGAGAACCTGAACACTAAGCAATTTATGCTTCATGCTATGAGTAATATTCCACGCTTTAGAAACTACAAAATGTAGATGACTGAGCATTTGCCAAACCACAAATCTGAAAGACAAGATCTTCCCATCATTCAAAAGGTGGCCTGGCTTCCTTTCAGAACTAGGAATAAATTAGAAGTTTCAATTTCACCTTCAAGTGCCTGCTGTCACTATGCCCGCAAAAACCTGGAATAAAATTACTCCATGCACTTTTACAAGAACCCTATAGTATCCCCAGTCACTGTGTGCTGTTAGTCTATGTCCCAAACCGTTCAAAAGGGGAGACCGGCGTTCCTCTGTACAGCTTCCATTCCATACCGCATCCGAGCCCCACAGTGTATTAGTGCATTCTCTACAATCCTGTACTCTAGAAACGCGTTTGATGTCCATCTATATACTGATCCAGGGAGTTGATAACCTCCTCTCTTCCCTAAACTAAGGAGGTTACTACATTTCCCATGAACGATGATAGCAGCTACCTAGCTCATCACCATAAAGCATGTATTTTGAAGAAGTTAGTAAAATGCTTTCAAACTATTGCCTATGTAGTGTATGTGATGAAAACAATGTAATTTGTGCAACAAAAAAAATACAATGACTTCTCCGAGGGCCCGATGAATTAATCAGAAGTCATTCTCTAGAGGGTGGTGAGATCTTCCGATATAAGGTACCCTAGAATCATCTTACTGAAATGCTCCTCGTCATACTGTGTGTCCAGAAAGACCGACAAAGGTCATTTGTGTTAGTTGTTGGAGGATCTCATGTTCTAGACCTTGAAGCAGTGCCTTTTCCGCGCGTATTATCGGTTGTGATAGAATTTACATCATTGCTTGCATCACATTTGGCAGCACTGTACATTCCACACTCACATCCCTGTTTAGAGGGCTGCCTTTGCTATCGTTAAAGTAGTGCTTTATTTGAGCCAGTAGTTGCATGTGGGGCCCACCTGTACTGATTTTGGGGGGTAATTGTTCCTCCTCAGACTTTGACCTAGGGTAAGAGAGAGCAAAACACAAGAAGGGGGAAGACGGGTGAAGCGTGAAGCAGAAAACGTAAAACGGCGACAGCGAGAGAAAGCAAGGATAAGAAGAACCAGCCCAAATGAGATAAACAGACAGGGAGTGTGGGATGGTGAATTAAAGAGCCAGGCGGTGGACTCATGACAGCCTCAGTATTAAGCACCTCTGACATTCAATAGCGCCGGCTGTGAGTTTCTGAAAAAAACACTAGGCACCAACACTCATTATTGTACAAATTAAGCACGGGTTTGTGCTAAACTTTATTGCACTTCCTTTGTCAGACGTACTTCGTTGCACCGCCTATTTCAGACCTATATGGTTGCCTGTGCAAGACGTCACTGCACTGTATGTACTAGACGTACAGCATTTCCTGTGTTAGACTTCTAGACGTTACAGCACTGTGTCAGATGTTATAGCACTGCCTATACTAGATGAAGAGAAATATTTGTGCTAGATTTTCCAGGTTTTACCTGTAAAATGCCTGTGTCAGACATACATTCATGCCTATGCCAAACTTTATAGCACTGCTTCTACAAGATGTACATTATTGCCTGTGTTAGATTAGTACATCCCTGTATTCAATGCCTGTGTCAGACTAAGTTCAAAGCACTGTCTGTTTCAGATGTTACAACCTTTAACAAACAGAACTTGAACATGCAATACACCCTTGAAGCCAATAAGGAGGAAATGCAGAATTGCAGCTTCTGATCCTCAATAAGGGCTACCCAACACACAAAATAGATCTGCAGACATTTAAATGAGTCATTTGATAGGAACAAAATGGTCCTGTTGTGCAACAAACGTTTTATTCTTGTGATGCTTTACGTCCTTTTCCAATGTTAGTCAACCCGTCTATGTTCTGCCACAGAGCCCCACAACACTTAAAACCTTGTTATCTAATAACTAGCATATATTCTACCGGAGAGCCCAGCAGCACCAATCACCTGTCTGTATTCTTCCACCTAGCTCCACAGCATCCTTTACCTAGATATCCAATCACCTGTCTGTATTTTTCCACCTAGCTCCACAGCACGTCTTGCCTAGTCATCCAATTTCTGTATCTCAAAATAATTCTTAAGGAATGTCTAATTTAATGTTATCACTGTAGTATGTGTGAGGCGACTGACTCGCTGAAGGATATAAAGAAAGTTAAATACCTGGTGGGGGATTAGAAGTGTCTTCCTCCGAAATTCCAAAAACAAATGTGTATTCCACTGGTATTAGCAGAGTATAGTGACCCCTTCTGATAACTGTAAGAGACATACCAGGACCCGGATGCCTACGGCCATGGCTTGTATTTCAAAAACATAACTGATGCTAAGTACAAATAATTTAAAGCAAGTCATCAATGTATTCAATAATGGAAAAATACAGGTAGGTGAATGATAAGGCTTTCATCTTAATCATATATATGACGATGATTCTGATAGACGCAATCTTGCAACAACCAGTGGGCAGAAAGAAATAACCTCTTGATATTATAAATGGTTAAGAAGAAAATATTACCAACGTGACACTCATGATATAAGAGCCAAAGACAACTCCTTGGTCTGATAAGGTGATGATGACTGAGAAATATTGGTTTATTCTATTTTAGTTTGTGGATATAGCCATAGGGTGACGTTTAAGCACCACAGTATGTAAAGTTAACACAGTTCTGGTGCTTGGTTGGTTTCGGCTTAAAAGACACATCCTCCCAGTCCAGGCCATATTGTGTCAGTTTACCCAGTAAGGAAGATAACGAAATGCCACCTTCTGTGTCTTGACACAAATATTAAAATAAAGAACTTTGAACTTTAGTACTGCAATCCCAGTCCAGCTTACTTGCAGTCGGTAAAAACACAGACTGAGCAGTCAGTAGTCCTAAGGTTACACCTTGAGGACCTTTGAGGACGTGACTCTGCCTGGACCCTGCCCTAAAGTGCTTGTGGGCTTGGAGCAATCTACAGTTTAAGACTGGTAGACTAGCCTCATAAGACCATAAAGTTGCCTCAAGACACTGGAATCAGTCAACCAAGGTGGATACATTATTTGGCTGACCACATGATGAAGACACATCCAGAGGAGTAGCCTGAAGGAACAACCCTTCCGGGTGCTCATTTTCACTCTGTATGAACACATTTTTGTATTATCTTTATCCCCCTTGAAGGGCAGGACATCCCCTTAGCCTAGACAAGTGTCAAGCTGGTTCTTGAGTGACAAACCACTTGTGTTCTTGAGAACTTCAAAGAAGCTTAGGGCCTTCTTCTGACCTCCACCTGGCAAGGAATCAGGGCAGAGGACTGATACCCATATACCAGATCCAGTGGTATTGGATGTAGCATATCCACTTATCACAAAATATCACTGACTCTTACTTAGAGACAAGATCTCCTTGAGACCTCGAGCTCTCAAGCCTTATGCAGACTTATCCCAAGGAGCCCCACGGATTGTAGTCCAGCCTGTACTACATACCTTAAGACTACCTGATATCTGTATGCTTCATCTCCCACTGAATTTCTAAAAGTATTAAATAATAGTATTTGTATACATGAAGACCAAGAGATACCAGTCTTAGAAGAAGTAATCAGAACAATTTCAGTAATTATGCAGTCATCTTGTGATGAGAAATTACCGAAATAATGCCATTACATCAGCTGGTGTAATTAAGAATAATTTGGGGCAAAAGTCCTACATTAGGATCATACGAACAACAAGCGGCTACTGGCTACTGCTGTTTGTGCCCTGTATCATTTAGTTTTATTTTCTCACTGCAAAAGGCATCCTGTGGTCCCTTTTGGACGCAAGGGTATATTCTGTACTAATACAATAGTGCTAAATGCTAGATTAAGCTTCTCACACAATTACACATAACCACAAGTAATTTTGCTGTAATTATTAATAATTACGCTAGAGAGAATTACGCCAGTTACACTCACCCCTAATTACCAACAGTGGCGGCTCCTCTGCAATGGTAAAGGAGCGTCACCCCACAATCTAAGAGCCAGTAACTGAAAAATAGAACGTGTGCAGAGAGGGGCAGGGCCATGGGAGGGGGGAGCTGGAGTGGACTGCACTCAAGTTCGCATGTCATTTTGGCCAGCCGTCTTGACATGAGCACCCAGGTTTTTCCAACCCAGCTGTGCAACAGCACAGACTCCAATGCACTGTCTAAGTGGCAGACCAAGCCGCTCAGACCAATAGTGCCACTGCTCTCCTGCTAGGTATAGCATGAGAGCAGTGCCAGGATTGCATGGGGGGCCTGTGCTGGTGTCCCAGGGACTTCTGGGACACCATCAGGAGCTGGAAGTAAAAGATGGGAGGCGGTCAGCGTCAGGACAGGTAAGGTTTTGTTTTTTTATAATTTTCCCTGAAAACCTCGCTCCCCTTGAGATTTGTGGCAGCTTCCAGTAGTAATCATGTCTACGGTTCCCTTAGCTCACTTCATCGGCTACTGATTGGGAGACTAGTAAAATGTAATTTATTGAACATGTTTTATGTTTGCTATGCTCCCTTTCCCGTCTGACACAGGTTGCCATTATTAGCCAGCACTTCATTTAAGGAACAATATTTCGGCCCATGATTCAAATTTCAGACAGTCCCAGGGCAGATCTTTCTTAGATGAATCGGAAAATATCTGGATTTTTTTTTCCTTCTTAGCTTCGAAGCGAAGGGAATTGCTTGCATTTCCAATTTACAGATTTGGCTCTTTCGCCATAAACATCGGATCTCCTTGGCCTGTGTCTATAGCTTGAAGAAACACCTAGGTAAGTACATTTTGCAAGACCAACCACAGCATGCCACCTGCGGGGCTACAGCAGAAGGCTCCGCTCTGGCATCCTGACCCATTTTCAGGCCTTTAGCACACCCGTGCAGACTGCATTCAACCATCGAAGTTTGAGCCGAAGCTCAGTTAACTGTGAGCAATTCGAATTACACCAGAGTGACCGAGGGGGGAAGCAGATCATACGCTAATGCAATGTCTGCAACTCCTTCTACCGTGCTGAACGCTCAGTGAATGTAACAGGGAAGAGAGCCCGCTGCACCTGTGCCAGCACCCACTTCCAAGTCAGACCCCTATCAGGGCTTGGATGAGCAAGGCTGCACGCAGGAGAGGAGTAACGATAACTAACACGCTGTGGAACAGAGCAGGGCGCTCACAACTGAGGGAGAACAGGACGAAAAGATGCAGCGGAAGTCAGAGCGACAGGTTGAATGGACCGCGAGAGAAAGAGAAGGGAGAGGGGAGATTGAGAATCGAACAATCTGTGAAAAAGAGGGATGAAGCAAGATAGCGGAGTGTCAGAGGGCTGAAAATAAAAAGTGAAAGGTGAATTGGAGGGAAATAAATAAACTGAGAGGTAACGTGAAGAGACGGGGGAAGCGAATCTAAAAGACCACCAAAAGAAAAGGGAGAAGGAAGAAAAGAGGTGTGGGTTAAATGGGGTACGGTAACGCGAAGGGGCATAAAAAATGCGTATCCGGTAATTGAGGATCAAAAAGAGTACAAGAAAGTTAAGGTAGCAAAACAAGGAGAAAAAGAAAAGCAGCGGGCAGAATTAAGTTAAAGGAGAGGTGGAGGGGTGAGAGGGGATGTGTCCAAACACATCGAATGAATGAGAGAGAAGAGCTGGAGGGGGAAGAGAGAGTTGGGACGAAGATCAGACAGACAGGAAATATAGAGGTGATGTTAAAAGACGGGGAGGAGGGAGAGGAGAAATGTGGAAGCCGAAAGAAGAGAAACAAGCTAAGTGGTTGGAAAGTGGAGAGTGGACAGTACGTGCCGAAGACGACAGTCAACAGCTGTTCAGAGAGAAATAAAAGAGACAGCTTAGTGATAAATGTATGAGAGAAAAAAGCATAGGCCAAGGAGGGACCATGTGGGGTTGGGCTGTCACTGGGTTTGAGCTTGTGTTAGGGATGGGTTTAAAGTTACTGGCTTGCTTTGGACTGAGGCAATGCCTGATGATGAAGTTGACAAAGGGTTTTAATAGCTGTGACTTATGTTGACTTAAGGCTGAGCTTGGTTTTGATACACAGCCTAGCTGCACCTGGGCGTGAGCTCTTGATGAGGTAGGGGAATGGGGTTGAGCTAGCAGTGGGGGTGGAGTTGGGATTTGAGTTGTAAATGGATTGGAGTTGAGACTTAGGACCAGACTTAGAGTTTGGCGGACAGGATATTTATTCGCAAACGTGATGGAGTACCTTGCCTGTCAAACCCTCAGCCAGCTCTTCTCATTTACAGACAAGCGGACCTTAACTTTTCAGTTGATGGAACAAAATAAACTTTCTCTGCACACTTGCTGGAGTAGGGACCACTGAAGGTAGGAAATTGCACCACTCACCATATTTACGGTGCACATGTAACATCTTGTTTTTTTCACTGTCCAACACTGCCCGGAAAAACGGTTAGAGCATAAAAAAATAATGACCACCATACCCTGGGAGAAACTTCTCAGGATGGGGGATCAATATATATATATATATTTCTGAAACTAACTCCCACTTTTTGTAAACTGAAGGCAGTTTCTTTCAGTGTACAGAGTTGATGTTGGGCCGTAAGTTATCTCCAAATTTCACAGAAGTAGTTCTTAAGGGTGGCGGATGGAATCCACCAAATTGAAAATCAGACCCTTAGTTTGGAAATGGGGTTGAGATGGGGTTAACGCTGAGAGTAGAAAGCAGGCTTACATTTGGGCTAGGGTTGGTGCTAAGTGCTGGGTCATAAGAAAAGCAATGGATGAGGCTGAGACTAAAAATGAAACCTACGACTAAAGCTGGTGTGGACATATGGCTAGAACTGGGGAAGGTTTAGAGTTGGAGCAAGGGCTGAAGCAGAGGCTGTGTGTTGGGTTGGACACGAGCTGGGTTTGAAGCTGGGATAAGACAGGTTCCTGAAGCTGGAAGAGTGACTGAATATGAGCATATGGTTGGAGATGGTAGAGGTGCTAGAGTGAGGATGGGGTTGGGATAGTCAAAAGACAAGGTCCATAGCCTGATCTAAGTAAAAACGGAATGTTTTTGCTGACACTAATGGTTTGGAATAAGTAGCTACTGGTGGATTCTGTGGTATATGTCTATTTGTGATGCATTTACATACACACTACACACAGAGCCACCAAAATGGTAGAAACACACTATATACATTAATATGACAACTTAACGAAGGTAAATAGATTGACAGAGGGTATGGGTCAGCCAACTCGACCCATGGAATGGTGACTCCACACGTCGTGCTCTTTTGACAACTTTTTTGCAAATGTCTAATCTCCAGTGCATGATCCTCGTTTCTAGTTTTGTCAGTCTTCTAACTTTGACAAGAAACAGTGGCCTTATTTAGAGTCTGGCAGATGGGATACTCTATCAAAATGTGATGGATATCCCGTTTATAGAATTAGAGGTGCCTGAGTGTACAATGCACTTGTAGTAGGACAGACGGTACATCTGGCATGTTTCTGATGGAGTATCCTGTCTGTGAAACTCTAAATAGTGCTCAGAAGGTGAGTTTTACTGTGTCCTTCATTGTGACGGAGGACATTAATTCCCTCACCCTGACAAAAGGCTGCAATATTTAGATATCTCTGCCGGCCCAGCAATTTTTTTTTTTATAAACAAAAAAAACAAATAATGAACCCCCACAACCAGGGATTTGTATTTACATATTTTTGTTCATCAAAGGTTTCCCCTGATGGTGATGGAAAGTAAAACAAGCATTTACAATGCAACGGGTCTCGCATTTGCTCATGTTAGAGCTGATCGCGTTGTAAACTCCTAACCTGACTTTTCACCTATCGGGCAAAAGTGCATTTGTGTACACAACCCGAAAAAGTGAAATTAACTATGTAAAGCGCTCGACTTCTGCCAAGCGAGATCGCGCTCGTAAATTAGAGAAAAAGAAGTCCACGAGACCGATGGAAAACAGCGAGCCTCGCATGTTTTCTGTACTTGGTCGCTGCGCTCGAGGAGGGCTAGCCACTGGAAAAGGCATGACCTATGCTTGCCTTCGACTAATGAAAGCAAGCAGATTTTATTAGGCAAGCCCACGAACCAATAAAAAACACTGACGTGAAGTTGACAGGGCTCCGAGCCCTTTTCTAAATATAAAAGCGTCTCGTTGCGATACGCATGCGCGAGCGCATGCAACGCAGGCTCGACCCTAAAAAGGCATCCAAATAGGGTGGACGGTGTGATGCTTTTACTCCGCGGCCAGCATTCCCTCAGGCAGCTGAAGTAAGATTTCCATTGACAAAGCCAAAAGCGCCGCTTATGGAAAGCTGACAGTCCACAGGGCTCTGCATATGGTAGGTAGACCGAGAGTTTGGAGACCGAGTACTCCCTCACCTTTGCCCGCTAATCTCTTAAACAGGCCCATAGTTACTTCCACTTGTACGGACTCCTTTCACTTCCTCTCTTGAACTCTCTGCTCCCAATTCTGCTTTAGAAAGAGCCTGTCTGTACATGGACATGGGACTTTCAAAACCAACAAAGGTTCCGCAAATTGCGCACACTCCCCGAAAGAAGCCCAGTTATCTTCCTATCACAGACATTTAGAACTTTGAGGCAAAACTCATCAGAAAGTTTCACTTTGCAAGTGGGCTAAACTTATTTTAGGTGGGGGGTGTTCTTTCTACAGTTCAGCAATGAACGGAATGCAACAGGACACACAGAAACCACAACACAGCAGTGATCTTGCCCTGCTGCTGGCATGACCAGTGCTTTCCCACAGAGGCCGCAGTCCTGGCCCTCCCCGAAACAATTTCAATATAAATAGAACCAGTGGGAAACCAATGGCACATTAAGTTGAAAAACATTTGTCGGGAGTTAGTCGGACGGGGCTATAAGGGAGAGGAGCTAAATCGTTAATTTCGTGCCCTGTTAGAGCTCCCTCTCGACCTAGTAATATTTTTGACACTAACTACATAGGTTAACAGGGTTTGTAAGCTACTTACAACAACTTCAACAAAGGGACCGAACTCTGGGCAACGCAGCCTTCAAAATATTTTGATTGTTTCCGAAAATGCTAATGTTTTACTAACATTGACAACAGCCTGTTACCTTATTCTTGTCTGTACACCAGTGACTAGCAAGAAAGCTATGTGTCCTAAAGCAAGCAGTTTGGCCTGTTCATCTTCATCTTTTCCTTTAAAACAAAGGGAAAAATGTCCCCCACTTTCGAGCTCAGTTAAAAAAAAGCCAATTTTGAATAGGATGTAGTGGAACCCTCGCGCCGCTGGGCCCCGGTGACACTGCACTTGCTGCATTGATATTGTTTGGACTGCTGTTAAAGACTACGGCATTATAGCGATTTTAGGACAATTGTGTTGAAAGAACGCAGCGTTAACCACCGTTTTAGTTTCTTTCTTGCCGGGAAGACTCAGTTTAGGCCCGTTCACTCACGTTTTCCCATAGTCCATTGTTTACCTTACAAAAGTACCTTTTGACCAGTTCCCTCCCTTTATGCCTCTTCTTTGAAAATGCACTAAAGGACTGCGGTTCGGAAGCAGTTTATGCTGGGTTATGCTAGGTCTGAATTACACACTACGTTAACTGATCATGGACATGCTAATGCTAGGGCTTCTTTAAAGACCATCTAATGACTCTAGGCATACAGCGAGCACACTGATGAGTGAGTGTTGTTTAACTCAAGTTGCACCCAGTCGCACCAACCAAGATGGAAGTAAACGCCAGACGTATTGTATCTCTTTCCAAACACTATCAGAAGGAATTCCCCACCAAAACACAGCCACCCTGTAATCACATTCTCATTTAGGATGGTAACACTACCACCCACCTATGAATGCCTCCGAAGAAGTTTGATAACCACGATGAGCACTGAGATATAACAGCCTTTCTCTGCCAGTCAGCAGATATTTAATTGCAGCAATTAGGATCTCAGCTGTCTCTGGCTACACCTCTTTCTTCCTCCTACTTATTTTACCTAAGATTAGTCACCCTTTGCAAGATGCATGCTCTTGACACCACACTTTAACTGCTTCCCCTCTTCTGATGCCTAAAGACTGGGGGTGCCACAATCCTACAACTCACGATGATCGGACCACCACATAGGAAAGATAAGATTTATGCCATGGGAGACCTACCAAATTCTTAAGCCAAACAGGCCTGCCATGCACTGCACAACCTCGATGTATAGAGGGTGAAGAAAGTGCGGGCATACCCAGGGCCTCCGCTTGTGCCCCTTCTGTGGTTGTCCCTTAGTGGTGTGGCCTGAGATGACTGCTTAGTAAACCGGGAGGTGAGGCTGCTTGATGGGTACATGTTACTTCAGTGGGGCTGTCAGAGGTGGTCAGGGTACACCTGCATGATCCATCACACGCTATGGATATCCCCTCTCCTTGATTTTTTCACCATATAGTTGAGCCACAGAATGGCTCAGGCACAATGCTCAAGTGTGGGAATTCAAGTGACGGTTTGGGCTTACGGACTGAGTACCAGACATCCTATACCTTTATATACATGACCCAACTGCTCGACTTCAAGACTGATGGACATACTGCAGATATATAGCGATGCATCTGGCCTTCAAGTTAACTGATCCAAGTCACTGTATGTTCCGATTATCTGACGTCACCAGAGTTCCCAACTCAGGCAGTGCTTGAACAGGCATTGGACCACTTGAAATATATGGATGTAGATGTCACCAGGAACCCCAAGCCATGTTGGGACTTCAATAACATCCAACGTTTGAGCAAAACCAAAAAAGATTTGGCATAATGGGAGACTTTGCCACTATCCACAGAAGGCACTTTTTAAAATGATTTTCCTCTACACACTTCAAAACTATCCACACAACCTCTTTGTCACCTTATTCACAGACATAAACACCCTCTTCTGGAGATTAGCCACGGGTTCACTCACCAATTGTATGCAAGCGCCATATGACAGGGCGTTGGACATACCAAACATCTGCCTCTATTACTGGACTTCATCAATGATTGGATAACTATAACACAAGCCCTCGCCATACACTGCTAATTACTTCAAATATTACATCACTCATGACATTTTCTAACACATCACTCATAATATCACTGCAACATTTGCAGTGAAATTACTGATGAGAAAACTGTGCACAATAAGGGAGTGAGTTATAGTTACCTTAGGCCACAAATTATAGTTATTTGAGATAACAATAACTATAACTGGTACATTTCTGTGGTTTTGTGTGTGTGAAACTTTAACTTTAATACCCCTGTACCTGTAGTTTTTTTCAGTTAATTATATATAATATATATAATTCTGATGGATACAACTACCTGCGGATTCCTCTCCTTATGAATTCTCCCAATGTGCTAGCATTCGATGGAAACTTTCTTCACAGTTCTTCACATCGATGAGGACGTCACAATTGCAAGGTTCCGCATGCGACTTCATCTGACATCATCGTGGCAATAAGAAGTCCTCGCCGGTGTGCTGACGTCAGTTCCCTTTTTCCGTGCCTTCGACGCTAACGGTTTTCTCCTAGCTCTCGAGAAGCTACTGTTTCAAAGGTGTCTTATTGTACCTGTTACAATGTCTCCTCCTAAGAAGTCAGGGTTTAAACCTTATCATGAGTGTGGGGGTTGTATGTCTGTCACGGACTCTCAAGATGATTGCATATGGTACCTCAGTTCCGACCACGATGTAGAAGAGTGCGTGTCCTGCCAAAGGATGAATCCGAAGGCGCTGAAGGAAAGAGAGGCTAAACTCTTTTTAGCTAAGGCAAAGAAAAGACACAGAATTCATCGAAGGCCTAAGACTAGAGGCTTGTTTGGGACCAAAGCGGACTCTGCCTTAGAGCGCTTCAAAGATAGTAGGGCCACGGCGAAGTCTTTGGGACTGCAAGCTTCCACATCTACTCCTTTCAAGTTATTTCGGAGGTTTAGGAGGTTTGGCCGTGGAGCTGCTTATCATTGAAGACCTCAATCCACGACTCAACAGTCTGCCAACCTTCCATATAGGTCCTTTAGAGGGCGGGGGAGGGTTAGGACGCAAGGAGCCACCCAGCAGCACCCTGCCTCAATTTCTTCCTCTGAGGGAGCACAACAAGGAAAGCAGTCCTAGTGTTCCATCCATTTTAAGTCATGTTTCTCCCGTAGGAGGAAGGTTATTTCCTTTTCTCCACGAGTGGGAGTTAGTCACATCGGACTCCTGGGTACTGAATATTTGGGGAAGGGTATGCCCTTTCCTTTTGGGAGTCGTCCCCCCCCCCATCCTTTGTTTTTTGTTCAGAGGATCATCTCCTGTTGCTTCAGAAGGAGGTTCAAGTTCTTTTATGAAAAAACACAGTGGAGTTGGTTCCAGAGCAGGAAAGTGGTCAGTGATGCTATTCAAGATATTTCCTGATTCCCACGAAGGATGGTCGATTGAGACCTATCCTGGATCTGAGGATTTTGAATTGGTTACAAACAGGAGAAATTCAAGATGCTGACTCTAGCGCAGGTGCTTCTGGCGCTAAACAAAGAGGAGTGGATGGTGTCTGTAGACTTGCAGGATGCTTACTTTCATATCCCCATTCTCAAGTCACACAGGAAGTATCTCCGGTTTGTGGTGGGTTCGCAACACTACCAGTTTGCGGTCCTTCCTTTTGGTCTTACTTCCGCACCTCAAGTCTTTACGAAGGTGATGGCGGTGGTTGCAGCAAATCTCAGAAGGAAGGGAATATCAGTATTCCCTTACCTAGATGATTGGCTGATCAAAGTCAAGTCCCCAGAGCTTGTGCTGCGTCACCTCCAAATGACAACGCAGTTGTTGTTCAGTCTGGGCTTTACGGAAAACGTGCCCAAGTCTCACCTGGAGCCCTCTCAATGCCTCCTGTTCATAGGGACAGTACTGGATACAACATTGAATCAGGCCTATCCTCATCCTCAGCGGATCCAGGACATTCAGGCATTGATTCCAATTTTTCAAAATGGACCAGTTGTTCCAGTCCTCAAGGTCCTACGTCTGCTCGGTCTGTTTGCTTCTTGCATTCTCTTGGTTGCTCATGAAGGTTGGCACATGAGGGCTCTCCAATGGTGCCTCTGCAAGGAGTGCTTTCAACACAAAGGGGATCTCGAAGAGTCAATAACGATCTGCAGAGACGCTGCAAAGGATCTAAGATGGTGGGCTGTGGACAGCAACCTTTCCCAAGGAAGGCCGTTTGCTCTACCACCACTAGTGGCCACGGTCATAACAGAGGCTTCCACTCTAGGGTGGGTTGCTCATCTGGGGGACCTGGAGATCAAAGGTCCTTGGTCTCCAGTGGAACAGATGTTTCACATCAATCTGTTAGAATTGCGGGCGATACGTCTGGCTTTCAAGGCCTTCCTACCGTCCCTTTGAAGTCAGTCAGTCTAAGTCTAAACGGTCAACACTACCACAATGTGGTACGTCAACAAGCAGGGAGGTGTAGGGTCATACCTTCTCTGCAGAGAGGCTCTGCGGTTCTGGTCCCGGGCGCAGGACCATCGGATTTGCATAGTAGCAAACCATCTGGCCGGAGTTCTCACCATACGTGACGGTCTCAGTCGGCATTTCTAGGCAGATCACGTGTGGCGTCTCCATCTGGATCTGGTCGTTCATATCTTCAGAACGTGGGGTTTTCCAATGATAGACCTGTTTGCCACTCGGGACAATGCACACTGCCCATCGTTCTGCAGCCTCCAGTATCCAGTGCAAGGAGCGTTGGGGGACGTGTTTCAGATGTCTTGGTGCGACCAGTTACTTTACGTGTTTCCCCCCATACCATTGAATCCTCGTGTTCTGAGGAAGATTCGCCAAGATCAGGCTCAAGTCATTTTAATAGCTCCACATTGGCTGATAAGGGTGTGGTACACAGACCTTCTCCAACTCTCACTGTGCCCTCTGATCCGTCTCCCTCTGAGGGCAGACCTACTCTTGCAGTCGCAGGGGCAGGTTATACACCCCCACCTCCAGAACCTGCACCTACATGCCTGGAGATTGAACGGGGCAATCTGAGTTCATTTTCCCTACCTCCAGAAGTGGTGGATGTTATCTTATCGGCCAGGCGACACTCCACCAAGACTGTTTATGCCGGCAGATGGGCGAAATTTGTGACTTGGAATGGAGAGAGACAAATTGATCCCTTGAAAGCCCATTTGTCTGATGTTCTGATGTTTGCCTTTACTTTAGCACAGAATGGTTGTGCAGTTGCGACTGTCAAGGTCTATTTATCGGCACTGTTGGCCTTTCTGTGCCTTCCTGATCAACCCTCCTTGTTCAAATCGCCTATAGTTGTTAGGTTCTTGAAAGGCCTACCTAATAGGTTTCCTCCCACTCCGTTTCTCACGCCTCAGTGGGATTTACATTTGATTTTGACTTTTTTAATGGGTTCACCGTTTGAACCTATGCATTCTTGTTCTTTAAGGTTATTGGTCTTAAAGACAGTTTTCCTTATTGCTATCACATCTGCTAGGCATGTGAGGGAGCTTCAGGCTCTTTGTGTCAAACCTCCCTTCACATCATTCTATGCTGACAAAGTGGTGCTGAGAACCATGGTGGCTTTCCTTCCTAAGGTTGTCACTCCTTTCCATATGGGGCAGTCTATTACTCTTTCATCTTTCTATCCTCCTCCTCACATTTCAAAAGAGGAAGAAATACTCCATCTCTTAGACCTGAGAAGAGCACTCAGTTTCTATGTTGAAAGAACAAAGGACTTTCGTTTGGATGACCAACTCTTCATTGGATATGTAGGCAAGAAGAAAGGCAGAGCTGTCCATAGAAGAACCATATCCAGGTAGGTCATTCTTTGCATTAAGATCTGTTATTCATTGGCAAAGAAGGTTCCTCCTGAGGGTATTAGAGCTCATTCCACCACGGCTAAGTCTGCCACTTCGGCTTTGGTTAGATGTGTTCCTGTAGTGGATATTTGCAAGGCAGTAACTTGGGCATCCCTCCACACTTTCGCGAAGCATTATTGCATGGATTCGGAGGTTAGGAGGGACGGCCATTTTGCACATGCTGTGTTGCAGGATTTCTTGGTGTGACCGGTCAGGCACCCACCTCCGAGTGCTGTACTGCTTTGGGACTCTATTCATAAGGTGAGGAATACACAGGTAGTTGTATCCATCAGAAGAACAAGTTACTTACCTTCGGTAATTCTTTTTCTGGTGGACACAGTAGCAACCTGTGGATTCCTCACAGTCCCACCCGCCTCCCTATTGCCTGTCTGGTCATACCAAGACTTATTTTTTATAAATGTACATACGTTTTTGATTATTTTTTATATGAGTAAATGTTGTGTTCATATTGTGTTTGAATTGCAATATGTGTGTATATATATATATTTTTGCTTTCATGGGGTCAGTTTTCACCTGTTCTCCTCAAAGGCACGTAAAAAAGGGTGAAACTGACGTCAGCACGCCGGAGAGGACTTCTTATTGCCACAATGACATCAGACAGAGTTGCATGCGGAGCAGTGCAATTGTGACGTCGACGTGAAGATCTGGGAAGAGAGTTTCCATCGAATGCTGGAGCATTAGGAGAATTCGGAAGGTGAGGAATCCACAGGTAGCTACTGTATCCACCAGAAAAAGCATTACCGGAGGTAAGTAACTTGGTCATTTAGTTGTTGTCAAAATAACTGCACTCTAAGTTTTGTTGGCGTAAAAATGTAGTTCAAGAGTTTTATTAGGTGTTTATTGTATGGGTACTGTAGAAGAGCACTGTGCAGTTTAATAATTGCAGTGCAATCATTTGAATATGAAATGGCAGGCATACATCCTATGGTGTAAAATTGTGATGGGAAAATCCTTACATATATTAAAGATTTTGTGCATTTTAAGATGAGGAGATTATCAACCTTGATTTTCAAACCAGTGATTTTTCTATGCAAAAGCTTAAGCATGTACACTTTGAAATCATAAAATGCAATATAATGAATGGGCTGTGGTAATTGTTTATATTTTTTCATTGGAGAATTATTACATTCACTGTTACATTGTAATATAAATATATTTTGAGGAGTAAAACCAATCGAAACTGTAAAAATGAATGTGGAAATAATCAATTAGCTATCCTGGAAATAGGAACATGGTGTGATGTGGATACAACGAATATGTACATTAATGACCCTGAATTACAAAATTGGATGCCAAAAAAGTCATTAAGAATTAAGCTTTGTAGTTGTTGTGAGGCCATAGAAAGTAATGAGGCAAATGGTAACTCATAAGAATGAGCCGCTGCAAATGTACAATATGCCCAGTCGAAGGAGTCTTGTCAAAATGCATCAGCCTTTTTTGAGCTTCTAATGTGCCCTTATATATCTTTGTTTTGAAACAAATAAAATAATCTGCCCCAATCCATTCAAGTTTCCTCCTGATTCAACCCCGGCTTTATCAGCAACCTGGATTGAATTAGGTGCTCTGGTGTATTTCTGGACCAAACTTGAACACATCTTCCCAAAACCCAGATAATTAATAGCAGTCCAAAATAATATGCTCTATGTCTAATCCCATTACCTTTGCATTGTAAACATATTGTTATTGGTCCCTTCTAAAGTTTGCATACAATGTAGATCATATATCAGAATTAATAATGTATGCATAATTACTAATGATGTTTCCCATAAATGTTCTGCCTCTTCTCACTTATTAGGGCACTATTCCTACTTGCTTCCGATCCCAGGCTCTTCTGTTGATCAAATAATTACCATGTATAAGGCTGAAAGACTTAAACTATATGGGGTATGGAATAAATAATCAAATCTCCCAAGAATGGAGAAAGTTCAGTTTGGACCATGCACATCCTCCCTTTCAAAGAGAACTGTAATCATTCAATAATTAATACCCTTTTTTGCCTGATGCATCAAAGGGTATATTTGTGTTGGATTTTATTTCACACACTTGAATGTAAGTGCAGTTCATCAAAACGCATTGTGCATTGTTTGTCCAAATTGTGTCTAAAAAAGTATTTCTAAACAACACAGTAGTTCAGCAAAGTATGCTATACCACCTCCTCAAACTCACAGGACACAGATAACACTCATTCAGTCTTTCGGTCCTCTCTCCAGATCACTGATGGAGGAACCAGCTAACATTGCGACTGTACATGCTCCCAGAGGTAAGATTGTAGGTCTAGCATTGAAAGGTGACTTTGAAGCCTCCTTGGTTCTCCGTGTATCATGGTAATGCAGTCAAGCAATATGTCATGAAAAGTGGTTTAATGGTCCAGCTCCTCACACTCTTTCATTGAAAAATTCACAGAGAAGGTAGTCTCCATCCAACTACAAGTTCTGATCATCAAGTGCAACTTACAGATCTAGCAATCAGGTTTCCGTCTATGCTGCAGCATGGAAACAGCTACCACACAAGTAGTTGATGATGCCCTCCTCTTCAATGGCAGAAACAACCCCAGTCACTTGATTCAACACGACATCTCAGCTGCCTGTCATACTTTCACCAACAAGCACTAATCAACACCTTGTAAATAAGCATGAAGACTAGTTCTCCAGTGGCTCACCTCTTATCTCACCATTCACCACCAGCTTATCTAGATAAACATCATAATTCTAGAAACGACATGTCCCCTAGAGTATTCCTCAATGACCCATCCCCTTTCTCCACCATTTAAACCTCTACATGGAAAATTTAGTTACTTTCTCACTGTTGGCGACATCAAGATCTATTACTACGCTGATGACAGACAGGTGTTCATCAAAATCTCCTCAGTGGATGACATCCATGCCCTAATAATGACCATGGCGGTCTAGAGACCACCAGGGTCATGTTCGCATTTGGATGGCCGCCAAAGCAGTGGTCTGACCATGACATTATGACCGTGGCGTTACCACCTGACGGCCTTTTGTGCCAGCAGTCCCAATCCGCCAGGGCAGCGCTGCCCTAGGGATTACGACCCCTCTCTCTGCCGGCGTTTAAATGGAGGTTTCACCACCATGTAAAGGCTGGCAGAGACAGGGTGGAGGGGGCATGGGCAGTTCGGGGGTCCCCCTGGTCAGCCCCGTCTCACAAATCACTGTCTCCTTTGCAGATAGTGATTTGCGCGACGGGTGCAGGTGCACCCGATGCACAACAGCATTGCCACCGGCTCTATTATGAGCCGGCGTCAATGTTGTTGTGCATTTCCCGCTAAGGCAGCGGTGGAAACTGTGTTTCGCCTGCTAACCGAGCGGCAAACTCATATTAGGCCCGGCGGGAAGGAGACTGCACTAGCGGTCTCCTGACCACGGGCATTTGGTGGGTGGCCTTTCCCGCTCGTAATTAGTGCCTCAGTGACAAAGCATGCTGCAAACTAATTCAGGATTGGATGTCGAGATTCCCTCTAAAACTCAGCATTCCAAAGGCATAATTCCTCCTGTTATTCAATAGTGTTAAACCAGCATTGATCCAAGCCTGGCCAGGTGAACAGGACCTTGATGTCTTCACCCTCCAGTTGACAGTTAAAGTGAAATCACTTTATCAGATGAAACAGACGTCTCCTTAAGAGAGCACATTACTAACTAAACCAAAGCAGCATGGTTCCAACTCTCCTTCATGAAAAAGTGAAAGCCTTTATACCCCAAACTGACTTCAAATATAAAGAGAAAATACTGGTATTCTGCCACCTGGATGAAGACAACAACCTGCTTAACGTCCTCCCCGATTCAATGGTGGCAAACCAGAAAGACATCTCATGTTTTGCAGCTAGTCTCACTAAGAGCTTGAAGAAATGTGATCACATCAACATGACACTGAAAGCACTTCAGTGGTGTTCACTCCACGCTCACATCATCTTTACGACCAGCTGCATCATCTACAGGGCTATCATAAACAATACTCCATCATACCTGGCTGAGAAACTAGTCACTTCTGGTGGATATCACCAAGGTATCAGAAAATGAGGAACTGCAGAGAAGAAAATACCAAAATGCAAGCTTTTTCAGTCTGTATTTGCAGCATCAGGAACAGCATCCCCAGCAACATCAGAGACACTTCTAAACTCCTCCAATTTAAGAATGAATTGAAGACATACTCTTCACAAAACATTATCACCATCATGCAATTCAATATCAAACTCAAGACACAGCTATCATAGGAAAGTATCTCCTTGCCTTGTGAGATACTCACCTTCCTGCAATTTCTGCAATTCGGAACTGAAAACGCATGCAATTTAGGAACTAATAATACATCCATTCACAGAATCTTATTAACTGTCACTTTCTCTCTGTCACTATGTTAGTGTTCCTAAAAAACGTTTCTTGCCTTTTTGCCCTTCTGTTCAGAGACTCATTCCTTCTCAGCTAAGTGTACTCTTTACATCAACCCCTGCACACATACATGCATAAAATACAACCATTGAAATCACAATAAGACGAATGATCAGTTGAATGTCCAGTCATGGTTAACAAATACTTAGCAATAACTCTATAATAAACATTGTGGAGCAGTAGAAAACAGAAATAATGGTACATGGCTGATGTATTGTATGTAAACCATTAAAAGCGTAAGTCCATAATAGCTTCTAAGATGTTCTACACGTTTTAGTTACTGAACAGGTTTATGAACTGGTTCAGATGCGGCTCTGCAGTTCAGCTCCTTTACTGTGGATTGTTGATCGACACAGGAACCCTCCCATAAATGCATCATTGATCAATATTATTGTGTGGAACTTCAGCACTAAGGTTATCTCGAGTGCTATCCTTACTTCTGAAATATTTGGAATTTGAAGTTTAGAACTTAAGATACCTTGGATCCAATATCCGTTGTTCTCTGGCAAAAGGGTGACACTTTCTCAATTTCTCTAATGCAGCCTAGAGTCCTGGACCTCCTTAGCAGTCCTAGAACCTTGAGGCCTAACAAAAAAAGTGTATACAGAAGGTTCTGTAGTAAGTTAATTTCACAATTTGATTTGCATGGCTGACCTTTGTTGACTGAAGGATGTAACGCAATACAATGAGGAATTATGAGAGGTGGGGGGGTTCTACATTACTACAGAATGAGACAAGAGCAACATATGAAGGTCACAGTCTCCACAAACTACAAGAAATCCCAAACGTCAGCTAGCACATGGCCGCTTTTGGGCATTTCTCCCATCAACAGGCCCTCATAAAAGTGGATCCTTAGTCAAAACCTGCTTGGATGGATGCAGACTGAAAAGAAAGAGTGTGTGGCGTTGCTTAGTTTTTCAGGAGTGAAGCTGTGACAAAGTCATGTCGGCCCCTCTCTTACCCACATTGCTGCTGGACCTCCCTTCCTCCTCCTCTACGAAAATATATTGATTTAAAAAAATCAATTCCTTTTATTTGGGGATGACAATGAGATATATGTAGGATGACAATTTTTTAAAACTTATTTTGCATTTTTGCGCAGAGGTTATTGTATATTGTGCCATATGTCAGACTTATGTGTCAGACCGAACAAAAATCCAAACAATAGATTTGAAAATGGATGTGAATCTATTGAACCACTAACAAGAACAATAAGTGGAGTTCTCTATTTGTGCACCATAGTGCATCTCAACTAGATTTTCTTGGTTAAACAAGAAGTAAATGAACACATCAATCTAATAGAACAAATAATGAAATAGGGAGCACACTCAGCTCAATGAGCCCTGAAGAAGAATTAAGATAAACCTTGCAAGCAGCAACCCTTTAATGTGTTAGTATTATATTGGTGGCACATCGCCGCTATATGAAACAAGTAACTGTGAAATAATACAGATGAAGTAGGCACTGCTGCTGAGGCGCAAATGGCATGTGCTCGATTTGGGGCATATGTCGGAAAGGTTTGCAGGTCTTACAGTGAACACCAGAAAGGATTAAGTAATAAACATCAAGAAGGAAGCAACTTCCAGACACCAAGGGACTTATTTTTTAGAGTTTGGCTGCCCGGATACTCCATCACACACACAGCTGATGTTCCACCGGCCATCGGCCATATTACAAGTGCTTTATAGGCTGTGGCACTTGTAATGTAGTAGGCAGGATATCCACTGTGTATTAATGGAATTTCCCATTCGCCAAAGTCTAATTAAGGCCCTCAATTATTAAAGAAGAAGGTGTAGTATGAAAACTATGTCAAATCCCCTTTGTTCTCTCTGAAGCAGAGCTGTGTCATCAAGATCTGAAAAGGGGTGGCTTTTTTGCTTTTGTTTTAGCTGAATTCACAGGCTCGACTCAGCATACTCAAATATAAACATCCCTGGATGATGCCGCTAAGTATGAGCATATGAACACTGGAACGCAATTAATCAAGACATAAACTGAAACTGACAATTAGAAAAACAGCTGATTCTATCATTGCAAGCAGGACACAGAAAGTCTGACACCTCAGCACACTCTCAGAAGGTTTTCTGCACATTTAGCTGGTTCTGTGACAGACATCTTCCTTCCATTATGCAATAGAGGAAATGCATGTTTTTTTCATTTCAACACCCAAATTACAGGTTTCTGATAGAAGCAGTTGACCTGTAGCCCTGGATCCTGGATACAGAACTAACTCAGCTGTCAACAAACACAGCACTTGGCGAAGTGAGGCCACCTCCCCTGCTGGGATCAAGCAATGAGCTCAGCGCGGCTTCCTTATCCTGACCCAACGCAAATTCCACCAAACTTCAAACAATGCCTGGAGACTCTAGGAGGATACAGGCCGGAAAGAGAGGAAAGACTTAGCACAAAGTTAGGAAACTCTTTCTTTTAGGAGGAAGAAGGGATATTCCAGACTGCAGCAGCTGGGATTTACAGTTTTGAATCTTTTGATGGTCTGCGAAGGGATGTGAAAATGCTCTACCCATTGTCCCCGGAGCCACAATGAGAGCTCAGAGGGTGCCTCATCCTGCCAGGCTAAGATCAACATGCACATACGACTACCCATAAAAATGTATTCTATAAGTAATGACCACAATTGCATAATGTAAGCCACACATGCGATCAGACAAGAATGAAGGGTTAACTGTGATGAGATCGAATGTAGAGAACAGAAAATTCCCGTGGGTGATCGACTTTTATCTTGAATTCGTATCATTCAGCATTAGCAAGTTCACACTTCGTGAGATTCCCTACGTTGCGTGGACAGGTGGAGGAGGGCACTATATCACTGAGGAGCTGTCCCACCCACGGAATATGTATTGCGTCCTGAGATTACTATTCTATCAGAACCAGCAGGGAGATTAGCGATTTTCGGAAAACGGAGTATAACACCATATACGTGTCATAGTGCAATTAAGAGTTGCACAAACAAAAATGTATACTGGTCATTTCGATGCCTGACCTAGTTAATGACAATGTTAGACCAAAAAAAGGGCCCTGTCCTAGCCGGATACTGTGCACCGATAACGCTGACTGACTGCCATCGGTATTTTGGGGGTGGAAGGGACGTACTTTCTGGCATCCATATTCATCAGAGATTATGGTTTAAAAACAAGCGATATGATCTAATAGCGCAACAACAATCAGCCCACGTTTTGGTGAATGAGTAATATTTCTCACAAGCCTGTGCTTGATTGGGGATTTATTTAACCTCTCAGGGTCACGTAATAAATACTAAGTGAATTATTCAGCCCCTTGGCCAATCAATAGCATTCGGTGATATATTCTGTGTGTTCCGTGAAAGGTTGTACACTACAGGCAGTGAGCAATTATGGAGATTGGGCCCGAGCGCCACTCAATTCTTCTCCTCCTTGAAGGCCCGGCACAACTATGACAGATAATCGATTGCTGCTCTTCTGGAGCACCTCGCCGACCTCTGACCCCTTCCAGCGCCGGCTGACAGCCAGGAGAGCATTTTTATTCATTTTATTGAATTAACTCCATCGTGCCTGTCTGGAGCGCGAGAAGGCGCCTCTCTGGTGCTACAGCGGGCTGAACATGCTGGCCATCCCTAACACTTCTTGAGCATGCATTCAGTGTTCATGTATCGCGTTAATGCACGATTTCTGCCGTGTCCCGGCGTGTGCAGTGGGAAGAGTGGCGAGGACTCTGCATTAGGTAAGTCATGGCCACAGAATGAATTCACTTCCACTCATAGTTTTTTCTAATGATTTACCACTTTGCCCAATCATCATTACCTTGCCAGTACTTCACGCCTTGTCTCGTTTAGTCAGAATTTACTGCTGATAATTCTGCTCCTCACCAAGACGTTTCGCTGACAACAGATTTCCAGGCGACCAGAGCTCGTAGATAACAAGCATTAGAAAGGCCAGAAGGTCTGGTCGTCACAACCTAGACCATGTTTATTTGTTTTTTATTGCAAGCATATGCCACAAAAAAGCAACATGCCACATCGACAACGTGCAATAAATAAATACATACAACTACATAAGCCATCGTAGATAATTTTTATAAAAGAATAGTGGTGCATCCTAGCAGGCAGATGTACTTGGGCCAGGCATAGAAGCTCTTTAGCTTTAACTCACTTCACAGAAAACTAAGGGCCAGATTTACAACTCCCTAGCGCTACCGGAGTATCACTTTTTGTGATGCTCCGGTGGTGCTAACCAGATTTGAAT
The DNA here is from genome assembly GCF_031143425.1 of Pleurodeles waltl. Classification (NCBI taxonomy): domain Eukaryota; kingdom Metazoa; phylum Chordata; class Amphibia; order Caudata; family Salamandridae; genus Pleurodeles; species Pleurodeles waltl. The sequence goes on from NC_090446.1 coordinate 942,024,324, forward strand.
ATTTACAAGGAAGTGTAACGCCACTTTTTGTGGCTTTACACCTCCTTGTAAATATGGGCCCCTTCTATGCAGTTTTCTGTGTCAGAGCGGTGTCCAATGGGTGTTACAATGGGCGTTACACCGCAACACCCATTGTTTTTGACGCTGCCCCAGATTTACAAGAAAATGTAAATCTGAGGCAGCGCCAAAATCGAACACTACCTCAAGGGTGGCGTTAGGATAGCGCAACAAGGAGGAATACTCTTATTCCTCCTAGTGTTTTATTTTTCTATGTGTGCTGCATTCTGCAGCACATATATGAGAAGCAAAATGCCATGGAAAATTGTTTATGTGCGGGAAGGAACACCTTCCCGCACATAAACAATCACACCCCTCAGCGCAGGCGCCCTTGCACTATGGTGCAAGGATGCCTGTGTTGGCGCAGGCTGCTTAATTTAGTGCCAGAAGAGGGGGGAACACAGGGGTATGCTTGTAAATACGGCACATCCCTGCATTTCAAAACTGGCACAGCACAGTGCTACTATTTGTGGCACAGCACCACGCTGTGCAAGTGTCTTGTAAATCTAGCCCTAAGATTCTATCTGGTGCATACAAAAAAATTATATTGGAATATAATTACTGTATCCTGAAGACATTGTTTAAACACAAAAGACTGACAAAAAACGATACAAAATGGAAAGAAAATAGCACCTTGAAAGTAAAGTGTTAGCCCACCAGCTACGCATGTAAATGCACTTCCTGTTAATAAGGTAAGCAAATCTGAACAGGCAAAATGCCTTGACTCACAGTGCAAAGGAGCAAATAACTGAAATGGACTGACCCACTACCCCATGCTGTAGGCTGTGGTAGATGGGAAAATGTTTATATAACAGTTTAACAATCAATGGATAAAGAGTGCGCACCCAAAGCCCCTGTTTGTATGTTCATAAGTGTGTATTTTTATCAAACATTTTCTTGATTACATGAGTCTTAAGGCTACAGTAATTTGAAACTGTCTCCAGCCACTAATCTCTCCATCAAGGAGTACCCCAAGGTTCTATTCTCCCTCCTAGTTTTTACACCATGTACATGAAATCCCTCTGACCGGCCCTGAGAAAATCACAAATCTACTTTCATCTGTACTTAGATGAGACTCAGCTATACCTAAAGATGCCCTTGCCAGAGGAGATTGCCAACCTTGTAATAATCCTTAAGACATCCAGGCATGGATGCTCATCCATCATCTAAAATTCAAACTCATAATCTCAGGGGGACCCTGCTCTCTCGAAAGCACCTACTCACTACGCCTGGCAGCTGCTTTGTTTAAAAAATACAGGAACTGTGACACAAGCTTTCTCAAACCTGCCACAACATTGCTCCTGCTACCAGGATGAATCTATATAGCTATATAATACTGCACACATATAATTAAATAATACATGTGTACTGGTTCATTTTTCACAAAATAAAAAAAAAGGTTGCACATGACCACATTTAGGTAGTCTTTTATCTTCCTTTTCATTTTTTTGATACATGCTTCTTTCGTCTTCCTTTTCATTTTTTTGATACATGCATACAATAAAAATGTAAAAAAACCAACGACCATTGCACCAGCTTGCCACAGGCAAGCCATATTCACTTTGCCAATGCTTGTCGTTTATGGTCGCTGAGGTCCTTTTTTTGATGTAAGCTATTATCGCAGACTTGTGCTCTCTTGTGCAGTACATCAGAAGTAGGCCCCATTTTGGGCTATGACCTTCATTTTTGGTCTTAATTGGTATGCTTCTTTGCTTCATTCTATAAAGCGCTCTTTCACAAAGGGGTGGCATCATGAAGTTGAGGAGAAAGAGGAGAGGAGGCTGTCAGCTTAAGTACTAATGCAGGAAACCGGCCTCTGGTTCAATAAACCTGAGGCAGTTTCAAAATATTAGGTGGAACAGAAAATAACATTAAAGAAATAATAGGTAAAATATATGTCCACGTTTAGTATGGGTTATCACATAGTCAATTTAAGCTAGGACCTCTGTTAACCATTCAAGTATTCAGGGGCATTTTGTGCTGTAAAACAATCAGAATCATCTGTCTCTGAGTCAAGTTTCTGTATTGCTTTCATAGTAGTAGTATTGTTTTACCTGGTTACCTTGCAGGTAAGTGCGTACATAGACCGATTATTGGATTGATTTTATTTTCATGATTCTACCAATGAAGAAAAACTCAATAGATGGATTATGTTAACACAGGGCATATCACAACCTGCCTCTACCCCAAAGGATTCTTGTTCGGAGATTCATTACAGTAAAATCTGTCGCCTCCTATCTGGGACCCAAAGGCATCATGCCTGGTATGGCGCTGCAGGATTTGTTTATGCTCAGGGATCTCCGACTCAGTGATACAGCACTACAAATGTTTCCCTTACCTACTGCTCCTTAGCTCTTTCAAAGGGCCATGGCTCATTAATAAACAAAACAAAAACTATTTGCCCCACAAGGTACCGGAACCCTTCACAGTGATGTAGCTCTGTATAGCCTAGTCCACCTGCTAACCAGGCTTTTCTGTTAAACAGTAAGATCTTTATGGGATTTGCTCCTTGCATCCACAGGGTTCCTTCCACAATCAGTGAAACAGAACTGCAAATTAAGTCTCGTGCATCTCATCTTCTGAGAGCCTGGCTATGCTCAATAGTTCAGTATTTATGTTTCACATTGGCTCACATTGTGGACCTAGAGAAACCTGCACCAAAATCAAAGAGCAGTTTGTACAGTGGCCTAGTATGCTTGGCCGCACTCCAGGCTCTTAGCTCCCCTGAACATTTCCTGTGTTTTTGCTACGAAGCACGGGAAGGATAAGCTTAAATATTTAATAGTGTAGAGTACAAGGAGCATTGACACAGTGTGTGGCGTTACGCTGGTATTTTTCTACTCCCATCTAAAAGTTTTGACGTGGCAACAGCCTTCGCCATGACTGTGAGGCATAGCGCAAAGGCCAGACCTTTCTCTGCCGACGGTAACCTTTGTAGGTCTGGGTTTTGCCAGTGCAGCTGTAAAATAGGCTTATTGCTTAGAGTATTAATCTCCCACCACCTTGCCATTATCTAGTTGGCTTTATCGTTCTACCTTCTTCCCAGTCTCTGCATTTACTTGCTTGAGGGTTTCCTTTACAACTACAGGGAGTGCAGAATTATTAGGCAAATTAGCATTTTGACCACATCATCCTCTTTATGCATGTTGTCTTACTCCAAGCTGTATAGGCTCGAAAGCCTACTACCAATTAAGCATATTAGGTGATGTGCATCTCTGTAATGAGAAGGGGTGTGGTCTAATGACATCAACACCCTATATCAGGTGTGCATAATTATTAGGCAACTTCCTTTCCTTTGGCAAAATGGGTCAAAAGAAGGACTTGACAGGCTCAGAAAAGTCAAAAATAGTGAGATATCTTGCAGAGGGATGCAGCACTCTTAAAATTGCAAAGCTTCTGAAGCGTGATCATCGAACAATCAAGCGTTTCATTCAAAATAGTCAACAGGGTCGCAAGAAGCGTGTGGAAAAACCAAGGCGCAAAATAACTGCCCATGAACTGAGAAAAGTCAAGCGTGCAGCTGCCACGATGCCACTTGCCACCAGTTTGGCCATATTTCAGAGCTGCAACATCACTGGAGTGCCCAAAAGCACAAGGTGTGCAATACTCAGAGACATGGCCAAGGTAAGAAAGGCTGAAAGACGACCACCACTGAACAAGACACACAAGCTGAAACGTCAAGACTGGGCCAAGAAATATCTCAAGACTGATTTTTCTAAGGTTTTATGGACTGATGAAATGAGAGTGAGTCTTGATGGGCCAGATGGATGGGCCCGTGGCTGGATTGGTAAAGGGCAGAGAGCTCCAGTCCGACTCAGACGCCAGCAAGGTGGAGGTGGAGTACTGGTTTGGGCTGGTATCATCAAAGATGAGCTTGTGGGGCCTTTTCGGGTTGAGGATGGAGTCAAGCTCAACTCCCAGTCCTACTGCCAGTTCCTGGAAGACACCTTCTTCAAGCAGTGGTACAGGAAGAAGTCTGCATCCTTCAAGAAAAACATGATTTTCATGCAGGACAATGCTCCATCACACGCGTCCAAGTACTCCACAGCGTGGCTGGCAAGAAAGGGTATAAAAGAAGGAAATCTAATGACATGGCCTCCTTGTTCACCTGATCTGAACCCCATTGAGAACCTGTGGTCCATCATCAAATGTGAGATTTACAAGGAGGGAAAACAGTACACCTCTCTGAACAGTGTCTGGGAGGCTGTGGTTGCTGCTGCACGCAATGTTGATGGTGAACAGATCAAAACACTGACAGAATCCATGGATGGCAGGCTTTTGAGTGTCCTTGCAAAGAAAGGTGGCTATATTGGTCACTGATTTGTTTTTGTTTTGTTTTTGAATGTCAGAAATGTATATTTGTGAATGTTGAGATGTTATATTGGTTTCACTGGTAATAATAAATAATTGAAATGGGTATATATTTTTTTTTGTTAAGTTGCCTAATAATTATGCACAGTGATAGTCACCTGCACACACAGATATCCCCCTCACATAGCTAAAACTAAAAACAAACTAAAAACTACTTCCAAAAATATTCAGCTTTGATATTAATGAGTTTTTTGGGTTCATTGAGAACATGGTTGTTGTTCAATAATAAAATTAATCCTCAAAAATACAACTTGCCTAATAATTCTGCACTCCCTGTATAGCTGTCTCTGCCTGCTTCTGCTGGCTCCCTTTCATGTGTTTCACGTTAATATGCTAAAGCTGCATGCGTTAAACACATGAAACCCAGAACTACTGGCATTTCCTTTGATTCAACCAGTATTACCTGGTTCCATTCCATACTCTAGTGCACCTTCTCTAACTTTGCCCATATACTTTTTGAACATTGCACAAGTGATGAATATTCGAAAACAAGGAAAGCTTTACACATGTGATAGAGGTAAGCAATGTGTCTTTTTTCCTTCACTGCTATTATGCAACTTTATGTGTTTTATAGCCACAGTATACTTTTAAACCAACAATGCAGCCCTTTGTGTAGGACACAAACAAGAGGTAGATTATTTGTCATGGAAAAGAATTTCGAGAGTTTTCGAATATCTGCATTTTATCAGTTCATAACAGTGTACCAATTACAAGACCCCCGAGAGCATAAGAACTTCTTCAAGCAAATGGGAGGGGTTGAAGGGTATAGCAGTGTGAGTATTGGCTTCGGTATATACTCAACAATGGCATTAAATAGTATGTTACAGATCTTTGGTCGTGTACAGTACAGCTTGGCCACAGGGCCTATGGCAGGACCTGAACTTATCCCGCTACAAGCAGCCAACCCCTTCTATGCGTAATGGTTGGCCCACAGAGCCTGGAGCTTAGCTAGGCCCTGTTTTTCTTTTTTTTCCCTTTACTTTTGGACTTGCAGACTCAGGGCAAGCATCATGCCTGGGTACTGCAAATCCAGGCCTAGTTTCTGTGACCAATGTCTACCCTCCCAGGGGTGTGTGGTTCTAAAGCCATTAATGCCAATCCCCAAACAATGAGGCATAGGTCGATGAAGCTTGCCCTGGGTTCAGTGGTGTAGCGAAAGTTGAGGGGGCCCTCTACACAGTACATGGAGGGCCCCAGTCCGGACTCACACAGGAACTCCCGGGGCAGAGTACTGTGCTGAGGGGGACTCCTGGAGCTAGGGGCCCCTGCACAGAGGGGGCTACCGAGGCCTGTGTTACACCATTGACTGGGTTTGTGGTAATGGGCTATGAAACAGGATTCACAATACCTTGACACCTACAGTGCCTCCTGGAGGTAATGTTACTGAGACAGGTATGACAGACATCAGGTGTTGAGGTTCTGTGAATCCCGAAAAAGACCCAAGGACGCCGCAGTTCATTAAAATTTTTCTGTTAATTTAAACCATGGGGTCCCCTTTTAGGATTCTCCCAATAAGGCCTGGGGTTCTGCTTGTGCTCTACCTGCCCACTTTGGTAGTCTTTGAAATTTGTTTTCATGATACCAGGACCAGCGGGTTTTGGAAATGGCGGGCATGAGAGAAGAGTTTCTCTTGTGGCCAGCCAATCAGAGTACTCAGATCCACAGTTCCAACTTTCGAACCACTGACCTGAACAGGCAGACAGGACTTTGTCGTTCCATCTGAAGCTTTTTTATTTCTTTACATGTTGGAAGCGCATTTCAGGTCTGTGAATCCTCCGCAATTAAAAATAGCAAGATGTACAAAAGTGTTTCCTTTTGCTCCACTTGTTAAAATGTGTATATATAAAAAACTACTGAACAGATTTATCTAAAACCAAGGAAAATATAATTTATGAGTTAAGTTCTATATTCATGCTACGTTTGGTGTAAACTTCTACAGCGGTTTGGCAAGCAAAATATCCTATGGTAGCTAAAATGGGAAAATATATATTTTTTCATCCCTCGCCCTTAACCTGTTTTGCACTATATGTGTCTGCATGAAAAGTGGCATGCCAAACTTAAGTTGACTACACCAAGTGACTACTAAATTTGTTGCAGATCAGTCCATTGTACCAAAAGTTAAAAGGAAATTTGAAAAAAATGCCTTTTCAGTGGTTAGTGTGGTTAAACCAGAACAACACAGTGGCAACTACCACTTTTCAATAAAAAATCAACGTTAAAGATTAGTTACGGTACAGCAAATAAAAAAATAAAAAAACACTGAAACCCTGAAATCCGTCGTTATGGCATGCAGTGCACAATGTACACCATAAACTGACCCTCTACCATATCTTGATTCTAAAATGGAAAAAGCTCCTTTTCAGGTCGAGCACGCAAGCGCTCTGACGCGTTGTAATATATGTGTGGGCTTTTAACCACGCCCATCGCACGCCCAGCACTATCACTCGTTCATGGACTTGTTACTGCTTTGGCCATCGACCCTGTTACATGGATAATTGCATGATTGCCGATATGTTTGACTGCAAGCGAACTTCTTTTTCCTTTTGTGTCTCTCCTTTGCGCTCATGCTCATGGTGGCCGTGGCGCTTTGAATCGGCTTGCTTATGTCAACTGTTTTACTTTTAATTTTCAATTTATGTGGCAAGAAAAGTCCAGTTAGGAATTTAAAATGCTAATAGCTCTAACTCGAGCAAACGCAAGACCCATTGCAAGGCAAATGCTTGTTGCTATGTGCCACCAAAGCCCCTTTTAACTTTTTTTCTGTTGCACGGATTCACATGAAACTTGGCATGTTAAAAATGAGGCAATTTGGCTAGTGGTGGCGAGTGCAGATTTGACTTACAGCAGTAAAGTTATTCACTCAAAAAAGTCTTTCAATTGCAAGTGCAGCAGCTGAACCACTAAATCATGTATTTGCTTAACTTACATTCAATTTAATATAAAGGTCCTCCAATTACTGAAAAATACAATTAAACATACTTTAAATAATGAAATTAATAATAATTACGTTTCTTTAAAGTTAAGATGTCATGTTAAGGTTAGGACCAATGATTAAGAAATTAATTACATTTATGTGAAATGCAATTTAACAAAACAATAAACAAAATGTAAGGCTACATTTTGGGATAGTGAAAAAGGGTTACTTTAAAGCTACTTATAAAAACATAATTTACTGAAGATGAGTTAGACACACGGATATTATTACAACAAGGTGATGGAGACAAGGAGGCAATAAAATGTGGACAAAGCTCTACAGGGAACTGGCCGGCAAAAAAACAGTGAGGAAATGCCAGTGGATGAAATGGTAGGCAAAAAAAGGTATGTGCCTTGTAACATATGGTTCATTTCATCAAGTAGCCCATTGTGTGCCACAAATTATCTTAAGTATTGTTTTAACCCTAAAACCAAGAGGACTCTTCGCCCTGGAATCCTGCGGTGTCAGAAGGTGGGTTCAGTAAAATATAATATTTATTGTACTTCATACATAGAAAGGGAAACACTTTTACCACTAGATGTCTTTCCTAAAGTGAGTTTAGGATTGTAACTCCGTATCCCCAGCAGGGAAAGGGCGGTACTCTTCTCCCCGCTTTTATTTGAATATTATAAGAAGTCTAAAAGTACAGAACACTCTACTCTGTGGAGCCCTGCTCTACGGCAGACCTGAATACAATGTTGTTTGATTGATTTGGAGTTCTCTTAATACTGAAAAATAAGCATTAATCATGGAAACTCTAGTCTAAATACAGTCATTGAGAGGCTTGATATTTGAACAACATAGATCAGAGATCACAAAGATGGAGCCATAGGCTCACCTGTCGAAACAATTTCTTCACACATCACTCTTTCTGTGTCCTTCAGTGAACTGTCAATTGGAAATGCCTTGAATGGATGAAGTTTGCAATGTGCACTATGGAGTCTTCTTTTCTTTGGTTGGCTCTTACTGTACACTAACTTACAATGCCTATCCACAGGCTTCTGCCTGACATACGTCCCCTCTGCCAGCGTGGGCTGCATCTGCCTCACGTACCTTGCAAACAATAAATACCTTAGGCTTCATGTCTGGGCTTAGAATGTCCATAAACTCTATGAAGGAAAACAAAATAATTCAGTATTTTATACCAATTACAGGGAAGAGTACGATACGTGTGCAGGGTACACCAAATTCAAACAAGGATTAATAAAACCAGACCAGCAAAAACGTCTGATTTATCTGATACAGGATGCTCAGGATACTGTATCAGGAGATGCAGCATAAAGAAAGTCCGAATTCCATCACTGTTGTTCTCCTGTAACAACATGAGTGACAAAGCTATCAGAATGATGGTTCCACGTGTGCCTTTGAGTTCAGCCAATGTGTAAAGATGTATTGTTCATCTGTGACAGTGGTCACCCTGAAAACCTCCTACCCAAAGTGAGACTAGAGAGATTGACTTGATGTCTTACACGAACACTGTCAATAATGGATTGTTTCTATTTCAATTGGAATTATGTGAAAAATATGCGAAACATTTAAGGAAACTAGAATAATGACAATGTAACAGAAAAAATATAACCTTTTTAAATCTGGCATTAGTCATGATCTTTTAATTTTTCCATAATTATGTGAATATTATATATACTAATAGGGGCTTTCAATAATCATTCTTATGCCATTGGACTGTTATTGTGTCATACAAGTTTTTTTTCTGCATACTACAACATACAGCATGGAGCAATGGGTCAGCTCATTTCAGCCACTAGCTAAATTCACTATGAGTGGCACCAGTTGTCCCATTCACAACGAGCACATCCAGTAGTGCCGGGAACTCCTACGGCAGTGCATGTTTTTTGAGTCCAAAGAATATTTTTCTTAAAGCTAATGTTCTGTTTTTAGTTGTAGTGCCCATCATCTCTCCTCAAACAATAATATTTTGTAAAAATTATAACAGAGCAAAACAAGCAATAACAAAAACGAAAACGGCTGATGGCCAATGCCAGACCTATTGGCTGTGGCAATGCTTGTTTTATTTTGAGATGTAGTAAAAACACTTACAATGGTAATTTTTTTCCATTTATAAATGATTTACGCATTGAAGGGTTCGAGCCAGGCCTTGGAAAACGGTTATGGCTCAAGTTAAAGTTAGTGCTGTATTAAGGACTAGTCCTAGGCTAATGTTAGTGATGACAGTTGGGGATGGTCATTTCCTATTTGCAGCACATTGCAAATGCAGATTTTTTCATTTTGGGACATATCTATCCAAATTGTGATAAATCTACTTCCTAATTTTTGTTTTCTTAATTGTCGCATAGATCCACTGCTAATCACTGTTGCCCGCCATGATGAGTGGTAAATATGAAGGTCCCAAAGGATGGCTACCTCATCCAGCCTGTTAAATATTCATACTGAACCACTGGCTATTTACATCTGGGGCCACATGCTTCACTCTTTAATGTTTGTGAATGACACCCAGCTGCTCCTCCACCCAGAGGGGAAAAGCTCCTCTGAGATAATCTTCAAACAATGCTTACTAAAGGAGATGTTCTGGACCAGGGTCCTTTGGGTGAAAATACAATCCAATAAAAAACAGAGGTCATGATGTTAGCAGAGACAACCTATGTACATCTAACTTATGGCCTTGTATTCAGGGCTTCAATACTGATGCAGATTTCCACCTCTCCTCCAAGAGCTCAGTGATTACACCAACCTGTTTCTTCCATTTTAACCCCTTAAGTGTAGGTGTCTGCATCCCTCCCCAATGCATCTGTTGGCCACTGGTCAACCCTGGGTGGGTTAGAAGCCCCCAGGTGCTTTAATCAGAGGGTTTCTATTTATACCACCCAAGCTTTGGTTACTTGGGAATGAGGATCAGCATGCAGAGCGTGCTGATGCCATTTCATACAAAAGTGAAAGTAAAACAAGCCAAAGGGCTTGTTTCACTTTCACTGAATCAGTGCTAAGGGGGGATATCTCAGCACCCTGAGCACTGAGGGCCTCATTATGACCCTGGCGGGCGGCGGAGGCCGCCCGCCAGGATCCCGCCCTCCAAATTACCGCGCCGCGGTCAAAAGACCGCGGCGGGTATTACGAGTTTTCCCCTGGGCTGGCGGGCGGTTCCAGTTAAACCGCCCGCCAGCCCAGGGGAAAACGACCTTCCCACGAGGATGCCGGCTCGTAATCGAGCTGGCGGAGTGGGAAGGTGCGACGGGTGCTACTGCATTGGCATGGGCACGGCAGGGGCCCCCAGGGGCCCCGCGACCCCCCCTACCGCCATCCTGTTCATGGCGGCTTTCCCGCCATGAACTGGATGGCGGTAGGGGGGGTCAGAATCCTCATGGCTGCGGAGCGCGCTCCGCAGCCATGGAGGATTCCAATGAGCAGCGGAAAGTCAGCGGGAGACCGCTGACTTTCCGCTTCTGACCGCGGCTGAACCGCCGCGGTCAGAATGCTCATTGGAGCACCGCCAGCCTGTCGGCGGTGCTCCCGTGGTCGGTGGCCTTGGCGGCCACCGGCCGCCAGGGTCAGAATGACCCTCTGAATCTTTTGGGAGAGGTATCACTGGAAAGGGGTGAATCTCCCCTTTCCAATGGTATCCCTTCCCAGTAGATCCTATTTTGGGATAACCACATAATGGCCATCCCCAAGCAGGTATCATCCACTAGGCACCAGACAAAAGGGTGGCGGCCTCTTGGTCAAGGGCTTGTACTCCCCCTTATTATTTTATATATCAGTCTTTCTGTCCCACCTCCCGGGGCAGGGGCAGATGGGGCAATCACCCTTGATCTGCCCCCGGGGAGCAGAAAGTCCACTGGGCACCAGGGATTTAAAAAAAAAAAGATTAGAGGGGTGGGAACTGCCCAGAATGGGCACGGCCATGCCACCATCCCTAAGGAAGGATTAACAGTCTTTCTGACCCCGTGTGGGGCAGATGGGGTCAATTGCTCCCAATCTGCCCCCGAGGGGCAAACACCCACTAGGTACCAGGGATTTAAAAACAAAACAGGAATAAAGGGGTGGGAGCTGCCCAGAATGTGAACAGCCATGTCCCCACCCCTAAATAAGGGTGAATAGCCTTTCTGCCCCTTCCCCCTTGGGGGCCAACCCACACAAGTGAGGTACCATCTTTACTGGAAGACTTATGGGAATACTGGGTGGAAGGAAGTTTGTGGCTCCCTGCAGATTCCAGAATTTTCCACTGCAGAAATGTGAAGAAAATGTGTTCTTTTAGTCAAAGTTTCAGGTTTGCAGGGGATTCTGGGTAGAACAACCTGATGAGAACCCCTCATGTCACCCCATCCTGGATTCCCCTAGGTGTCTAGCTTTAAAAACTGTACAGGTTTTGGAAATCGACTGCTGCTTCTACTACCAAATATAGTCAGAACTGATCAATCTGGCTTCATTCCCAGATGATCAATATCACACAATCTGCAGATCATCCTTGTAGCTATGCACCACCTTGACTACAAAGGATTGCAGTTGGTGCCCTACTGGACACCACAAAGGTGGTCGATACACTAGAATGGACCTATCTTTTCCTGCTGCCTGTGCCAACCGGCCTCAGCCCGTGGTTCATTGGTCACATACAACTCCACTATACTCTCCCTACCATATGAGTATGACTTAACAAGCTGTTATTGGAACACTTTCGGATTATTCACGGGACGCAAAAGGGTTGCCTGTTGTTGCCAATTCTTTTCACAATAGCAATGAAGTCACTGGCAGCGAAACTCAGGCAATACTACGCGAACCGAGGCATCACCTTCACCACAATGGGACTAATGGTCTCAATACATGCGGACGATATTACACTGTATGTCTGTGACCTGCAATTCTGTGTATTTTCAGGTATCAAGATCAATTGGTCCAACTCTGTTCTATTTCTCCTCATGGACAGTACACAACCATTCAACACGGAATACCAACTAAACTGGGCAGAGGACCCAGGCAGTAGTTAGGTATCTGGCTCAGTCGGGATACCGACAAATCTGGCATGATTGGAAGATAGACTACCGGTTTGTTCTACACTGCCTCTGTCCCTCGTGGGGCGCATAGCAATAGCAAAGATGGTGGTACTGCCCAAATTTCTCTGTCTCTTTCTTAATATACCTACTCCACTTGCAGCTCAGTTCTTCAAGCGTCTGAGATCTCCATGGTAACCCTTATCTGAGCAGGTAAACAACCATATGTGCAATGGGAACTCCTTACACTGACACTTGCCCAGGGGGGTTTGAGGGCACCGACATGACATTATATGCCTTATGTGCTCAAGCCCAATACCTGTACTACTGGCTACATTTGACACCATTCCAGCCCCACGTTGCCATAGAAACAGACTGGGCAGCACCATGGACAGTAGCCAGTGTTTTAAGCGCCTTATAAGACCACAAGGGCGGACATTGACACTGTCGAGAGTGTAAGCTGGCCATGGGAAGGGTTGAGAAAGAGAGCAAGACCTACCCTGTCTTTTTCCCCCTCCATCCCACTCAGTAACAACCCTCTGATTTCACCACTACAGGACAAGGGTGCCAGATTGCGGGCACGCAGCCGCAACATCATCACATACTCAGACCTGTAATCTGAGGACAAATATGTCCCACGCTTCGGGTCTATGTCTTCTCCGACTTCCACTATGCTAGACACTCTACTCTATTACCACTTCAGAGTCACCTGTCACGCACTCCATGACACGTTCCCAGCCCTCACACTGGCACTCCCTCCATTGGAACACATGCTCACCACTCCCACACCACGTAAATTAGTATCTCACCTTCACACCATTATGCAATCTTCATTGCCACTCACAGCACCAATGGTACGCAAGGCATGGGCAGCTGACATGGACCCACCTATTACAGATAGACAATGGCCATTCTGCTGCAGTCAGTTGCAGTCAGCTGCAGACACTGTCCCCAAACTACAGACTGAGCTTAATACATTTCTCACCACCAAGCCCCCAAGCTCCTCCCACCACAGCTGGAACAAAGTGACTCAGGCACAGTGCACGGAGTGCAGACCTGGAACAGGCCATCCATAATTTCTCTGACTGGATCACCATATGCGCCCACAGAGGCATGCCCATGAGACCTGTCAAGACCAGCAGATCATCAAGACAAGCCAGCTGGTAGACACCTGATCTCAGAACCATCAAGCACAACTGCAAACAACTGCAAAAACAATGGCACACCACCAAAGACCCCACCGACCGAACTTCCTTCAAATCAGCCCTCAACAAGTACCACCAATGCATCAAGAACACAAAACGAGACGCCCTCACAGACCGCATCGAAACAAGCGCCTGATACAGTAAGGAACTCTTCAAAATCTCGAGAGAGTTCACCTACCCATAAGCCACCGAGAACATGATTCCCTCCCTCCAAGAACTCTGCAACACCCTGTCAGAATACTTTCACAGCAAAATAGCCTCCATCTCCAACATGTTCGACCCCCAACCCACCGACATTGAGCCCACTTTCGGACACCAGCCACTCAATCTCCACAAGTAACTTATTCACCACACAGATCACAGCTGCCATCATGTCCTTTGTCCACTCCAGAGCACCACGGAGCCCTGCCACCATCATTTCTTCAACTTTGGACCTAAACAAATCAGCACAGAACTCACCAACATCCTTAATGCATCGATCACCACTGCAACTTTCCTCGACAGATAGAAACATGCCGCGGTCAGATCCCTCCTGGAAAAACCCTCCTCCGACCCAAGCAAACTTAAAAATTACTGCTCCATCTTGCTGCTTCTGTATCCTGCCAAAGTTCTTGAGGAGCCTATCGAGCACCAGCTCACGAACACCTAACAAAAAAACAATCTGCTTGATTACTCCCAATCTGGCTTCCACACCAACCACAGTGCTGAGACCAATCTGATAGCCACCACTGACAACATTAGATCCCTCAACAGGGACAACCTCTCCGTTGTATTCAACACCGTATCTCACCACACCCTCATCAAAGAGTCAACCGCATTGGCACCCATGGGTAAGCCCTTAAATGGATTGCGTCCTTCCTCGCAGGATGAACTCAGGGAGCTGCATATCCCAAGGATTATCCCTCTGCCCGCCCTCTTTCAACACCTACATGAACCTCTGGTCAACATCGTCAGGTCCCAAGGACTCAACATTATATCCTAAGCTGAGGACACCCAACTCATCAAAAAGACCCCTCCACCTCCAGAACAAATTTCCACAATGCCATGACCAGTCTTGCCTACTGGATGGAGATAAACTGCCTGAAACCAAACACGGACAAGATGGAAGTGTTGATTTTTGGGAAAAACACCTACCCGTGGCAAAATACCTGGTGGCCCCATGAGCTCAGCCCCACACTCACACCATCAGACCACGCTCACAACCTTGGCATCATCCTAGACAGAAAACTCACCATGAAGCACCAAATCTGCAGTCGCCTCCTTCCTGCTTCCACACCCTCCACATGCTCCGAAAAATATTCAGATGGATCCCTGTCAACACCAGAAAGACCATCATCCAGGCCCTTGTCTCCAGCCGGCTACACTATAGCAATGCGCTCTACACAGGCATTACCACCCAACTCCTCAAGAGACTGCAGACCATACACAACGCAGCGGCCCATCTCATACTCGACCTCCGTAAATGGACTCACATCACCCCCCCACCTCAGGAACCTCCATTGGTTCCCCGTCCAAAAGAGATGCTAGTTTAATATACTGATACGCACCTACAAGGGCTCTACATAACCAGGGACCAGCATACTTCAGTCACCGCTTGACCTTCCGCCATCCTGCCAGATGCCTGTGCTTCGCCTCCTTGGTTCTTGCCCACACTCCCTGGATTCACCGAAGCCAAGGTGGAGGTCGCTCCTTCTCCTACCTCACTGCCAAAGCCTGGAACGACCTACCCCTCCACCTACGAACATCGCCTTCTCTGGTAAAATTCAGAAGGGAACTCAAGACCTGGCTATCAGAACGAAACCAGCATAATCTCAGCACTCAGATACCTCATGGGTGAAGAGCAGTTCACTATAGACGTTGATTAAATGATTGGTGTTTATGGAGAATGCTATGAGCCATATGCAAGGAGTACTTCCTGTCATTGGTCAGGTGGGGACCAAATGTGAAAGCAATCAAATATTTCATTTTTAATCTAGTAACCCAAAGAAGATAGGAGGCTGGCAAGTTTAGGTCATAGGACCAACCACCTAGGAGGGTCAGCAAAAAGGACAAGGAAGTAGATGAAAGTCTTCCAGGTAGGCTTTATTTTATTTGCATGGCACTACTGCATAAAGGGTGTCCCAACATGTTTCCAGTCTGTCTCTCCGGACTAGGAACCTTAACACTACTGAAGTGTATAGGAAGTATGCAGGATGCGAGGGACCCTGGCTCTAGGATATTGTTAAAAAGCATACAATATGCTATTAATGAAATAATACATGTCATTGACTCTTGTACAAGGATCAAACTCAGGGGCACGGCTCATTTTGAACTATAGACAGGCTCATTTGTATTGCATTTCATATGATCTACTGGACAAGGAATAAAATACACAGTAAAAGCTTGGGCAAGATTTCCCATGTGCTCAGCAGTACTTCACCTGTAATTGTAATTGCCAGGGCCCAAAAATACTGAGAAAGGCATGGGGGTATAGTAGTCCGTGGAGATTTTATTCCATCTGACCTGAACATACAAGGGAGTCCTGGAGCCTCCTCAGTAAAGGATATACTGTGAAGGACTGGATAGGTTAATGCAAAGGTGCACATCAGCGAGCTTGATAAGGAGCTGGGTGACGATACTATGGTAATAAGGCTGTCTCACAACTGATGCTGACTATGGCACCAACGCCAGTATTTAAAGAAAGGTGATTCTATCTCAGCAATTATCCTGAAATGCAGTTTATTCCAGTTCCACACAAAATACTATGTGCGGACCTTGGACCTGCACCCGATGCCGCACCTGCATTAGACCACGGATTGTTGGAGCTCGGACAATGCCAAAACACAGGGTTTCAACCCAGTTGTGACTGACCAATAAGCGAGGTCTATGTAAGAATCTATTTTATTCCAGTTTGTTTTCTTGTTTTCTTTTAAAAAGAGAGAGAGATAGAGAGAGAGATCTTGCCTGGCTGATACTTTCTGTGCGGTTACCATACAACCCAACAGCTTTTTTCCTTTTTATGGGGAAGAGGCGTATCCTATTTTATTGCCCTGAATCATTCAACAGATTAGCCTTTCCCAACGTGACAAATAAGAGCCCTGTGTTTTCTTGATTTTAGCAGGAGCAGCGCTGGTCTGAATTTAGTGCCTCTGACACATAATTGGTAGCCAATTTTCTAAAGTGGCGAGTTCAATTTTCTGCCGGTGGGATGTAACTTTACTCTTGTCAAGCCGAGCCGTGGGGTTTTCCATGTAGCTTAACAGCAATTAGATTATTGCTGGGAAGAGAGGAAGTCTTACAATGCCTCACACTTGTATTTCTAGATGCATTTGCCTCGTAAAGAAACAGATGTGTGTTTTTTACTCTTCGGAAAAGCCTCATAAACCAAGCAGCAATCTAAGAAATGGGGACCCCGGCGTTTTTTGAAAGCACCAATCACAGCCATTTAGCTGAATAACCCGTTGTATATTTTATTTTAACAGAAATGTCAATAAAAGCACTGTACATATTTGTCTTCTTCTCGCCTGCATGCTCTCCTTTTGACCATCTTTTCTGGATACCCTCTCCCACTGCCTGAGAACCACAGCCCACCCAGGAACCAACCTCTGGGGATCAATAAAGTGCTTCTTTGTGTGGAAGTATTGATGCGGCTGTCAATTCAGCCAAAAGTAGACCTACCTTTCGGTTCAGCAGACTCTTGAGTTTCCAGGAGTAAGTCGTACTCATACATACCAACATTTTAGAGCAGGCAAGTCGGAGATTTAAGATGAAACAGTTGGGCGGATGTATTTTCCCCATTGACTTTGAAGCAAAGGCAATCTGTCTAAATCGTTCTGTAGGCATGTATGGTGACAAACAATCAGCATTTCATTTTTGGCAGTTCATTAACATAGCACAAATAAAAACAGAGTTCAAAACACTTTTTTTTGTATGCGCTATGTAAAACTGCCAAAAATTGTAGAGCCCTCTATTCTCCTCCTCCAAGAATTAAGGTGAAAGCATTCTGACCCCGAATACATATTTCCAAGTTCAAGCTGACTTTTTCCAGCAGATCACTATTCGGGTTTCTTCAGGCAGGATCGGGATTCGGGGGTAGCCTTGAAATCGGTAGTTTCCCATCTGAATCCAGAGGGTTAGCATGTATGGTCACATTTAGTCATCAACAAATATTTTATTAACCAGACCACTGAAGTTTTGTCTAAATCAGTGATAATAGTCTAGATACAGTAACACACTTTGGCATCTGCAGTACAGTATGGCCTAACTTCAGTGCCCACAACAGCTCCAGAACACAACTTCAATGACAACAACAGTCCCACACTCTGCCATCTCAGATCATACAGGTAAGGAGAACTGAATGCTTTAAAAAGACACAGGATCTCATCTCAGTGCCCACAATAAATCCAAGACACAACTTTAATCTCTACAATAGATTCAGGTGTTAACACTTATGTTCACATTCCTGTTAACAAAGAGCAGTAGTTATTATTTATTTTTAAATAGTACCTAAAACTACAGTTTCTGGCACATTTCCCCTGCAACAAATAATATATATTACCCACTTCGTAGTAAAATAACACCAGCACCTAAATTAAATATCCAGTGTATAATCACACTGTAACATTAATGTCCAGAAAATGCCCAGGATCTGGCTTCCATACTCACAATAATCCCAGAATTAGACTTGACTTGCTACCAACAATTCGGATTGTTACATTAATGCTGAGATAAGTCCTAGAATGCACTATCAGTAAACAGAAGCTCACATGCTAAAATTAAGATACTTCCAAGGGATCAATTGCAAACTGATGCACATCCCACTAAGGCCGCTGCTAATACACATTTGCACACCTCGTTAAACTTGTCACACATCTAGTTTACTTTATTGAATTCACATAAAACATTTAAAGAAGAAAATAGAGTTCACGTTTAGCATGTTTTTATCCTGTAATTTTGAAGCAGTATCTCTCTATTTACGTATTTTTTTTGTTTGCATTCTTATCATCCTCTACCTTTGTCTCTATGAAAACATACAAAGGCATTGTAAAACCGCCTCTCAGTTAACACGCACAATTGTTAAGGATTGGGTTTTATTTTTTAATTTGTTCTGATTTACTCTTCCATATTCTATTTACGTTTATGTTATAGAGCCTCCATTTCAGGCACGTTTTTGCTAATTTTAAGAATTGTATTATTTTTATGAATACTTAAAAGGATCAAACCCCTATTTGTATGTTTTACTTTATGGTTGCTTGTTTTTGGAACATTTTGTCAACATTAATACACTCATTTTTATACATTTTGGCATAGTACTGTTAGTATTTATTATTTAACATTTTTAAAATAATACTTAGGAAAACCACGTGAAGATGGTAAAATTTCCTCTTGTCCCGAAACCTTCGCCATTTTCACAAGATTTTGAAAGCACTCAGGTTAATTACAGCAGTCTTAGTTACTAGTTGGTCTAGAAAATATAAATTTACATTGTTAGAAAAAAAACTGTAAGCCTGCTAAATGAGCTAAGCGCTTGCTGCATGAATCTGTGTTTAGCCTGAAGGTCACAATTTCACAGTATAATAGGACAACCTTGCTGACTATTCCCTCTTCTACAAATCGTTCTTGTTATAACTCAGCTCAATTGCACTAAAGAAGACTGAGTTGCTGTGTTTAGGTTGAAAGCAGTAACATTTAGATTGGCAACAGGTTAAATAATAAAAAAACGTTGAGATTTCATCACTTTAAGTTACTACAAGACAAATGCTTTAGAGCATAAATAATTTGTTTAATATAAAAAATAGTACTAGTTGGCAAAACATAACTAGCAACATTACATTCAATCTTCCACCAGGGAAAGCAGCAAAACAACGGTATTCATAACCCTCTGAAGTAAACTCCAACGTTTATAAACTCTTAAATAAATATACACCCACTACCCCTTTGTCACACTGGATTTCTTTAAAACAAAATAATAATGATAATTTGAAACAGTGCAGCAGTGAACAGGTCAGCTACAACTAATTGACTCTTTTCATTAGCCTCTGAAACTGACACAGGAAAAAACCCAAGTCTGCAGAAAATTTTGCAACAAAACCACTAAGTTTACACCAGGTCTACTAAACGTGTACACAATCCTGACTTGGATAGTGTGATCCTGTTGCTCCCACTCTGAAGGCAATTTTCTTTCTGGACAGAAACCTCACCCACGTATGATGGCATGTTTCATCATATGGTTCCAGAAACATGCCACCTCAGGATGGGTGGGGGTTTCCGTCTTAAAAGAAAATTTCCTTCAGAGCGGTGGAAACAGGATCACACTAACCAAGTAAAAATTGTGTTGCCATTTGCTCAATAGTACCTTTAGTGGTTTTGTTCTATTTTGGGGAGTAAATACTTGTGGGTCTTTAAAAAGCACATTCATCTCCTTTTGTGTTTTTTTTTTTAATTTGAAACAACAATTCTGCTTAATCCTGTGGGGCAGAGTAAGTGAAAATCTCCACTTTTAGTTTGGACCACCTTTTTAGGATACATGGATTGACATTCTACCTGAAGACAAAAAGTTTTATAGACACAAATGTTTTGTTCATTGCTATATAGTCTCTATATCTCAAAATTCCAAGCATTAAACAGAGAACTGCATAGTCACTTGGAGAAACACCTGCCACCTAGCTAGCATTTGCATATAAAAACTGATAACATAATAAAGAAAAGCAAAATTTTGAATTTTCATCAATTACCCGATGTTACAAAAAGAAATATCGCAGGTAAAAAAATATCCGGATTTTAGTATACTTTAAAGTTTCCCAGAATCAGTGCAATGTTGCAATGTTGTCAGGACAAATTAAAAGTCCAGTTTGAACTTTTGGAATTAAACCATTTAAATACCAGGCAGGTAGTGAGGGAGCTCCACTCAGATTTTTCTTTAACATCATCCTAATACCTTTTCTCTTACATTTGGTCAATTCATTATAGGGCCAATTCAAGTGTCCACAAGCAATTTACTACATTCAAATGATAGATTAATCATATTTATGTCAGGCTCTAATAAACCAATATAATTTAACTTAGTGGTCCATCTGGTGGGTCACGTTCAGGAAGGAAGAACCTTAAAGATTACAGTGAGGAAGAGAGTGTTGAGAATGGGGGAATAACTGAGAGGTGGAAATAGGGAGCAAAATAAAGATCAAGAGAGTGAGAGTGTGTATTTATGTAGATGTATGAGAGAGAAAGCAGAAGTAGAGACAAAGTGAAAGTCAACGAGAGATAGAGACAGAATGATGAGAGAAATCAAAAGGTATTTCCAAAACATTTGATTAATTGCTATTGTTATCCACCTCTGAGCTAATGTATTTCAAATATGGTGTTAAACCAATTTTGGACATAACAATTCATGAAAAGTTGCAACATGGGTTTTATAGTTTTCTGCAATCAAAATACAAAGTTAACAAGAATGCAGCCAGGACTTCTTTCCTTCACAGAATGCTACATTGCATTTTGAGTGAACAAATTACTGAGTAAATTATACAGAACCAAAAAAGGGCATACTCTTTGGAAAGGTGTAATCTAGAAACCATAGGGCACTGCGCCCATGTTATAAATTTTGGACTTATGGCCTATAGACATAGGTATAAGATCTGATGTCACTTCCTCAAGCATGTTGTATTTCTGTTTAATGAAGTCGTCAGCTATACATCGCTTAACTCTTCTCTCACTGTCCTAAAGCTGTCTAATGAAGGAGATGGTGGAAACATTTAAACTTAGTCTCAGGTAGGATGTGTACTCAACTTCTACAATCAAACTAATAAGAAAACAAAAAGGTGGGACGATTGCAGTTTGTGACATAGGTGTCCTTGCAGGCAGTGCACTCACCACATGATAACAACTGCCTGCAATGACTGCAGTCTATAAAACCAGTTATGCTAATCGTTAAAAATTCCAAGTCAAAGAATAAACACCGCTATATAAAGAGAATATTGAATGTGTGGAGTACAGCTACATTATTTATGTCCACTTGCTGTTGAAACACTTTCATAACCAATTTCTGGCTTCACTCTTCCTCACTGAAACTAACAGGTCATCAATAATCTAAGTACTGATGACACATTTTTCATCAAGCCATGCAGTATTTTATAGAGAGAAATTAAAGAAACAACATTCCATCAATTCAGGTCTGGTCCTGCAGCACGAAAAGTAAATTAATTCACATTTGGTTGGATGGTGAAAGGTTGTGAGGCAAAACTAATCCAAATCTTAAAATGTCACCAATATTTTGTAAATAATACAAAGATATATGACTTATGGTGTATATTGTTCATTTAGTATATGCTGGTGGAATTGGGATCTTTACAGAGCTGAGGCTGATGCGATCCATGTACCAAGCCAAAACATTATGTGAAAGAAAATCACTGTTCATGGGCTAATACAGAAATAATACATAGAAATAGAACATAACAATTAGCACTGTACTGTACCAAACGGAGATTTTAGCAATAATGAGATTAATAGCCTCATTAAGTCCATCTCACTAAACCTGTAAAATGTGCTGTTACCTCACATTCCACAATACCAAAACCCTAAACTAACAAACTAGTGCACTGTTGATTTGATTACTACATAAGCACTCTTCTATGGTAGACCTTCAACTCAACCCAGCACCATGACCAGTTCCTTAGTTTCCTACCTGCATGATGTTTAATTTATCAAGCTGTACTGCTACCTCACCTGTCTGTCACCGATTCGGCTTTCTCAGGGGTTACCACAGATCTTTGTTTATGTTTCTGATCCTCTTTTAAAAATTCATCATGACCTCAACCCACACTGGTAAATTAAACTAAAATCTTCTATACCTCCAGAAGTCTCTTTAGAATCTCAAAGGCTCCCACATCAAATCTTCCCAAACCCACACTTATTCCAACACCTGAATGAGATTGATTCCTTCTGGCAGTGCTTGATTTGAGCAGATGTTTTCCAGGAGGGTCAGCAGCATTAACTCACTTTAGATCACCCACACTTATTTGAGGTGTGTGCACTGATGGCACAGAGGCCATACAATGATACATCCCTGCAGCGGCAGCATTACTAATTCTGAGGCAAACCTACATTTTTATTTCAAGATAGGCAAGACTACCACTGTAAAGTGGCAAAGGACATTACACACCCTAAGCAGGAAGATCTTCTGCCTCCGCTTCCACTGGGACACAGGAGTCAGGCTTTGCACGTTTCACAGTTCACCATCCTAGACTTTCCACTTTGACTGGTCTTTCAGATTGAATAAGAGAAAAATCTTTCCTTCAGAAATTTCCTTCAGAAAAGCCTAGGCAACTTCTTCTCCACAACTTTATCAATTACATCGACATTGCTTTCTCGTGCCATCTTGCCATCTCTCACACCACACTGAGGAAGGTTTGTACCATACAATAACATAATAATTATTAAGTGAAAAAAAATGCTTCTATTTTTTGTGCATAACACAATTTTTATGGTTTGGGGGTATAGTTTGTTCATGTTACAGTGTATTTCCATAGCATTATTTTAAGGTTGAACCTTTATTTCTGTAATAAAAATGCAAGTAATAATATGAGAGTTACAACTAACATAAACATAATATATTTGTTTATGTAGCTCTTCCTATTTTACATCTGCCGTTTCTAAGCACTGCAAATACCAGGTGTTATTATTATCCAATGAAGTGGTATTTAATTTGCTGAACTTGGAAAGTAGGAAACCTGAATCAGCCTTGTCATGATTCAAAGCAATCACCTGCAAATCACCACAAATGTAAACTGTAAGTTCCACCTCACTGAACTATCCTAGATTAACGTGTAAGTAGAATACGTATAACTATGTATTAATGTCATTGTGATAGAGAATTTAATTTATTAAGTGGATATGCTGTGTCATTATAGAAGCTCTGATCTCCACTTGAGATAAATTACATTTTGAGACCTAAATGCATTCAGTGCAACTCTCCTAAGAACTCTCAACCCCAGAAGCAGACTTAACCAATTCCTCAAAATGAGAGAATAAGTAAAGGCTACAAAGGTCAAGTCTGTGAGTTTGCAAATTGTCTTCCCGAGAAGGAAGTTAAGGAAAGTGCGTGATTACTGTGCAACACGTTCAGACTTATCAGTTTAACTGAAGTTTAGTAGCTCACATTCATAGTCAGCTTTTGAAATGTAAATCTACAAATACTGAAAAGTCACTATTGCCAAAGGACACAAACACCCTTTGTTTGAAAGT
This sequence comes from Pleurodeles waltl, assembly GCF_031143425.1. Lineage (NCBI taxonomy): Eukaryota > Metazoa > Chordata > Amphibia > Caudata > Salamandridae > Pleurodeles > Pleurodeles waltl. The sequence continues at coordinate 942,048,107 of NC_090446.1, forward strand.
ATTCATTATTTCTTGATGGCAAAAAAACAATCACTATTTGGAACTGTCCCGGAAAGAACCTTTAGACAACAGCAGTTTTATTCAGTCAAAAACACTTTCCTATTTGCTGATGCCATTTCAAGGGAACTGTAGAATTGTGGGTCTATCACAAGCAAAGCCTGGTCCCATATCCAAGGAATGAACTGAATAAAGCCCCCATTGCTGGAAAAAATGTGTACCACAGCTGTAATGTCGTGTGCTATGGCAGCACCGACATTAAGGTTTAATGGGAGAGCGCCGCGGCTAACAAAACTCACTTGACACTGTTGTTTTGTGAATGAATCTCCCGCGTGGTCGAGGAAGGCCAGCCACGCGCTCTCGGCAGCAGTACGGGTCCCCCGTCTCACTCTGCCTGCCGCGTGTCTGGTCCCCGGCCACGCCTTCCTTTATTTATAGCTCCGAGGCTCATGCCTCGGAGCAAACCAAATTACTATTGCCACAAGGGGGAATCCGCTCGGCAACACCCGTGGATTCCCCCACACACAAATTACCAATAAGCTGGTCGGTTACATCACCGACCAGCGACATTACATTCCTCCCCAATTTTTTTTTTTTTTTAATCAAAACACAACTATCGGTACCAAACAAATGTTCTCACAGTTCAAAAATCACACATATGATCACGCAGTCGAACTGAAGGGCAAGGATTGCTGCGTAGGTTGTACTTCTCCTGAACCAGGTCCCTGGACACAGCAGGAGGAATCCAAGACGAATGGTGAGGAATAGCATCCAAGGAGGCCCTCCCAAACGCAAGGTGAGTTGGAGCTCTGTTGGTTGTAGAATGTGGCGTTTGCCGATAATTTCTCAGGAATGAAAATATAGCATATTCAACAGATTGACCACCAGCAACAGCTATTCGAATAACTTTATTAAGAGTCCGCATGAACCTCTCAACCTCACCGTTAGCTTGAGGCCAACGGGGAGTAATCCGACGGTGATATGTGCCAGTGACTTGTAGATAATCTGCTAACTCTTTGCTTTGGAAAGGAGGCCCATTATCTGTTTTAATTTCCGATATCAAACCATGAGTTGCCATTGCTTTCTCCAAACCAGAAATTACGACATTAGCTGTAAGAGTGGGGATGATTTCCACTTCAGGATATTTTGAAAAATCATTGATGAGAACCATAGTGTGACGACCATCGGGCAAGCTTCCAAAATCCAAACTCGCCGACACCCACGGACCAGCTGGGGCGGGGCCAGTTTGGACCGGATCAGGTCGACTCGGCTCACCTGTGACTTGACACCACCGGCAGGACCTCACTAGATTCTCCACTTGCTCGTCCATTAGAGGAAACCACACCTTCGACCGGAGACAGCTCTTTGTTTTAACCATCCCTTGATGACCATTATGAGCCAACTCGACCGCTCTGGGAGTAAGGGAAGAGGGAATAACCAATCTATTTCCTCTCAAAAGACAGCCATCGGCGTCAGTTGTTAGTTCATCCCTCACATGGTAAAGGCTTCCGATTATGCGTTGGGAGTCGGGAGTTAGCAGAGGCATCTGTCCTTTCAAACGGTGCCACTGATTATGGCGCATAGCCACCAGGACTTTCTGCAAACACTCGTCATCCTTAGTGGCTCGCACAATTTCACTCAGTGTCATTGGTAATGGCCGAGATCTGTCCGTAATGTATCGGACATACTCTTCTGTTTCATGTGCTTCTTCCACCTCCGCCGACGAGGCCTCACGGGGATGCCTTGACAAATAGTCCACAGGATTCTCAGATCCAGGTCGGTACTCTAACTGGCACCGATAATCTTGTAACTGTAACATCCACTTCTCAATCCTGGGAGGCGGTTTAGACGCAGTGCCATTAAAAAGGGGAAGTAACGGCTTATGGTCAGTAGTCACGATGAATGGGCGGCCATACACATAAACGTGGAAATGCTTACAACCCCAATGCACCGCAATAGCTTCCTTTTCTATCTGCGAGTACCTCTGTTCCGTGTCAGTAAGTGATCGGCTGGCATAGGCCACAGGATACCACATGCCCTCAGGGCATTCCGGCAGTAACACAGCGCCTAACCCCTTGGGCCCAGCATCAACGGCAATTTTGGTGTTCCGTTTCGGGTCGAAGAATTTCAGGATAGTTTCACTGGACAGCGCTTCTTTAACCATATCAAATGCCAACTGCTCGGGGGCCTCCCACCTCCATGGCTCAGAAGTTTTGGTGAGATTTCTCAAAGGTTGTGTGAGGTTAGACAAATCCTTAATGAAACGGCCACAATAATTCACCATTCCTAGGAAGCTCCGGACTTCAGTAATATTGTTGGGAGGAGGAGCACTCTTAATGTCACTCACTTTGGCTGGATCCGGAGATACTCCATTTGAGGAAAACACATAGCCAAAAAAATGCATCTTGTCCTTTAAGAATTCGCATTTTTCTCGATGAAGGATGAGCCCCGAGTCCTGAATACGTTGTAGAACTTTCTGTAGTCGAGAATGGTGTTCTGCAACAGTGGGTGCATGAACAAGAATATCGTCACTGACATTGAGTGTTCCAGGCAATCCCGCCAACAACTCCTGAATGACATTCTGGAACACCTCTGCAGCACTAGATACTCCAAAACTCAGTCTTTTGTACCTCCGAAGCCCAACATGGGTCGAGAATGTAGTAATGTAACGTGAGTCTTTGTCTAGTACCAGCTGGTGGTATCCTGACCGAAGATCCAATTTCGAAAACCATCGCGAATCACTGAGCTCCCCCAGGATGTCATCAATTGTTGGAGTAAGGTGTCGTTCTCTTCGAATAGCAACATTAGGGAGTCGCATGTCCACACAAATTCTCACCTCACCAGGTTGTTTGGGCTTCCTGGCCACCACAATGGGGGAGACCCAAGGAGTGGGTCCCGACACCTTCTCGATGATCCCAGATTTTTCCAACTTCTCCAGTTCTCTCTCTACTTTGGGTCGAAGATGGAAAGCCACTCGCCGGTGACGAAGAGCAACTGGTTGTACCATAGGATCAATGTGGAGCTTGATTTCTCTACCTCGGAGACATCCTATGCCGTTGAACACCCCTTCATATCGGGCGACCAATTCTGTCACGGACTCTTGATGAATGCTGAAAGCAAATGTTACAATTGCCAGCTCTTCAGCAGCTTTGCATCCTAATAGCATTCCCATTCCTCCTTTTGTCACGTAGACTTTTGCCAAAGTGGACTGTGACCCATGCACAAGATTGGTTTGGAACACGCCTTTCAAATCCAAAGGGGTGCTCTGTCCATATGCATATACCTTAATGTTAGTCTTAGCTAACGTTGGAGGCTGGGCCATCCGACTGTACTCTTCCGCTGCTAAAAGATTTATTGACGCCCCTGTATCCACTACAGCCATAATACTGTGATCTCCCATCACTATCTGGCACCGTGGAAGCAACGCCTGCTGAGAACTGAAAGGTTTGACCGCAAATAAAGAATGTACCACATGAATCCTCGTCTCATCATCATCCATGTCACTCCCTCTACCTACTGTTTCAGGAGTAGCCTCTTCCAGTGCTACATTGACCGATGCACCTGCAGCTGTCTTTGACCGGCAAACCTTTGCAAAATGGTTCATTTTACCACAGCTGGAGCATATTTTCCCTCTGGCTGGGCACTCAGATGACTTATGTGGCATCCCTCCACAATACCAGCACTGCCTTGTTCGGACTTTACTCAATTTTTGTCTGGCCGATTCACCGGCGTGGTGACTACATTGACCACCTCTTCTTTTATGGGTCGCTGTAACGCAGCTTCCATGTGTGAAGCTCTGGCTTTCGACAGTTCTTTTGTACGCCCTAATTGTAAAATGTCTGGCAATGACTTTCCAGACTCCTCCAGGATACGCTCTCGAAGTCTTAGAGACGCACACCCTTGGATCAACTGCCCTCTTACCTCCTCCGTTTCATCATTGAATCTGCACGTGCTTGCCAGCTCTCTCAACCTTAAGTGGAACGCATCTAGCGACTCTTCCATTTGTTGTCTCGCTTGTCTAAATATGAATCTTTCATAGTCTGTATTAACCATAGGTTCAAAATGCCTGTTTAGTGCCGCTATCAGCGTAACATGCGTCTTGGGTTCATTCTCCACTAGGTTTTTTGATATCTTGTATATGTCTCTACCACCTATGTGAATCAGCAATGAACGCTTCTGGTCATCTTCTACCTTGGTGGCCTGAAAAAATAGGAGTACTCTTTCTACCCATTCTTTCCACTTTGGAGCCTGGGCAGAGGGTGCCCCCTCTACAATGAATGGCTCTACCGGAGGTATTGCGGACATTATTGCTGGTTTGGCTGAGACCACTTGCCGTAGACCTGCTTCTGCTGTGCAGGTGACAGCGTGATAGAGGAATATTCCCTTTTCCTTTTCTTCTTCTTTTTTTTTTTTCCAGAAAAAAAAATTGTCCTTTTCAAATTATTAAATTTTTCGTTTTGAGAGAGAAAAGAAAAAATTGTGGTGCACACTTTAAAACTCCCTTTTTGTTGTACTCTGCACTCTCCTTGTGCAGAACTATCTTGAAAACAGAGCAGGCACGAGCACCGTGTTACTCACGGCCGCCTCTCTGTGTTGGAAACACAAAATTAGACTCGGCACGAGCACCACGCGTTGCGCGGCCGCCTTTTGACTTGTTTGTCTTTTTTTTTTTTCTCCGACTTTGCCAGCGCCGTGCTAGCACTACGTATTCCTCCCGGGCCGCAGCACAGACACGGCCAGGGGCGAGGGTTCGCGCACCCTCGTCGCCAATTTGTAATGTCATGTGCTATGGCAGCACCGACATTAAGGTTAAATGGGAGAGCGCCGCGGCTAACAAAACTCACTCGACACTGTTGTTTTGTGAATGAATCTCCCGCGTGGTCGAGGAAGGCCAGCCACGCGCTCTCGGCAGCAGTACGAGTCCCCCGTCTCACTCTGCCTGCCGCGTGTCTGGTCCCCGGCCACGCCTTCCTTTATTTATAGCTCCGAGGCTCATGCCTCGGAGCAAATCAAATTACTATTGCCACAAGGGGGAATCCGCTCGGCAACACCCGTGGATTCCCCCACACACAAATTACCAATAAGCTGGTCGGTTACATCACCGACCAGCGACATTACACACAGCCACACTGTGTCGGCCTAACTCAATGGGCTATTTAAGGGAATTTGTGAAGTGTTACATTTGGAAAGAATTTACTATCAAAATGTTGTGTTTACAGAAAACTGACTTAAATTAATGAAAAATACCCTCAGAGAAATAGACTGAGAAGATGCCTGTCAGGAATTAAGAGCATATATTCTATAATTACAATAAAGAAATAAATAACATGGAAAAAGAAAAGTGGATCATGTTAGCGTCTAATGCTCATTAGGACTGATTGGCAGCACTAGTTACAATGCAGCATTTGCTCCTAGATCAAGAAATCAATTTACATGCATGGAAATGCTGAACCAAGGAGACATTTCTGAAACTGAGAAACAACAAAATAATACTCGTGTAATTAATGGGATCAGGGGAGCAAAAAAAACAGAAAGCTAGGGAAGTCAGTGTGACCAGGTTTACATGTTGACTTTCAAATATTTCCTATTTGGAGGATCGCAGTGAATCTTGAAGGCCTTAGATCAAAACCATCAAGAATCTTACCTCCACAATACTCTTGTAATGAAGGCCAATGATGCACTGTCTTTTTTATGCAAATATTTTTCATTAGTACGGTTACTTATTTAGCCTTGAACTAACATCTCAAATTTAAATGTTCTTAAGGAACCTGGCTCTAGGGGAGATGTGTTTCCAGTTCCGGGTTACATTCAATCAAGAGGAAGCAGTATTAACAACAAACTGTGTTTCTGTGAAGAAAGAGACCTAAACTAGAACATTTTACAAGTAACTCACATGTTACACGTGTGGACTACACAGGTGAAAATTAGTGACATGAAAGTTTGTGTGAGGTGAAAAGATCTTTTTGAAAGGGTCGGTTAATAAATGAAATCCGCACAAATTGTAAAAATTAATTAATTCATAATAGTCATTATGATTACACCCCCATTGTGCAAACTTTGTATACTTTGCAACCCATTCATTAATTTCAGTGGTTAAGCTTTGGGATGTCATTGATTGATTCTTTGCACGGCCATTTGGGTCATATATATGACATCACTTGACCAAATACATATCTGCATAGGATACTGTGCACATTAGAGATGTTAAACAGAATTTATTATACGATGTTTTTTACTCATTAGTAATTCCGATTATATAAATGATTGCTTGTGGCACAGAGGCAATTAATTAGTATTGTATATGTTGTGAACGAAAACTTAATATTATTTTGTCTCTATCAATCAATCATTAATCACACTGAGAGTATATGTGCCTTTAACAAAATGTTTTTTTTCAGTGTGACAAAGGCTTTTCAATAGCCAAAACGCATCCTGTACCCAGTGTTGCGTGATGCAATAAACAAGTGTTAACCTCTCGTCCTATTTTATATATATATATATAATATATATATATATATATATTTATATATATATATATATATATATACATATAGATATAGATATAGATAGATTAAAAAAATTAAAAAAAATAATATTTGTATAATTTATCCACTTTCAGAAAGATACTTTTTTTTGCTAAACGAAATAATTTACAGCACCATTCTGTTTTATTCTAAGGGAACACAGAAATACCTCTGGGTGTATCCAGAGTACTAACCGAGAACAATGACTGGGCAACAGAATAATGCCATGACGCCGGCTGGAGGACACAGAACTAATACACAGAGAATATACTTTTCTTTTTAACTGACACACGCAGATTCCCAAGGTTGGTAGGAAGCGAATCACAGTCTCCAGAAATCACTCTTAATCTAAACCTATTTAGCCACACCAAAGCACAGCTGCAGTGACAAGCTGGATGGATGATACTTTCCTCAGATTAAGTTGAAAGTGAGGGAATATTCATTATTTATTTGTTTCGCTGAAAAGAGAGAAAAAAAAGATTGTTGGAATTAAAAGGCAGGCGCTGCTCTACAAACACCTGTTGGATTCGGAATTTCTTGTTCTTAGATTGGGTTCATTAATAAAACAAAAGGTATCAGCAGTCTCACGGGGTTGGTGCAGATACTCCATCGATTTTCTGTAGCTGCCGAAAGTGATGCCCCCATACTGTCCGTTACCATGGCAACATGCATGGAGCCCAATACTTATTCCACAGAAGCAAGGGAAGATGTGAGTGGCAGTAAAAAAGATCACAACATGTTAGGTCGGGTTTGATATATTAAGGCCTCATCTTTCAAGTCCTCATAGCATTTGGTCTGGTGTGGTATGATCTTCTACAGTTTCTTCCTCGGTTGTGAAAAAACATGGCACTCCTATTGATAAGTACATCACTTTTGCACCTCAATTTGAGGGTATTGATAAGCCTTTCAACTTCCACTTCCAGTTTCATATTTTGCATCCTCGTCTGGCTTTTCTATGGCTTCAAAACATTTTCTGCTGCAAGTGTCATCTCCTGAACCCTGGAAAATTGAACTAGTCTAGGTCTTAAGTACCCACAATGTATGCTGTCACAGCTACAGTGTCTCCAAGACTCCACAGCATCTCTCCTCCCACAGATCACCACTGTTGCCTTCTCATTCACCAACGTTTCACATTCAAAACCCTTACTGAGGTACAAAAGGTATGTTTGGAGCCATTCTAGAGAAGATCCTCTAATGTCGCCTCTCGCAAAGATCAGCATTCTGTCAATGAGTGCCAGGTAAGAGTTCATCTCTTCCAGAAACTATGCAACCACCTAGTCTTCTGAAAAAAGCAAAAACTTTGCTGCTTACAGAAAAATGTTGGGACCTGGTTATGCTGGTTAAATAAAACGTCAGTGAGATACGATATTGTCACAAAGCCTTCCAGTGGAATAGCCCCCTTAAAAGAAATAAATACATATTTTGTGTAGTTCAGTTATCTATGGAGGCGACAGTCGAATTATGCGATTCTACTGTGTTTACAGCACAATTATGACTTTACTGCACTTGCGACACTGGCCACCATTTGCTGTATGGTTGTCTTTTTTTCTTTACACTTGAGTCTCCTTTTCAGGCATTTAAGAGATGGGAATTTTACCCAGCTGATTTGAATATCCTCTCCTGATGGAGTACAATTAAGGCTTTGTCTACAGTAAGAAATAAAATCATTCAACATGTAAATGTAATTTTTAAAAACATATTTGGGATAGGTACATTGAAAGGAGCACACATTTGATACAGGACGCATGGACTTGCATTCTTGTTTTCTGCCGAGTGTTTTGGCCAAAGATTACCCTCAAGTCATAAAAAACCGTTGTTCCCGTGCTTCAATGCAATACAAAGTAATTATTAATAAATTACATTTGAAAAATAATCAGCTGAATATCTAGAACTCTACGTTTAAGAAACCTGAGTATTTTTACAGCAATGGAATCCCGTTTGTAACAGTGTACATAAAAATAGCTGAAAAATAATGGCATACATTGCCATACATAAGCTACATTTAGTTGCATAATATGCTTTACAACTTGCCTGTTCTGCATAATTTAGTCAACCATACCACATAATTTGGTTATCCATTGCCACATAATTCCACAGTCCTTATGTGTATCTACATATATTTATGCTGCAATCTAATATATATTTGTGAATGTGTATATATATCACACACTATGCCACCCAGCGGCGCGCACTTCAGGATGCCAAGACAGTAGCATATCCAAGCAGTAATGTTTATTGCAGTGTAAAGGGTTACCAACAACAACCCATGACCAAGGCGTGCTGAGGCCGAAACGCATTAGGTTGTTGTTGGTGACCCTTTGCACTGCAATAAACTTTACTACTTGGATACGCTGCTGTCCTGTCATCTTGGAGTGCGCATAGCTGGCTGGCATATTTTGGATGGGCACCTCACCCGTAGGCACACTGGAATCGAAGGGTCCCAGCTGTGAGGCCCAGTGTCTTTGACATATATATATCTATATATTTATTGATATACACACTCCTGGAAGTGTAAACAACAATTTATACCGACCTCTCTTAACGAGTTTCAGTCCCACCGGACCTTTCGCCCAGCGTTGGGAGAGGCAGGAAGAAATTGTTGTTTGCACTTCCAGGAGTGTCTGAGCAGTTCGTTTTGAGAGAGAGAAGATGTGTGCAACATTGTGGGGGCAGCTGGAGCCCTGCTCAGACTGCCGCACTTCTGACTTGTGTAAACCGGCAGCGTGTTCGTGATTCATATATATATATATATATGACCTAGTGGCGGTCCCCACTTGGGGTTATAGTTATGACAATGTTTCCATAGAAAAAGCGATTTTTGACTTGCCTATATCTTTTGCACCATTTGACGAATCTTCACAATATTTTCCCCAAAAAATATTGCAGTGATTCTTGTTGCGCCTGGAGAGTTTTGGGGTTATTCGTCAAGCAGAGGCTGAGAAAAAAGGGGGGGCACGTTTTCTATGTTAATTCCCTTAGGACCTTTAGACACGTCCACAGCCAAACCGCTGGACAGAATTACACCACATTTGGCAGAAAGCTAACTTTCGGTACACAGGTCACGCTTTCAATTCAGTGTGAATCTGGTCATAGTGTTTGACATATTAAAAGGAAAATACATTTGTATATCTCTGGCCACATTGACTTCGTGAATATGTTGCAAAGATTTTGTGCAAATTTGTGAATTTTCATGAATGTGCGTGCAAAAAGAAACATTGCAACTGGCTGAACGCAACCTGACTAGGGGTGAAAACCCAAATTGAAAGTGCCATGTGGGATGAGGTTGAAGGTGCACTGACCCCAGGGGTGTGACATAGGTGTGTTTTAGGGGCAAATTATAGGTTTAAAATAATTTTTAATCCCCAGGCACGATATTCTCTAAAATGTGCGAATTTTCATGAATAATTTGAAAAATATTCACAAATATGAAAAAATGTGAAAGAAAAATCACAGACTCTATCACACGCTAATTCATTTTTACTCATACATGCACTCCGAGACTCAGACTCACACTCACCCACTCAGACACTCACAGATCCACTAACAGAGACAGGCCCATGGCCAACCTACGTTCCACACGGCCAAAGGCCGTGCGTGGCACGGGGTTGGGTTGTTATAAGTGCTTGGCTGGAAGGTCTGGCTGCAGGCAAGTCCTTTCGACTTTTGCCCGTGCGTGGCGGGGGTTGGAATAATGTATCTTAGTTAAAATTACTTTACGTTAAAAAAAACATAGAAATTCATTGAAAAACCCAAAGGTTACAGGGAGGTTATAGTTAGGTTCAGAATTTACTTGACAAACTATTCCATGAGTGGCCCTTTGTAGCAACAGGAATGGTTTCCTTCTACCAGAAAACTAAAGTGGTCCTTTTTTTCACAGATCTGGAGTTTCAGTGACAAACTGGACACGTTTTACTAAACTTTGGCCTATTTTTAGAGAAATAAGAGTGATTTATGCAAACATCCTATGTTTCAAGCTTACACTCATTTGCATTCGCCCACCTTTTTTCTCTTTGTACTTTTAGTTTGATTCCTAAATGAGTGACCATCGAAAATATACGTCTCACACTACTACGACCCAAGCAACTGTAGAAGTAAGCACTCGACAACTGGGTAATAGTCAAGCAACCGAATCAACAGTTTCAATAATGGTGCAATGTTTTTGTATTTTCAGAATATTCACTTCTATTTGGCAGCTATAAGAGTGTGCAGTTGCACCATTCTCATACATTACTTAACCTAAACAAGGAAAACTGTAATGTACATATAGATATATGAAACTATATGTTGAAAGAAATCCCGTTTTCGATAGCCGCATGATTATAGTCAATAAATTATATTTAATAAATGTTACTGGAACGTAAATGCTAAGACTGTATATTTCTATTTTGCAAGGGGGCGTTCTCGGTTTAACAGTTTTCTCTTTACTTTTGGAATCTCTTGAGATGAGGAATTCATGAAATCACACGAGCCAAGGAAAATAAAACATTATATTCATATTAACAATGGCACATTACAAGAATTGAGAACTTGGGAAAAGGAATCTCCAAAAAGATATCATTTGAAAGGTGTTTGTGACAATTACTTGAATATACCATTCAATTAAACAAAAAAACAGTTTTACAATAACAAAGAGGCTTTACGAATATAAAATTTGCAAAGAAGAGCAGGATTATATGGACTGAAATTAGCATCTAATGCAAATTACATAGCACTTAATGGTAGAAACAGGTGCAGAGAAGGACCCTAAATGAGATAAATGAATAAAACATCCCTCCACACAAATGTGGAAGCTGACACAAAGTCAATGTTATGAATAATTCAGAGGGCTCTGCACTGCTGCTAGGGTCACGTTCTTCTGACCTTTAAAACAGGAAGTACAATCCTAGTAATAATGTTAGTAACTGGAAAGGTAAGAGTTATCTACAATTAAAAAAACAGATAACCATAAAAAGATATTTCGGAACGTATTGTTATGCAAAATGTAACTTTCTGACAAAGGGTAAGTGCATGAATAGGTTCCACAGAACACTGAGTGGGAGTGGTCTAGGGTTACTCGTCAGGCCTCCCTTCCTTCCTGTGCATGATAATCTGTTCACATATCCTAGCTGTGCACTGACTGGCTTGAGCCTAGAGGAAGCCCACTATATTATGGCAGAATTAGAAGTAAACTTCTTGAGTGAGGTTGTATGCTGCCCGTTATGAAGAACATTTGAGATCCTGGAACTCCAGCTGGTAAACACTCGGCAGAAGGATAACCAAGTTCCATGGAGTCAAAAGCTGATGACATGTCTAAAAGAATCATTACTCTGACTGTCTTAATAGGAAACACGCCTTTGGTTTTCTACCACCACAATAAGCACAGAATGCCTACTTCATTCAGATCTAAAGATTGTCTGATGTTTTTCAAGCAGCAATGATTCTTCCATTTTTAAACATTAGATTATATTTATATATTTCTTGTGATTATAAGAAAGTAAACATTCATAGTCAGAGGAAGCTTGTCTGCTCTTGTTTCTTTCATTGAATAAGAATTTATGTTATGTGGTTCAGGGCATCAACACTGATATTGTACTTTTTGAGCAGGAGACTGCAGCTCTTTCCCATCAACATATCTCAGTACATAGAATGAGTGGTCCATTGTTTTTGAGTTAGCTTGCCTGTAGGAAGTACTAATGACTTGTCCTGGACAACGGGACTATGGGGCCAAATTAGCATTTTGCAGAACCCGAACTATGACCCTAAATGCTTACTGAGATGTGCTAGTTATCCAAGAAAATCTGCAATATGTTCTAATGATGACAACAGTTCTCACCAGAGTGACGTAAACAAAAACTTGGTTTATCATGTTAAAACTACAGCGACATACACAGACTGAAATCACCTATTGCTTTAAATTAAAGAAATAAGTAAAGAACATTCAATGAGCACATTTATCAACACTCATTTTTTGTCAGATATAGTTCTGAATCCCCAAACTCCACAAAACACAGCATTTTTAACCTCAGTGGTTAAGATTAGAAAGTTTGTTGACTGAGCTACCTAGCGTCATCTAGACTAAGGCGAGGCATTTATGTGAAGAACCAGCACACATTTTCAGAGAGCGATCTGGTCCTCACCATGCGCTTGATTTCATTCATACATCTAGCTTGCTATTTGTTTGGACTGCACAATCGGAGCTAATAATTAAACGGTCACGCTTCATTAAAATGTTGTGTAAATACACTTTGCCTGGGTACTAGGTTATAATACAGGCACAGAAAGCCTGTACTACAAGCATACGAATGAGGCTGTAATACAGACACTCAAAGTATGTAACAAAGACTTAGCAAGGGGGCTGTAATGAATGTGTGCAAAGTTTGTAACACAGGAGTGGTACAGATGGCGCAATACAGACATATAAAGATGGCCATAGTGCCAATGCAGGGGGACGGCTACATTAAAGACAGAATTAGGACTGTAGCAGGGACACAGAATGGGGTCTGTAATAGAATCAATTTATGCACAGAAATGTGAACTGTTAATTGGGCAAAAGAATGGGGTCGTTATAAAGCCACTTACTTGGAATGCGCAAGAAAAGCACATGGGAGGGTGGAGGGTTCTGTTATTTGGGCAGCATAAAACTTTTTGACGGAAGCATAGTGAAGGACTTCACTTAGGCAGTAGTAAGGCGTATTTTGTCATTGAGGAGTCTAAGGGAATGATTTAGGGTTTGGTAGAGGGGCTACGAACGTGACAGATATCCCATCCGTCATGTTATGATTTCCATAGGCTATAATGGAATCGTAATATGGCGAACGGGAAAACCATCACGGTAATGATGGAGCAATCCCCTTCGCCAAAATCTACATCAGGCCCTAAGTTACAGCTCTTACATTGCACCCAGTGCTCTGTCATCGGAGGAGCGGCTCTGTGCCCAGTGACACTATGAACACGCAGTAAACCTAATAGTTCTAATGCCTATGTGGAGAGGCATGTTAGGCCTTTACGTAAATATGGGGCAGCTTTAAAACAAGTTGCTTTTAATACTCAAACCAGGTCTTTCTCTATCCCACAAATACTAAGGAAAATAAACCCAGAGGCCCATGACTGGGCCTTTCAGTGCTGTGTAGGAGACGCAGGCTCGGTGGATTGGAGTTATTACTAACATTTCTCTTAAGAAAAGGATCTTGCCAGAATCAAAGTAGCTCGTATGAATTAGCGGAGGAGGAGGGGACAGAAATATTTTAATAACTCTCCGAAAGTGCTTTTTCAGAAACAGAATGTTACTAACATTATAAAACACGTAAAGATGCGGATGAAGAAAAGCAGGTGGATTGTTCCCAAAATGAGCAAGAACATGCTACATATGGAAGTGAACATCCACTCATGCAACACTCTACATATCACCTGGGTGACATATCTATACATCAATTCCATCAAATGTTCCCACATGTCCCACCATCATGATTGACAACACCCCATCCCCTAAGCGACATGTCACTCACTTTTGTGACATCTTATGTAAACAACATGAAATCATCCATGTCGTCCTCCCACTATGGCCTCCTACACGTAAACCCTCAGTGTGTCCTCTTACATGTCAAAATTCAATGTGGCCTTCTGAATATCAGTTGTTACTTTTACAAAGCATGTCTTTACCATGCATTTGACGCTGTAACAGCTCATTTTATTTTATATATGTGTGTGTGTATATATATATATATATATATATATATATATATATATATATATATAGTTTTTTTAATCTTAATGTGCAAACCCCCCCCAATAGCACATATCTTTACCCAGCAGTCGAAGTGAATTACAAAAAGTATGGGAACTGTGATGCTGTGTACAATGGGGGCGGGGTCAGTGAGCGTAGGGGGCAGGATCAAAAGCGAAGCTAAAAAAATCAAAATATTTTGTAACTTGTTCAGTCTTTCACCTGCAGGTAACTGTATATAAAATAATGCACACCTTAAATACAAAATGAATGCAAGTTAAGCTGATTAGCGGGAAATACACTATTGTACTTTATGATCCTTTATCAGTTAATGCACTGCGGACGCCTGTGCCTATTATCAGAGAGTCACAGAACTGAACCCTGGTAGCAGCAGTGAAGAATAGTTAGGAGTGTAACACAGGTCACTGCAGCACCTGCGGCGCAGAGGGGTGGTGGGCTTGAATTCTTCAGGGGGGCCCCATTCATTCAAAGGATAATGAATATCTATGTGATATGGGAGACATAGGGGCCCTTTAGCACACTTTGCAGGGGGGGGGGGTCCTATCTTTTGGCGCTTTGCCCCTGAGAATAGTGACTTGTGTATGTTTAGAGCTAAGAGGTCCCAGGCTGTGACAGAAAGCACTGTGAATACTAAAGTCATTATTTCATCCCTAAACCGTAGAAACGTCTTACTGCAATGCAGTCTTACCCAACCTTAAACCCTAAAAAACACTTACTGACCCCTTTTATTCAACATTCATGAACCCTAAAAACCGCTCAGAACCCTAAGTACCCCTGACCCCTCCCTAAACCCTAGAAACCCTTATTATCCCTTGCACTTACCCAACCCTAAACCTTAAAAAACTCTTATAACCCCTTTCTATCCCACACCTTTACCTATCCCTGAACCTTAAAAATTCTTACCAACCCGTACCCTTACCCATCCCTGAACGGACCCTTAACACCCCATACCTTTACCCATCTCTAAACCTTTGAAACTGTTTACTACACCATACCCTTACCCATTCCTAAACTCTAATAACCCGTAGAAATCTTATGACCTTACCGCCTCATAAACCTTAGAAAACCCTATTATCTTATTAGCCCATACTCTTCTCCAATCCTAAACCCTAAAATGTGTTACTAACCCCTACTCCTACCCACCTCTGAGTCCTAAAAAACACTTATCACTCTTACTACCCAGCATCCCTATCCATACCTGAGCCCTAAAATAAATTACTAACCTGTACACTTACTCATCCCTGAACCCTTAACATTACTCACACCGTTAACGACCCTTTATTTCTCTTAATAAATAATAAGATAAAAGACTTAACTGTGTTGTAAAATCTCATGTTGTAAAGTACTTTAAAAGGCACCTCGTTGTACTTACCTGCATTGTAACATCTATTGTGGTAACGCTTACGTTGTTAATGTTACAGACCTGGCCTCATGCATTCCGCTACCCAAATGTGACATCTTCTATAAGAAACACACTTGCACTGTGAGCTCGAGCCTACATGTCACAGACTTACTCTGTATCATGTCCCCCTTTTTTCATACCAAATCACCAAATTACCCTCTATAACTTTCTCCTGTTGAGCTCCCACATCACCCCATGTGTTCCTAGATAGCCTTCTGCTCAGCACTTACCACATTAACTAGAGAAGCAGCACTTAGAGGGTGATAGCTCTGCAGGTGCCATGGTGGGAGATGCACTTCGGACTGACTACTCCCCGACCACCCTCCCCAAATGTTCATCTCTGCAGTGTGTGCAGTGTGCTCCCGTAGCCAAAGAACATCCTTTCCTTCAAGACAGAGTTTGCAGCCTGGATTGAGGAGGACATATTTACTGCTGCTCGCTGGAGAAGGGGAGACCCATCTACGTTGTCACCAAGTTCCTTGCCAAGAGAACAATAGATTCCTGTCCTGGGCTTCCATAGGACAACAAAATGTCTTCTAGTCATGGGTCACTCCTAGTAAATCAATTGGGCTGACATGCCTATTTCAAAGAACTGCAAAGAAATGCTCTGGACTGGAAACATTAAGTGTCAACTGTAAGTGCAAGACATACACGGCCTCCTTACAAAGACATTTGAGGCATGTACTTATTCATAATCTGCAAAAAGAAAACGACCAGGATTTATGGAAGTCATTACTCAGCCCCAGAGTTTGCCGAATCTGTAGGACATATGGTGATTGCCAGCCCTGAAGTGAATTGAATCAGTAAAATTTGAGGTCACTGCCCAGCCTGTGAGGGTGTGAAGCACGGGGTTTATGGCAGTCTCTGCTCAATGCCACAGTACATGGAGTCAAGGGGCTTGGGTATCACTGGTCACCTATGGAGTCCATAATCTTGCCCACATTTAGAGTGTTTATATGTGCCCTGCCCTTAAGTGTGTATCACTACCCAGATCTGGAGTGGGCATCATTGATTAGCTCTAGATTGTGTCTCACTGTCCAGTACTGAAATGTGTTTCGCTGCCAAGCCATAAACTGAGTATCACTGCTTAGTGCTAAAGTGGGCATATCTGGCCAACCCTGGAGTGCGATTTACCATCCAGTGCTGGAGTGTACTTTGCTGCCCTGCCATTAGAGTGCGTATCACTGCTCAAACTCAGCTTGTACACCGCTGCTCAGTCCTGGAATGGGTATTGCTGCCTAGACCATGTATCATCCACAGGCCCTGAAGTGAGTATAGTTGCCCAGGCCTGGTATTGCTGAACAGTCCTGGAATGTGTATCACCACCCTGCACTGCAATCTGTATCACTGGCTTGCCCTGCAGTGTGCATTGCTGCCCTGCCCTTAATGTGAATCACCGCAGCCCTAAAATTTGTATCTTTGTCCTGCCCTTCAGTGGACACCACTGCTCAGTTTCAGAATTGATATCACAGACAAGCTTTGGAATGGTTATCGCTGCTCAGCCCTGGAATGTGTATCACTTTCCAGCACTAGATGGAGTGTCACTGCCCAGCCTAGGGTGGGTATTGCTTGTCATCCCCGTAGTAGACAACACTATTCAGTTCTGAAATAGGTATCACTGCTTAACCCTGCAGTCGGTATCACAGCCTCATCTTAGAGAGGGTATCACTGCCCAGCCCTAAAGGGGGCATCACAGCCAAGGTCTGCAGTCAATATCACATCCAAGCCTGTGTATCAATATCAGATCAAGGCCTGCAGTGAGTATGGTGTCCAGCCAGAAATGGGTATTACTGTCCTTTGAGGAGTGTGTATTGCTGCCAGTATTACTGCTCAGCTTCTGGTACCAAGGAAGGAGCGTGTTTATGTGGCCTCATTGGCCTGTGTGTGCTGGCGGCATGGCCTAGGCCAAGCTCTTCTGTCCAGTTGGCCAACATGGCACTAACTGGCAATGAATGCCCCGTACAATGGCAAGCTCCTTCTCCTGAGTTATTCAGGCAGATGATGCGATTGCTGAGAGCAGGCGACAATCTCATTAACCCCTTAAGTACCAAGAAAAACGCATCCTGAAGATCCCGAAACGAATGTATGGAAGAAGCTCTCAGACTCTCACAGGGCTGCCGGCAGCAAAAATATTCTTGTTTAAATGCGTTTTAGTTCTGAACTTTTTAATATTTGACAGAATAATGAGGAGATAACTGTGTTACCATGGCAAAAACAAATATCACCATTTTATTCTGCTTTATTTGCATGAGAACAGTTTATAGCACATTTTGCAAAATCAGATCACTTAGGAAAGCAGAAACATGAGCTTAAAGAGTGCGCCAAGCAGTGCGCCTCCTTATTAGACTGGCAGCAGGGGGAGAGGTCTCTCATTCAGCGGCAAGTAGAGAAAGAAAATAGCATGAACAGCTGTACTGTGATTCCGATCGAGTATAGATAATGACATATAATCAGCCCAGGATGTACCTGTAGGCAAGGCTCACAGATCAGGTGGGGTTGCCAAGAGGCCCCTGCATTACCAAAGGAGGCACCAGTGCCTCACGCGATACCCTACACATGAAAATAGGCGATTATTTCATCCTTTTGACCCCAGAGGCAAGGACTGATTAATTGCTTATTTGACCCCACTACACACCACTGAGAGTTGGAAGGACACGGGAATGGGAAGTAGGCTTCTTCATCTCACCCTACTGCACACAGCATTTAAGTAAAGAGAACAGGTGGCTGTGATTCCTCATGCAATTCTGCTGTACATTGCCCAGGCCTGATATTTCTTCTGTATCCCAGGGGGTTCTTATTCCTTACCAGACCCTCTTGAAAAACATCTGCAACCTAAGAGCCTTCATTGGATTTTTCTGTTTGTCACAGGGAAGACTGTGGGTTACTTCAACTGATACTTGTGCGCTCTGGGTTGGGTGAGCGGCTACGGGTCCTCATTAACCCTCCAGTTCATTGCAAGGCTTGCCTTCCTCATCTGACCATCTGCTCATCCCATGTGTCTGCCGCTTCTCCTCATTAATGAACAAAAGGGGCTTCATGGGATTTCTCCAGTTTACCCACGTGTATATCACAAGGGGGTTGCAATCCCCATGTGGCCACCATGCTCATTCTAGGGTTTATGATTTTTCATTCGGCACTGCTGCACATCACAGGTGGTGTGGAATTCCTCATCGCACTCTTGTCCACACACCAGGTTGCACACAATTCCTTAATCCACATTGTTGCATATTCCATGGAAACTTGGGTACCTCATCCTATGTTCCAGCATAAGCCTTATCCCAACCTAACCTATACACATGTCCTGCCAATCCTAGGTTTTGCAGGCAGTGTCCTGCCAATGTCCAGAACAGAACGCGTCCTGCCAGAACATACCAAGGAGAACACAATCACAGTTTCCAAATGGAACATGTTGAATGAAATGTGCACCTGCACGGGACACAAACATGCAAAAAACGAATTTTTACAAGAAAGCAAGACAAACGTCTAAGACCCAGTTTCTTCATTTTTTTTTTTTTTGCATTCCCCCCTTGGCCTATCATCTTTATTGGAAAAGGCTTTAACTGGTCGATAGATATCTAGACATTTGTCCTCTGCTCTGTTAGTCATGAGCTGAAGCTAAAGTTACTGCAAGCCACACAATAAAGTATTCAATGTGCATGGAACTAAAAGATTCCGAATGCTCTACAACTTACAATCAACTAAGGCACATGAAGAGATCATATCCCAAAATGATGACAAAAGTAATATAATAGACTGGCTTGTTTTTTCCATTACTATTTACATGGGCTGACTCAGCAACTCAATGAAGGACGCATGATATGACCCAGAAGCTCAATGATAGGCATGTCAGGCATGTGAGGTAAATTAGTGACTCTCTGATGTTCATATGGGTAGGCTCAGCAGCTAAGTGACAGCCACGTGTGTTGACTCAATGAACCTTTAAGGGCCATCTCTGCTAACTTCAAATCTCAATGCCAAGTATCAGAATCATCAGTTTGGTAATGACCATGTGTGATGACACTCAACTGTGGCCAAGTGGGTGAATCAGGAAGCTGGCGATTATAAGATTATCTCAAACATAACTATGCGAGCAGGCTTAGTAGCTCATTAAATGGCCATATTGCAGACTCAGTAGACCAATAATGACAATATAAGCTGACCCAACAGCCCAATGATAACCACACTAGCCTATTATGTGGCTCAATGAGCATGGGTCCAAGACCTGAGTAAAGATCACATCTGAAAGATCAGGTCGAGTCAGGGTATCTGCACACTCAGCGGCTGCTTTCTGGAGCTGAATAGGCTAGCCAGAGAAAAGGGGCTGGCAGACACCAGCACAGATGGAAGAACAAATGGAGAGTTTAAGGATGAGCAACGTGCTAGAGATAGGCTGAAAAGGCACAAGTACAACAGTTATGCCTTGTGGCTAGTACTGAATGTCTATAAATTGAACTTGCAATTGCCTTTCAGGAACATTTTAGGTCTAGTTTGGAGACACTTTTGACTGTCTCACTTGTCTCATGTAATAAAAAATCACAAATAGAAAATGTATATATATGTGTATATATATATATATATATATATATATATATATATATATATATATATATATATACATACATATACATAGAGTGGCTTTGGCTTTGCCCTCTTTACTCATTGGTCTGTTCAGCTGTCATTCACATTTTGCTTTCATCCACCACAGCAAAAGGCAATGTGATAACCCACTTCAGCCATAGGCTCTCTTGGCCAATGTGAGTGACAACATTTCACCAGCGTGAGCCTAGTGGGAAAATAATTTGCTTTGCCAATAATTTATCCTTTTTTATTTGTCTTTCTTTGCCACCCTTGTGTGTCTACACTCAGGTACAGTGATTCAAATCATACTGTTCTGCACCAGTAAGATCCATATATTCTTTTGATGTGCATTGAAACTAAAAAGGGTATCCATACCTGGTCTACATACAGCTACCTGCCAGGACACACCAACACTGTTCTGTTAAAATCATATGTGATGGTTCATATTTTCCCTTTAGTTATACATTTTTTGCAAGCATATGGCTTCTGTGATTAGACAGTGACATTCTTTTCTTTATGTGTGTCTTTTAATCAACCATTGCACAAGCTTGCTAAAGCCAGACCTATTAGATTTGTCAATGTTTGTTTTAGGTATGCGAGAAGGGAAGGTCAGTATGTTACAGACTGCCAAAAAGTTTGTCCTATGACCACCGGTTATGAAGAAGAGACTGGGGAGCAGATGCAAAGCTCAAGCACATGGACCACACATACTGAAGCAAATAGGAGAACTAGTCAAAGATACACCAAGGGCTGTGTGGCTGAAGCAATAAATGCAATTGAAAAAAAACACGATGTAAAAAAATGAACTATACAAATAAGATTCACGAGAATCTTTAAAACAACGTGCTTTATAAAGATACAAAGTACAGGCGGTTCCAAAGCATTGACAGGAAACATAATTTCTCCAGGGAGTACAGCTAGGCGTCCTTTCCTAGCCGTGGAACGTGTTCAAAGAAACAATGCAGAACCAGTAAGTGTTGTGGGGTGGGAATCCTCGCTGGTATATTCTCCTAATCCAGTCCCTCTCCCTCGTTCTTGTCAGCCAGATGTCCGTTCTTTCATCATCCCGGGAGTCCTCCTGGAGCTACTGAGACAGGAAGCCCAAGTGTCTGCCAGCTTTTTGTCAGGTAAAAGACGGAAAAAGGGACAGGAAAGCGAAGCTAAAAGGCATCTATTAGACGTCAGCCCGCTTTTGTATCCGTGTCAATGATTGTGGATTAGTGCTTGAAATAATCTTCCTGACAGGAATAAAAGGCGTCAGTGACTGAGCCTGCCCTGGACCATATGGCAGGGTACGGGACCGTATCTTATTAAAGGTGTGTTAGCTAACACGATTGCTTTATATTATGTTACAGAACTATTGTGTCTCAAACAGTTAGCTGGATGGGCAGAGCTGTGCACAGCCGGTCTCAACCTATTGAATGGTGTGATTATGGAAAGCAGTCATGTCAAACATTTCACTCTTTCTCAGTCACTCTTTTGGTAGCTTGAAATTAGAACAGGCCTGAAAAAACAGATCGCTCACAGAATGCCTTCGGCCAGAGAAAGTTCTAGAAGTGCAGAGTGATGACTCATTATAAATTTCCATAACTCTGTAATATAGCCTTCTACTTCATAAAGACGTAGGTGGCATGGCCTGAAACACCTTTAAAGACAGAGAGCTAGTAGTTTGTAGCCATAAATAGTGACTCTCCAGCCATTGACAATGAACTTCAGGTCTTACACAATAAACCTACACGCATGAACAATGACATCCAGCCATGAACAAAGAGCCTAAAGCCGTGGACAACAAATATTGATCTATGAACAATGAATTGCCAGCCGGGGACAATGAACTAAAGCATGGATAGTGGCTCCTGAGCCATGGAAAACAATTCTTCAGCCATGTTGGAGGAACTTAGGCCATAAACAATAAACCTAGAGACATGGCCAATGAACTTCTGACCCATGATTAATCAAACGACTACCATTTACAACAAATCTTCATCCATAAAGGACAATTTGCCAGCTAGGAGAATGCATCCTCATCATGGACAATGATTCACAAGACATGAAATACAAATCTTCAGATGTGCAATAAATTATCAGTCAAGGACAGTGAATCTCTAGCCATGGATTACAAACCTCCATACAATGAGACAACATCTCCGCCCATGGACAAGGAACCTTCAGCCATGGACATCAAATCTTCAACCGTTTCCAATGAACTTCCAACCTTGGACAATAAACTTAAAATCATGAAAAATGACAACACACTTCACGTCATGAACAAGTGTTTTGCAATCATGGATTAGACATCTCTAGTCATGGGCATGAAAGCTTAAGCTTGGGCACTGAATCTTCACCCATTGGCACACATATCTACAACTGGACAAGAAATGTCCCATGAACAACAAGGAGTCTCTATCAGTGGATACCTAACCTTCCTTCATGCACAATAACGTTCCATCCATCCATCCATGCGCCACGGACCTCTATCCATGGGTAATGATTATCCAACTTGGGACAATGAATCTCCACCTAAGGACAACAAGTTCCCGGCCAGGAGCAATAAAAGCAAAGTAATGGATAAGGAATCTCAACTAAGGACAAGGAGCCTACAGGGAAGGACAATGAATCACCAGCCATAAACAAAGAAACTACACCGAAGAACAAGGAATGTCTAAGTCTGCAAAATGAACTGTCAACCAAGATAAGAAACATACAACGATGAAGCACAAACCCCAGCTACCCACAACAAACCACCATGTATGTATAAAATTGATAAAATACGAAAAATAAGAATGTGCTTTCCCTGAACTCCTCTATGCAGCCAGAGGCCAAAAAGGTAACATATTCCAGAAATGGAATGTCGATGTTTCTAATTCTATTTCACAAGTTATGGATTCAATTATGTACAATAAATATGTGGGCCACGTCTGCCACTGCATAAAACCTTGTAGCTAATTGCAGCAGTGCAGTTGGCACATGCAAATGTTTTAGAGAATACCGATTTCTCCTGCACTGCGTTAGTCATTTATTTTGCAACTGCCAAATACTCAAATGAGTGTGATACAGATTTCAAATGCAATCCAATATTAGTCGATATGATACAATTTAGTCTAATGTTCATAAACACAGCAATATATCAATCTTCTCTTAATAACCAGGCTTGAAGTCACCGTGAAAGCGAAAAGAACTAGATAAATCATTAAAAGAGTCTACTGTTTTGGAAATGTTTTACTGCCACCACGCTGCAAAAAAGCATGCAAGCACTGTAAAACGACCGGCAAAGGCCATGCCTGTCTCTAAAAGTAGCTGATGAAGTTAAGCTTTGTTAAAAAATGAGGAGGCTCAAATCTGAGCTACCAACTGAAAGGTGTCTGCATGGCTCCAATGCGCATTGCAAAGAAAATGCATGCCTTTGTATTAAGCTACAGAATCGATGCCATGCTCTAGACTGATCGTAACAGGCTCTAATTAGGACTGCTAAAACTATTCCTGCTAGTAACTTGATATGTACATTCTACACATGTCACTAAACCGACCAGCTTATAAAATACTGGCACTGAAACAAAGCTACATGGGCCATGAGTCACTGAGTTGCACAGACCAAACTTGGCTTTGAACCAAGCTGCACAGACCACTGTCTACTTTACACACTGCCCACAGAACAAGTTTGCTTCTACACAAATTTGCTTAGAACATGCCTGGCTCTAAATAGAACTATACATAACATTCTGTATTGTACTGCACTGTCAAAGCCTATATGTGGCTCTAAAATCAGGTTAGATCTGCTGAATTGAAAACAGAAGGGACAAATGTGACCCTGCGACCCATGAACACTAAACCTCCTTAAGTATCTGTTAAATAGCCTGCAACTGCTTCTTATTGAACAGATACTTGGTTCTACCAATTAGCAGAAAAAGACTTTCCTAATTATTAAGAAGATGTCACCACATGCAGCCTGAACTTCTTCTGTTGCCTTCACCAAACACTACTTGAGTTTGACTATGCATTTTAAAGTAAGCAACATTTATGGTACAACTCAAGCACCCTACACCACAAATATACTAATTAGTTCTTACCGAGTCCAAATGGCAGTGACACCTTCTGGAAAGTTGGCAGAATTCTCCACTGTGTAGACAACTACCTTAGGTGGAGCTTGCTAGATTTCAAATCCAGCCTCATAGAGATAATTGTCCTACTCACATACTGGCAACATTACTTCCCCAGTAATTGCACAGGCCCTACACATTTTGAACAAATCTCTTATAATCGGAGTTGTACCTTCAACCTTGTAAACAGGATACAGTAAACATCATTTGATAACAGTCTTCTTTGGACCCATGTATCTGGGTAATTATATATGCAATTGCTGCTTCAGGTAGCAACTAACATCTGAAAAACTTTTGTTGTGTTTCGATCCTGCAACTTTCTTGAGTAGGCCAACATGATGGATGCTCTTTCAGGTGGGATTTAGGCAAAGATGAGGAACCAAATTGGTCCTACTGACTGTGATGGACAACCGTAAATTAGTTGCAGGTGCACACAGGGTTCAATAAACCGGCCCTGTTGTACTGATCAGCTTCAGGGGACACTAGTGATCAGACCTTAAAGACAGGGTTTCTTCTGGAAAATTAATCATGTACACTATGTCCTCAATTGCTTTGCATCATCCCTGTTGGACATAAATCAATCTGTTGTTATGCCCCCTTCTGCTCTCTACTTAGAGTTCTGACGTCTTTTGCACCCTATGATACACCCCCAGGCTCTCTGACGTGTATGTTGATCAGTGGCGGCTCCTCTGTTTGGGCGAAAGAGTGTTGCAGCCCCGCCAGCAGCGGCAGCTGCAAAATATTTTAAAGAAAACGATAATAAACAATGTTTATTATCGTTTTCTTTGAAAAGGCGGGGCCACAGGGGTGACGTGCACTGAGAGGGAGTGTTCAGCACCCCCCCTTCACAGCGTTGCGTGTTTGGCCGGCCATCTCGGGTCGGCCAAACACACTAGCGCTTTGGGCTCTCTCCAAGAGAGAGCCTGCACAGTCTCCCAGTCTGCCTGTGAGTGCCCTGCCTAGGTGCTCCCAGCCAATCCTGATGCTGCACTGAGTAGCGTCAGGATTGGCGCAGGGCAGGCTGGGAGCCTGTGCCTGCAGAGGCAGAGGAGCATCGAGGAACAGAGGCGCGGCGGAGGAGGTAAGTGGTTTTTTTTTGTTCAATTAAATGTAATGTTTATTACCTCCCATGCCTCACCGCCCCGCCCCTTCCGCAGCCCTTGTGCCACTACTGATGTTGATCCTCTGACCAAACTCAATCACTATCTGGCCTTTCAGTCTTACATGTGTGATGATTACATCCACCTACTGCTCCGTGGGGTGGGAGGCCTGTGGATGGCTTCCATCAACCTACAGCGTTGCATGCTGATGCTCTGTGACTAGATGAATCTAAATTCCTGAGACTCAATTCCAACAAAAAGGCTAATGTTAGTGAGCAAACTATAGAACTTTGGAGGGAACCTTTTTGACACAAGCCTAAAACATGGTCTCAGATGGCTAAGTCTCTGAAGAACCTGAGGTTTACAACTGACAAGCATTTATTTCTACAGAGCTCTATATATGGACAGCCTCTTCTGCATGTTTTTTCCAACTAAAAAGCCTTCACCAAATCTAGCCGTGCTTTGCATTTGTAGGTAGAGTTTGCAATTATGGCCTTGTGGGATTCAGATTAGATACTGGTTATTCACTCTATCTAGGGATCCAGATGGATTACATTACCAAGAGCTGGAAGTGAAAAATTGTACAGCTCATACCACCATTTAATTCGGCCATCTTGGTCTTGGCATCTTGCGTAGGCTTCTTACGCTTGCTAGTATTACTCTCAAAATGGTATGGTACTGGAAATAAATCAATTTGAGACGCATCTCCTGTCTTTTTGATAAAAACAAGCCTCCCAAGAGACAACCCAGTTTGTTCCAGGTTATCCAAGCTATGTAAATTGCCTGGAATGTCCTTCCTGTTCATCTCCAAAACAACCTGAATCAGGTGAGCTTTGAAAAACAGCTCATTATCAGCACCAACAACTTGGGGAGAAATTGCCCATAACAAAAAACAAGATCTAAAAATAAACTGTACAGACCCTCACTGGCTCAAAAGAGCTAAAAACAGTACTACATCAATGCTCGCTTTAAGGAGAGCTGCACAGCTCACATTTTATTCTATACTGTCACTTAAACTGAGATGTGCATATTATAATTGCTCCCGACAATTAATGTGTATAGCTATCAACAGTATACTAGGGGCAGTGGTACTGGGACTGAGGGGTGTAAAGGCCCCACTTCACCCCAATTAGTACGGTTTATTATTATAAAGCCAGAGAATTGGAGCTCCATTTTTATTCCTTACCTTTGTAATGGCACTGTAAAAATGGGATTAATAAACTAGTTTTGCTCTAAACTAAGCAGCTATTAGTTATGATTTCAGATGCTAAACTAAGATGGACATCTCATCCATGGTTCTAAACTGAATTGCTCTGTCCATGATTGAATTTAAAAACAATTTAAAATCCTCAAGCCAGTTCTTGCTGTAAACTGCATTTCTAAGGTGATGTCTAGCACTAAAATTAGCCATAAGGAAAATACTTTGCCCCATTTCAAGGTGTGGGATACCCGTCTGACTCTAACAATAACTGCACAGCCTCATCTGCTTTGACTCTGGATTATTTTTCATTCTGATATTATCTTCACACACAAAGCCTGACTCTAAACTGAGTGTTAAAGAAATTGTTTAGCTCAAACAACGAGCCAAAAGGCCATATCTTGCTTTATACTGAGTTGTACAGAGCATCCCTCCTTTAATTAGATGCAAAGATAATTCCTGGCTCTAATTAAACTGTATACACCATGTTTGGCTCAGAAATTAGTTGTATGAGAGACTTTCACACACAGTCAGGGCTGATAACTGCAGATGAAATAAGGGACCGTTATAGGCCACGCCTGCTTCATGTGGACCATACCAAAAACATACTGTGGGCTTGGAGCTGGTCCATTGCTTACATTGATTGGCTTCATTGTCACTCATTTGTTTGCTTCTAACTGGTCAGCGGACATACGCTTCCTTCCTCTTTGTGTGTTTGTCACTCCCCTCAAGGATGGATGCATAACTTGCGTCCTTCCACTGCTCATTTTTGTAGGCACTACTTTATCTTAAGTTTAAGCACTCTACCACAGTGTGTCTTTATCAGCAGGTTCCCATATGTTCCTCCTTCATTGCTACCACCTATCACTTCCTCTTCCTATTGCCCCACCCCTCCTCCTTCCTTCCCACTGTCGTTGCTTGCCCCCACCCCAATCCTCACATTGGAGTTGCCTGCCCCCATTGCCTGTCCCACATCTCTTTCTCCCTCCCATTGTTGTTGCTTGCCCCCACTACCACTCCCTCCTGTTGTCAATGCTTGCCCTCACCACCCTCCCTTCCTCCTGTTGTTGTCTCATGCTCCATTATAGATGCTTTTCCCACAGTCCCATCATACCAAAAAAAGGGCTTTGACGCAGGCAAGGATGGCCGCATCATAGTGCTTTTTTTCCTACACTCTCCATGTTGCATGCCTTCCCTCCATCACTCTGTGATGCCTCCCACCCTGCCCTCCTCCCAGCAATAAAAAAACACTACTACACGGATAACACTGGCTGCATCACAGTGCTTTCTTTTAATTTTTTTACTTTCAGCAATGTACCCGCCCTCCCTCCACTTGTCCTTGCTTGCCCCCTCCCTCATGCTGTTGTTGCTTGCCCTCACACCCTCCCTCTTGTTTTCATTGCTTGCTGCCCATAACCCCTTCCTCCCGCTGTCATTGCTTTCCTACTGGCTCCTTCCCTTTGTTGTCATTCCTTACTCCTGAACTTCCTCTCTCAATTTGCTGTCATTGGTCCCCCCCATAACAAATAAAAGCACATGACGCAGACACTGCTAGCAGCATCATGGTGCTTTTTGCCCAGACCCGCCTCTCACTCCATGATGCCTCCCACCCCTCCCGCTAGCAATAAAAAAAATGCTATGATGCAGCCAGCGCTGGTCATGTCATATTGCTTTTTTAAACTTTCAGCCTGTTATACAACATGACCAAGCCGATACCTTGCATAGGGGAGACCTACTGGATTTGACAGTGCTTGTTTTTGTTTGCTTCAGCACTCCAAGAGAGTGAATGTACTTCCTAGCTTCCTCGCCTTTGTGTTTTACAATTTTTGCTTCAGCATTCCATGAGTGCATGTGTTTTTTAGCTCTCTCCATGTGTGGTTTCTTTGCTGTCCCTATTTATTATCTACCATACAGCTTTGCTGCTTTAATTTGCATTGAAGCCTGTTACAATTGCTGTGATGTGAGTGCTTGTGCATGTTGCTCTCCCACTCCTCCCGGGGCCTACCTTGCTTTCCTCAGTTGTTCTCCTCCAAAGAGCCTATGTGATGCACATCTCTCTCCACAATCTGCCACTGTTGTTCTTCTCCAAACAGCTATCTGCTCTTCAGTTCCTTCCCTCATTCCCTATCACCTAAAAAGCTCCTGTGTAACTCCTCCTCCCTTCCATGATTCTCCTTTGTTTTCCTGCTGCTTTTTGCTACTATGGTTTCCAAACATTCACTACTACTTCCTTGAGTCCACGTGTGTTGTTTATTCTATGTCCTAAAGCAGAGGCATTCAATAGAGGTCCGAGAGGGACAGGTCTATGGAAGATTTGTAGGACTTCCTCTCAAGATACAGTTCAATACATGAATGTAAAGGTTACTCATTCACATTGATGGTGGTTGTCCTGAATATTTATTTTGTAAACTTCCCTCTTGGACCTAGATTGGAAGCAATGTTCTACAGTTTCTTTGTTTATCCCACCATGGCTATTTATGTTGCACTGTTCCTTCTCTCGCTCGCTTTCACCCACACAAACCTTTCCCCCTTCCAGTCATCATTTGCTTTTAGGTGTTCAAGACAGTTCCCTTACAATACGCAATATGGTGTGTTACAATATAATACACACAGGAAAATTAACAATCACAAAAACAACCGCGCAAATAACACACATATTAAAGGCAAGACCTATTGACTTTGATAACTGCGTGTTTAGAACAGACAGCGAGTCCAATTCAACCTGCATCAAAGCAATCTTTACTAACACAAAAGCCACTAGAAAATCAGCAATGGTCAGTGCAAGCCCTGCCTATCGCACTAGTTTTCAAACAGGGCTTTTCCAGAATATCCCTTTTATTCTCCAGGACGAAAAACATATTAATATGTTATGAATGCCCTTTGTTAGCAGGATAGTGTAAATTTAGTTCATCAGTACTTCGCTGTTTTTCCTTCTTGGAGATGAAAAGAGAACAGCGTATAAGAACTGATCTGCCTAGCGTACCTCGTGGCTTAATGCGGGATCTAGGTGGCTCACACACCCCTTTCTATCTGCAGGAGTCAGAGTCCCTTAGGTTGCCACCTCTTCGTTTTTCCTGCGTAGATACCACATTTCTCAATTCCAGTTTAGAGGATAGTCACAAAGCCGGCGTAATTAAGAATCCCCCTCATTAGTCTTCAAGAAAAATTTGCAGAGTTTATGCTAATTACTCCTGTAAAATTTAATAAACTCTTTGAAATCGGAAAGAACTAATGAGCTTTTATTTATTGAAGAAAATAACTGTAGGGGGAAAAAGGTTAGGACACTGGAATATCCAATGTGGCAATAAAACCACAATTTATTCCATTCCAGCACACAGATTTTACTGCAGAGCTTTTAAATTCGAAAAATGAGTTACAGCCTAGATGTTAAATCAATCTTGAACTTAATTTAAGAAAGAACAAATGTTATTTTTTTCCTGCTGTAACAATGATTTGGTCACATGGGCTCGTTTCTCCCCTAAAATGGGAATATTGCAATCCAGTCCCCGCAGTCGGTGACCATGTTGGCTCTTCATCACGGCTCTGCCTCCGAGCAACCTTCCCGCCTGCAGCTCCACTATCCCCGCGCTTTCCAAATGGGCTCTTTAAAGGTGACCGGAATACGGGAGAACACATGACGAATTTTTCCCTCGGCAGCGCAGACAGATCACCTGGCTGGGAACACCGTGCACGCCAGTCTTCTCTCCCTATGCTACTAGAATATTTGAAAGCATAAAATCACTGTCTGGATCATTATAGCACAGAACTACTGGCAGGACATAAAACACGCCGTCCGCCTGAAATGGGCCTGGCTAATACTGCCTACAGCCACAAATGATATACTTTAGATTTAAGAAGCCCGGCCATTTGTGAGGTAATGGAAGGGCCAGGCGCTGGCGTCTGGATACTTAGTGAGACCTGGTGTTTCTGCTGAGGGAAGAGAGGATAGCAGAAGGAGCTTATTTGGTTATTAGCCAGCATCTTTTTGTACTTGATCGTGTTAGAGGTACGTGAAATTCATCCAGCTGGGATTCTATTATTAAGCATAAAAGACGGAGAACAACTGCCAATCCGCTAAACGGAAATTGTAGGAAATCTGCACAGACCTGGTGACATGTTCTAGTGTTAAGATGCTGGATGCTTTTAGGGCACCACACATTGAATAGTATCTGTTCCTCTTTTTCGCGTTTGTTAAAAATAGAAATTGTATTTATTGACACAGAAGGGAACCAGAGGCCCTTGCAACCCTTCAGACCAAAGTCAATGACCATCTGTGAGATAGAGGAGATGCCTGGGCACCTCATCTCTTTCTACAAGGGGCTTTCATTTTGCTTTATGTCCTAACTCCACGTCTTGGTCAACAGCCAGCTGTTGATGTGTGTTGTAAACTAAACTTTATTGGTTCAAACATGGTTTTGTTAAGGCATGACAGAGATACAGAACAAAAATATGTAATCTTAAGAACATTGACTTGAGGACTTTAGGTGACTGTTATATTAAAAATGTTAATAAATTGCCTTCATTGAAAGAATAAAACAAGCGCTTATTGAAGGAGGAGTCATTCTGGAGAATAGACTTCACAAGAAAGCAGACCTTCTATTGTCAGGGACACTGGCGTTATGTGGTAGAGTAGGACCAAATTATATGGCAGAGTTGACTAAATAGTGCAGCAAGAAAACGCAAATCATGGGGCGTGAAGCAATACATTTTGTCAGAGTATTACTTTCTTATTTTGTCATTTTTACACAAGTTAACACTGGGTGAAGGTTTCACCTTATTAATCCCATTTTAACACTTAAATACAACACTAAAGAACAGAAAGGGGAGAAGTCGACTGGTGCAAAGGGCCTTGCACAGCTGGGCAACACATGTTGCCATGTTTTCAGTAACTTGATCCATTTAAGATAGAAACATAATTGTTTTTATTAAAATGTGCAGATTACCCAGAAGATAAAGGGCTATGTGGCAATTGTGGCAAATCCAAAAGTATAAAATTATGCGAAGAATGCCACAGCTGCAAAATCACATAATTCCAGTGGCCCTGCTTCTGGTGCATGAACAAGTAGAACATAGGAAAATGATCTGAACAGCATCACACAATTCACCAGTCCATCATAGCTTGAAATGATAGACTGGGGCTGGTGTGCCTTGGTAGCAACTTAAGCCAACTAATGCAATTCAGGTACTTTACTGCTGCATCAAAGGCCTGAGCTGGGCTATTTAGCACTGGTGAGACAAGTGGCTCCTGTCCATGGAAATGAGGAAGCCAAAATCAAAA
Source organism: Pleurodeles waltl (assembly GCF_031143425.1). Taxonomy (NCBI): domain Eukaryota; kingdom Metazoa; phylum Chordata; class Amphibia; order Caudata; family Salamandridae; genus Pleurodeles; species Pleurodeles waltl. The sequence continues at coordinate 942,080,004 of NC_090446.1, forward strand.
GTTAACAGCGGGCTGTGCCATCAGGCATCCGTTCCACTCACAGTCCAAGACCAGTCATGGGATTAAAAGTTCAGCCAGCACTTAATTCGAGCCTGTGGTTGCAGATGAGCCTCACCAGCACTCATTTTTGGGGACCAGCACTTACTTTTTGATCCAGAATAAGGAAGAAAAAGACACTAAGGGGGTCATTCTGACCCCGGCGGGCGGCAGGAGCCGCCCGCCTGGAGGGAACCGCCAGAAGACCGTACCGCGGTCAAAAGACCGTACCGCGGTCAAAAGACCGCGGTGGTCATTCTGGGTTTCCCACTGGGCTGGCGGGCGACCGCCAAAAGGCCGCCCGCCAGCCCAGTGGGAAACAGCCCTCCATGAGGATGCCGGCTCCGAATGGAGCCGGCGGAGTGGAGGATGTGCGACGGGTGCAGTGGCACCCGTCGCGTATTTCAGTGTCTGAAATGCAGACACTGAAATACAAAGTGGGGCCCTCTTACGGGGGCCCCTGCAGTGCCCATGGCACTGGCATGGGCACTGCAGGGGCCCCCAGGGGCCCACGACACCCCTCACCGCCATCCTGTTCCTGGCGGGCGGAACCGCCAGGAACAGGATGGCGGTGAGGGGGTCGGAATCCCCCATGGTGGCGCAGCAAGCTGCACCGCCATGGGGGATTCCCAGGGCAGCGGAAAACCGGCGGGAGACCGCCGGTTTTCCTGTTCTGACCGCGGCCGAACCGCCGCGGTCAGAATGCCCAAGGGAGCACCGCCAGCCTGTTGGCGGTGCTCCCGCGGTCCCCGGCCCTGGGGGTTTTTACCGGCAGGGTCGGAATGACCCCCTAAGTGAGGAAAGAGAAAGATGGATAAACAGTGACAAAAGGAGTAAGCATGAATTAAACATTATCTGCAAGAGTGAGAAAAATGGACGGAGTGTATGGTGTGGATAAAAGAGGCATTGCATGGAATGAAGAAAGACTACATAGCCTTCGTACTCGACATTTGGTAGCACTGCTTGTGGGCTTCTGAGCATAACTTTGGGTCAAGGCACTTATTCTTTTATACATTAAACTTAACCCACTGAACCAGGAAAATAGGGAAGCAAAAGACGATAATAAAGGTTTCTTTTCAAATATCTGTTTTCCAAATAAGAGCCATATCATTCAATTAATGGAAAGGAGAATCTGTGTAACCATCTGTACACTAGCATAAACTACCCTCGCAGAAAGTGGCATAATACTTGTAGTGGGTGTAGCTCTCATTTTTTGCTGCAGGGTAATTACATGAAATTATGGCAAAATTGCATGCAATTACAGGGAATTACGTGAGAAGCATAACCCTGAATTTAGCGCTATTTTCTTAGCACAAAATCTACTCTCATGTCCAAAATGGACACAAGGATGTATTTTGTGCTAACCAAATGGCACTAAATGCAATAGAACAGGAACAGCAATACCCAGCAGTCACTCACGATCTGCTCCTGTGCTCTTAGGCAGGTATTGTTGCCCAAAATTACGCAAATTTACTCAAACGGGCGTAACCAAGTAATTTTCAGTAATTTCATCTCACAAGAGTCACACGAAATTACAGAATGTATTCAAATTACGCTGACATAATTGGAACATGGAATGTGTCTGCACCTATTGTAGTCTACATGTACTGGAGGTGGGAGGTGCCTAAATCTGAACTCATTATACTCTGTACGTAATGAATAGAGGGGGGGACTGTGCCTGCACTTACTGAGATTTACATGTGTTGAAAGGAAAAAAAAGATGAACCTGTATGCATTGTATGCTGTATGTACTGAACACAGACTGTGCCTGAGAGTGCACCCACTGTAATCTGTATGTACTGAACAAAGACTGTGCCTGAGACTGCATCCACTGTAATCTGTATGTACTGAACACAGACTGTGCCTGAGAGTGCCTGAGAGTGAACCCACTGTAACCTGTATGTACTGAACACAGACTGTGCCTGAGACTGCACCCACTATAACCTGTATGTACTGAACACAGACTGTGCCTGAGAGTGCCTGAGACTGCATCCACTGTAATCTGTATGTACTGAACACAGACTGTGCCTGAGAGTGCCTGAGAGTGAACCCACTGTAACCTGTATGTACTGAACACAGACTGTGCCTGAGACTGCACCCACTATAACCTGTATGTACTGAACACAGACTGTGCCTGAGAGTGCCTGGGCCTGCACACAATGTAATCTGTATGTACTGAACAAAGAATGTGACTGAGCCTGCACCCACTGTAATCTGTATGTACTGAACACAGACTGTGCCTGAGAGTGCCTGAGAGTGAACCCACTGTAACCTGTATGTACTGAACACAGACTGTGCCTGAGACTGCACCCACTATAACCTGTATGTACTGAACACAGACTGTGCCTGAGAGTGCCTGGGACTGCACACACTGTAATCTGTATGTACTGAACAAAGAATGTGACTGAGCCTGCACCCACTGTAACCTGTGTGTACTGAACACAGACTGTGCCTGAGAGTGCCTGAGACTGCACACACTGTAATCTGTATGTACTGAACACAGACTGTACCTGAGAGTGCACCTACTGGAACCTGTTTGTACTGAACACAGACTGTGCCTGAGACTGCACCTACTGTAAAATGTATGTACTGAACACAGACTGTGCCTAAGACTGCACACATTGTAATCTGTATGTACTGAACACAGACTGTGCCTGAGCCTGCACCTACTGTAAAATGTATGTACTGAACACAGACTGTGCCTGAGAGTGCCTGAGACTGCACACACTGTAATCTGTATGTACTGAACACAGACTGTGCCTGAGAGTGCCTGAGACTGCACCCACTGTAACCTGTATGTACTGAACACAGACTGTGCCTGAGACTGCACCTACTGGAACCTGTATGTACTGAACAGGGTATGCACCTTAACCTTCAACAACTATAATCTGCATGTACTGAAAGGTGAATGTGCCTGAACCAGTACCCATTGTAATCTGAATGCACTGAACATGGAATGTTCCTGAACCTGCACCCATTGTAACCCAAAGGTAGTGAACAGGGAATGTGCCTGCACCCACTGTAATCTCTATGCACTGAACACTGACTGTGCCTGAGCCTGCACCCAATATGCACGTGCCTGAACCAGCACTCACTGTAATATGTATGTACTGAACAGGTAAAGTGCCTGGGGCTCCACCCATTGAAATCTACAATTTGTGAATAACTAAGGTGCCTGGAACTGCGCCCATTGTGATCTGCATGCACTGGGGCATGTCGGAACCTGCATTTATCGGTCTACAAGTAACGAACAAAGGAAGTGCCGGGAACTGCGACCAGCGTACTTGACTAGTGGAGATCTGCACTCACATAAGATAGCTCTTCAGACTTTAAAATGTTTCACAGAAACCGTGAAAAGAGTTTAATAAAAACTAAATGGATTTCATCAGAACCAACATTTTTGAATTTTCTTGTAATAGATGTAGCGCAGAACAGTGTGATTAACTAATCAAGAAGTGAGAGTCCCACATATGCCTAACGCTAAATAATCTAAATGGTGCAAATCTAATAGGGGAAGGCCCATGCAGCGAATACAGAACACTATGTCAGGTGACCCAGAACGTCTGGGAGAGAAGTCATGTCAACAGTAAGAGTTAAGCTATCTTTGTCCACAATATTCTGTAAGGCAGGTAGGTAGCATAGTAACTTTCACAAGAAAAAAATATGTGACTCAGATTAATACGATCTGTCGATATATATATGACAAGAATATGAATGCTTTACATGGTGGTAGAAAAAAACACAAGACTCGTGTCAGATACTTAAAGCAAGAGAACACGGAGTGCATGGGATGGTGCTTTTCCACAATTAAATTACGAATACTTCGTTGCTGTACAGCCTCTCTTTTAGAAATGTTGACTTTGTAACTACAATGTACTTGAAATCAATATTATGAAGTGTGAAATAAGCAGGATATGCTAACAACACCCTCACTGTTATCAATTGTGGCTCGTTGATGGCATGCAACCTCTGTTGCATTGAAGATTGAAACACAAGATGAGATTTTACGTAGTCTGCTGCTGCAGGTAATATCAATGCCAGAACTTTTAAATACATACGTACGTGTGCTGACTGGACAAGAGCCATAAGGAGAGACATTACAATCTACCAAGGTATGCACCATGTGGCTGAAATGCTAAGGTGAACAAATGCTGGGTACAAGGAAAAGCAGCAGCAGCAGCTGGAAAAGAATGTATAAATTACAAGCAGGGAGCTAATCTTGTTTAGCATTTCCCTTATATTCCGAGGACCAGACGTAAGCATGCAAGGAAGAGCCTGTGCTCCATAAACTGCTCAGGTAAGGGCCGGGGAAACTTAACTGCTTTGTTTAATTGTAAACGCTAAGGGCAGCACAATGGTGAACAGGATGAAAAACAAGAGTGCGGAACACATAAAAGAATTAGACAAGAGCAATTTTGGGAAGGTTGGTGAAAAGAGGAACGGCAGGGCAGCGTCGCCCGTGTGAAGAGCTAAAGCAGGGCCCACGAAAGACTGAATAGTTCAAGCAGTGCTTTCGTTCAGTGTTGGCAAGAGAACTTGTTGATGAGGCACGCCCAGAAGCAAAGGTGGGTGCTAGGTTGTTTAGAAGAAAGATCCTTGCTCGGAGTCTGTAAATCTAAAGTGCATAATGTGAAGAGGCATGACGGGACGCGTCCTGGGTTATTAGCAGACATTACAGAGGTCGCGGTAGTAGGAGTCCTCAAGCATGTCAATGACTGGCTCGTGAGCCTGAAGCGAACAGAGCACTTGGGAAAGGCACATGTGGCCCTCTCCACAGATGCGAGCGAACGGACTTCGGTGATGAAGAAAGCACTGAAGATATCAATACAGCAAAGGGGAAGTAACAGAGCAACATCCATGGAAATACAAGAGTAAAGGGGCGAAATACACGTGGTTCACTTGGGAAAGATGCAATACAAATAAGCAACCTGGATTTGCCCTTAGTATTTTTCTGCCGTAATAGGCTGTCTCTATGTTAGTAGATCTTATATTTTTACACTTGAATAGCTGCCTAAGTACATAATTATTGTATTTAGCATGACAGAAAAGGTCTCAAACCCACCTCTTTTCCAGCAACCCACTAACCAAAGGCTTTTAGCCTTGTCACTCTACTGATTTCTACTTCACACCACCCACTCATGTAGCTTTTTCTTTGCACTATGTAGCTCTGCAAATTGTCCATATATACCCCTTTCACTGAACAGCACTATTCTGTCCCTGAGAACAGAGTTGCAATGATTATGAAAAAAGCTACATACTTTTAACTACAGGTAAATAGGGCGGGTATCTTTCATAGATTCACAAACTTTGGATTTTTACCAAACATCAGACTGAGATCCCAAACCGTACAACGGGCAATACTTCAAAGCACACAAACGGATGAAAGATTTAATGCTGGAGCACCACTGCAAACAAAATTACGACATTTTAAAAAGTATGCTACACAATTGTCACAGAATGCTTCAATACCTTGTTGAGGAGGAAATTCCCCCTACATTGTAAAAAGGAATGGACCACTGCCATGTATGACTAAATGCTTGTGCAGCTAGCATTGCGAATTTTTGCTTGGCCCTAGTGTCATGCTAATCTAAAGTGTGCACAGAGACCTTGGCCTGTCTGTGCTAGCATTTTATGTGGCCTGGAAAGGTGTATCAAGAGTGCCCTCACAGGCGGAATAGGACTACTATCCATATTCAGGATGAGATTGTGTTTTGTGAATCTTTAGCGTGACCAGATCTTTTTCTTTGTGTCAGAGTTTAGTTTTGTGTAAAGTTTTTGCTTGTATAAGTTCTGCCTTTATCTGAACCACCAGAACCTTGTTCTGACATCCCATGTGCAGAACTATGGTATGTGTGTGTGCTGAATGTGTAGCACATGTATTGTAGTGAGGCTCTGTGTGTGGCATGAGTGGGAGTACTGGGGCTATTTTGCAGTTTCTGTTGTTCACATTGAGGAAGTTTTAAGGCAGGGGCAGCCCTTTTGTGTATCTGTAATTGCCACTCAGAAGTGCAGATAACAGCCAAGTGTAGAAATCTCATACTTCATTGTGCTCATGTTTTGGACACTCCTGCCTCGAGCCAGTTTCATTGCCACCTGCTTTGTGACCAGGATGGTGTCTGTCTGACAGCCAGTCTCCCAGAGGTGAAGGGATAGCACATGAATCGTGCACTTTCTGCTGGAAGAGCTGAGGGTCTGCTAGTGCCTAAAAGCCTGCCAGTCTGATGAGACAGGTAGAGAGAGAGTTGCCTCTGCAGGACGAGAGACTGCCTAGTAAGATAAGCCAGCATGTTCCCAGCCTGAGGAGCATCTAGAGAAAGCAGACCACCACTGGAAGAGAACTAAGGAGTGGTCTGTGCTGTGCAACTGTCCCTTGGTCTCTCTGTGTGGTTTCTGTGTAAATTTCACCAAGACATTTGCAATAGCAAGCATCACTATGTCGACTGGCAATCTATGTGTGCAATAGAGGCTGGTGCTGCAGCAGCCACTGTCAGAGAAAGGAGCCACAACACTGCTGAAATGGAAAAGCCTTGATTGACTCAGAGGCTGAAACTGCCAAAGGCACCCATAACAGATGAGTTGGCCCTAAGTAGACAACTGCTTTACCAGAGCAGCTGTCTGTATCCAGCTGAGGAGGTCGCCACTGCTGAAGATGAGTGCCGCTGCACAACCTGCCATGCTGACTTCATCTAGCATGCCCTGTTACATAGTGAGGTCACTGCTGCGGGCCCTGCCAAAGTGAGGCAGCTGTTGAGAGGCTGGTTAGGAGAAGTTCATCCACCACATAATTTAAACTGCAACATCAATCAGAAGTAAAAGAAGGGTTTAGCCTGAACCATCACAAGAGGCTAGACGGCACAGGCAGGTCTGCTGCGTGGATGTGAAATCTTTTGGCAAGTAAATGAAAGAAGTGAAAATATGTTGAACTGAGTTATGCATTTGGTCAGTGTGGTTACTGAAGTAATCTGCACCTGTGCCTAAACAATGCCTTTGCCCACAGTATTCTAGTGACTATCTTCCAAAGATATCTCCTCTGCTGGAGAGAGGGAACACCAAAAGGGGGTTTAGCGCCCTACTGATGGTTGCAAGTGAGATAATATGCTTGTACTTTCATTCCTATGGAGCTGTGTAGTATTTAGCTTTGTTGTGAGATTATAGTATTTTCTTTTAACTAAAAAGTAAGCTCTGAGCGGTACAATACATTATTGTGTCTGTTGGTTCACTGGTGGGCTCTGAGCTCTTGGTTCCCACACTATCTCCCTGATAAGCATTGGACTGCTTGCCCCTTACTACCCTGTAGGTCAAGTGCGGCAAGGGTTGTACTTGCCCCAGTTTGCAGAGCCATAGTAGGACAGGTCCCAGACCACCAGTGGCAAATGACCTCAACCTTCATGGTTGGGACCCAGTAGCTCTTGTGTGTCCATGAAATGAAAAAGATCTGTGGCACCCCGGACATCAATATACAATTCCTGTTTTTCTGCAGAATGCACATAAACCTTGAACTGATTCATTAAAACATACCCTTACACTGTAGCAACATTTGCAATATTCAGCACAAAGTGTACACCTAAAAAAATCTTCAATTAAAGCTACTTAAGTGTGTCTGAAGGATATCACTCACTACAAAACACAATTTTATAACTCAGTGACTTGCACAGTGATACATTTCTAAATGCCTTGGTAATAAATGGAAGCATCTTGTGATCCACATTATTTGTATATATTTGAAAAAGAACCAAATGCCAACATAACAAACAAGTTAGCTATCAGCTTGAGACCGGAGAAATTCTATTTTTAAGAAAAAAGGGTAAATAGCCATAACCTTCTTGTAGCATTTTATGCATAAATAATTGCACATAATGACCAATTCCTCTAAAAGAACAGAAAATACTGCTGAGAGAGCAAGGATTCTGCCTATGTGTGAGAAAGCTGTGTCCCAAGAGCTACAATGGCAGTTAAGTCCGCCCTTAGTTCCATTGACATCTGGTCTAGTCCTCGGGGATCCCTTGTGGGTCGGCCTGCAGGATAGGCTTTCCATAAGTGATGACAGACATGTTCCACATCCCCACAAGGCCCTTTCACGGTCGGAGGATATACATATACCACGACAACTGCTGGTGAGAAACATTTCGACCCTGTTTTGTCTACCCTCCATCCTCAAAACCCTGCCTACGCATGGAGGAATGGTGGGCGAGAGTCCGCCGTGGCAACTGTCCTGTTTTTATGAGGGATGTGCAACCGTGGTTAGGATCGTGGCAAATGTACGATGTACACTATCAGGGAAGCAAGCAACAAGAAATCTGCAGCAAATAATAAATATGACTGTGATCAACACAGGGAGCTATTTATGGAAAATCTGTGAAGCTTTTTTCCCCTTATTGCCATTATGCATAAACAAAAACCTGGAAATATAGATGAATTGCGCTCACAAACAAAGGGGTAATGATTCATCATCGCAACAATTGTACAATAAAAGTTAAATATTTATAAGCACGCACCCACATTTCATAAATCACAGAAACTCTTTGCTTGTTATTGCGGAGGCTTCCTGCCACTGCCCGGGAATGAAGCCACAGAACACTTCGAGAACCAAAAGAGAAGGGATCCTTAGGGAAAAGCAATCAAGCAGAGCCCGAGTGCTCCGAAGAGCTCACTACAGAAACAGTCGACGGGAATTATTGTCACAGAGAACATTACAGTGAGGCTAAGAATTCGACATCAACAGAAACTACCCAAGAGATCACACAATCCAAATGCCTTTATCCAGAGCATAGTATTTCAAGGAAACGTATCGCTCAGTCTCACTCGCCATCCCTCACTCCCTTTCTCTCTTCTTCCTCTCCCCTCTCACTCATTTTCGCTCCTTCCGCCTCCGTCCTCTCTCTTCTTTCTCATTCCCTCTCTCTCTTTTTCACTCTTTCCTGCCTCTTCCTCTCCACTTTATCTCTTTCCCTCTCCCTCTCTCCCTTGCCCACCCTCTTTTCTGTATGTCAGTCTCTCAGACTTTGATCTTTACTTCCATTACTAGCCTGTGGTTCTGAGATGCCCCCCACCTGCAGGGCTTAGGCCTGAGATCTCCATCTACTGCTAGTATGTGGCTTTGACCTGTACCACCACCGCGTTGCTTAGACCCTGAACTCTACTTCCACTGCCAACCTGTGGCTCTGAGCTGTTCCCTCACCATTCAGAGTGCTTCGACTCACCTTTTACTACAAACACTTGACTCTAGCTGTACCCCCACTGCTGAGCTCACACCATAAAGTACTACTGCCACTATCAATATTTGATGCTCAGCTGTGCATTGACTCTCTGTTACCTGGAGCTTCGCCTTTATTGCATGGCTCAAACCCTGTACTTCATGCCCACTGCCAGCCACTGACACTGAACTATATTCAGTTGCCAAGTTTTGGTGCTGAGCTGTACCAAAGCATTGGCCTGAGCATGATGATGCTCAGGTCAAAACTAGAGTTTATCATCTACTTCCAGCTTCTCCATCACTGATGGGCTGTGTCCCCAAACTCTACTTCTACTGCTCTGCTGAGTTCTGATATTTATCTGTACCTTGACTGTCATTCTACTACGACAACCCTAGGCTTTACTGCTACTGCCGTGTTCATATCATGAGCCTTCCTTCTCTAACAGACTCAGACTCTGAACTCTACGACCACTGCCGGCCGGTGAAACTGAATTGTATTACCTGTGCTGTGTTGATCTCAGAACCTGACACTGCCAGTCCGTGACGTGAACCTTCACCTACACTGATGTAACATGACCCTGAACTCCACTCCAATTACATGTTCTATCCCAAGGCTGTACCTTCCCTCCTTGACTGTGGCCGTGAGCTATAAATGTGGTTTTGTGTCATATTTGCCTCCCCGGGAACTAGGATACCTTGGGTATAATATCTGCTTCAACACTTTACGAATTAATGCACACAAAATAGCAACAAAACCATGTTCAGCAAAACGGTGCTACCTGACAGTAGGAAACACTCTGCATACAAACAAATGCTCAAACACACAAGAGTAAACACTAGACCAGTGGTTCCAAACCCGTGGTCCGAGGATTCCGGGGGGTCCCGGAAGCCTCCTCAGGGGGTCTGCGACTGCTTAAAAATTCAATAGTATTAACAGATTAGGTCCACAGCTTTCAGTAATGACTCATTGGGGGGGTCCCCGGATTCGAATTATGATTCAGTGGGGGACCCCGGGTTCCAGTGATGAATAAGTGGGGGTCTGCAGAAGTCAAAAAGTTGGGAACCACTGCACTAGACAGTCCACCCACCCTATCCTACACACTACATAGGATTACAGCCATAAAGCTGGAAATGGGATATCACCTAATGAGACAAGCCAACACAAAAAGCAGAGCAATGGACTAGTATTCAGTCTTGTGGGGTACAACCACAAGAAATGTCCTGTAGTTTAGTAAGACACAAAACGAACTCTGCAAAGATTCCGTGCAAACTCAGAAACAACAAGCCCACACCTGGCTTGACTTTAAATAGTAACATTAGTAGGAGCAACACAGAACAAACCTTTTGCTGTACACCTCATGCAAAAAGGTACCCATCCAGAAAAGCATCTCCAGTCTCCCAAGTGTATGATCACAAGGACATCCAAATGGCAGAATAGCTCTATACAAATTCACATAATGTAACATAACATAACGTAGCATAACATAACATAACAAAACTTAGCACAGCATAGCATAGCATTACATTATCACATCTCTCTGTTCCTAAAATTGTAAATATAATAATGTAAAAAAACAGCTGGGCAGTGGGCTGTTTAATACTTTTAACAACAGCATCCATTCACCCTCCTTCACGTGATATCCTGGCAATCTCACCTCAGATCAACCCCCAAACACCAATATGATATGCACTCAATTTCATGTTCTGTTTGCGTCTGCTACAGTAAAAGTGTTCTCTACAAAGCACTTGGTAGCTCTTCAGAGTTGGATCAACGCTTTATCAAACGATTTCAAATATACATTTCCACTGCCAGGATGTGGCCTGTATCTCGGAGTGGTAACTCGACTGCCAAGTGATGAGCAAGAACTGTACCCCTGTAGATGAGCTGCGAGTCTGTGTCCCTGAGCCCTGCATGCACTGGCACTTTATAGGTAGCCCTGAGCTGTTCTGTGTTGTTTTTTGGGGAGTAACTCTCCCATAACGCGCAATATTGGCACTGGGATGTGTAAACCTCCGAGTACAGTTAGGTGGTTTGAGGAATGTGTTCTCATACTACCGCCCAGGGCTTTGTAACTGCTAATTAGGAATGTATAAACTGTGATACCAAGAATCAAGAGTCTACTACAACTTCACAGGCGCAAAATATACAAACGCCAACCATCAGAAAACATTGCAAGAGGGCCACGCTTTCGATTTTCAAAAATATTAAAACACCCTGCATGTGGTAGTTAAGCAAAGGACATTTAGGAGAGGCCCTAGGCCCCAGCCACCCTCAAGCCTGACAGCATGAAAGGGGAGATCTTTCGATCTAATGGTTATAGGAATAAAAAGAGTGCCGACCTGTCAATAATCACGGGATCCGACGGAGTCTCATTTCTGTTGCCACAGCTTTTCTTATCACAACAGCGACTGCGAAGGAAGAGCGGGCAGAATATTAGTATAAAAATTACAGATCAGAACAACCTGATGGGGATAGAAGCTTCAGATGCTGGGTTACAATATTCTGAATTAGCACCCATTAAGCAACATTGAGCAAAATAAGTTACTTGCCTGTACCCTTATCTCCTCACTGTTGGTATGTCCTGCACATTCATGTTCTTGGAGAAATCGATCTAGGGCATTCATTAGTAATATTAAGCTTCCTCTCACTCGAATGACTATGGAAGATGCTCACTATCGGTACTGCCCATATATTCATGTACTTGTCAAAACATATCCGATGAGCTACCAAGCAAACAACTCTATTGGAGATCCATTACTGGAGACATTCTTGCTCTGACAACAGACACATTTTACAGATGCATATGTAGCTGCCATTTTTATATCGCAAACAGTGCCGAGATTTTAAAGTGTACGACTTTAAAAAAACAGGTGACAGGGTTAGGCCGTGTCTTTATCAAGTGAAGCAGGATTCAATAATAAACTAGTGTCTTTAAGTAAACTCATGCCATACTGGCAATATCTTTGTATCACATTAAAACTAGTTAAAGGTGAAGGAAAATAGTTTGTCAACAAATACAAAGATATTGACAGACATATAATATCAAAAAGTGTTTTCCATTGTATTCCTCAAATTAAGGAAATCGTTCTACAGTTACAGCACAATGTCCAGGGGTTCTCTTGCGATGGCGAAGGAAAATTTAAAGGGGTTATGGGGGAATAGTCTGGTACCAAATAGATGAAACCAAGCACCTGTTCCATGGGGATAAAAGTGCTTAGAAAAACAAAAAATATATTTTTAAGCTACTACTCCAAAAGCGAATTTTCTAGCACATCAACAAGACTCATTGGATAATGTAAATTTTTTGTGCTGAGATATAGTTTTACCTGATTTTCTAGTGCTCTAGGCAGGCAACACTCAAAAAGAAGTCTAGGTTTATCTAAATAAATGGTTCATCCTATTGACCACATATGTACGACCTCAATGCAGCACCTTACTTCGAAGGTAGCTTTTGTGGTAGCTCTTACATCAGCAAGAAGGGTCAGTGAACACCAAGCTCTTTCCTTCATAGAACCATGCACAGAGTTTCACAGTATGACAGTAGTGGTAAGAACACATCCTTTCCTTTTACCAAAAGTAATTTCAGATTTTTATATCCATCAAGCAATTCCTGTTTGGGTATTTTTTTAAATTAACCCTTCTCAAAAAGACCCTTCATTCCTTAGATGCATGTTAACTGCATTCTTTATTTTTATTTGGACATAACTGAATACATTTGTAAAGCAAAACAGGTGTTCATAAATTATGGATCTCTGAGAACTGGTATGGCTTCCTCTAAACGAACTATGGGTAGAAAAGTAGTTTCCTGTAATACACTGTGTTATCAATGAGCTAACAAGGCCCTTCCTGGTAATCCTAGAGCTCACTCCACATGCATTCAGACAGTATCTGTTGCGTGGATCAAAAATGTTCCAATAACAGAAATATGTAAAGCAGCTACATGGAAATCTGTTCATAATTTCTCCAAGCATTATTGTTTGGACGATAATTAAAGAACTGAAATTTTACTAAGTCAAGCAACATTAAAGAATCTGTTTAATTGGAGCAATTCTTACTTGCCATACTTCTGGTCAGAATACCCTTGTAAATTTTATGGTTTATATATTTGTATTGACACCAGTGGGCTAGGGATATGCTTGCTACTCTGTTCTATGACTGTGACTGTCAATGAGGATCCTACAATGCAGAAGGAACTGTTACTTACTTGGATTCCTAGTTCTGCATCGTAGGTATCCTCATTAACGTCATAAACAGCCCTCCCTCCTCCCTGGTTCACAATACATTTGCTATTTTAAAACTATTATTGCTGTTCAAACAGAACTCAGGCTGTGAGAAAAACTGGCAGTGCAGTGCATGCTGGGAAGGGAAGCCGCTGGCTCCTTAAAAGTAACAGTGTATTTTTCTTTGCAGCTTCTGCACTCTAGATCTATCAGGCTCCTTTTTCTTCATTTTTTCACTCCGTATGCAGCTAATAGTTTTTTTGCAATTGAACACAACATTTTCTTTAGGTCTTTGGTCAGGTGCTGCAATATGGTCATATTCCATTAATTAATGACGTTTTATGGCTCAGAAAAATTCAGTAAAAGAGACCTCTCTTGTTTTTAATGGAGGTAACACCATTTTATGGACCTTGAGGTGACTACCTTCATCTAAAGACTGATTGAATGATTGAAGAGAAAGCGTTCCAGGATCCCCGCAAATGTGCAGGAATGTTCCATGTTTATGACAATCAATGAGGATCCTACAATGCAGAACACACTGCAATCCAGCGTGCAACCCTTTTTAGAATTTTCATATGAAATAAATAGCTGATAAGACTTGTAGAAGTCTTTTCTTCTATCAATGTAATACTTAAAGCAACTGCACAATGAAGACTCCTTTGTGCCACTGTAAAAAAGTGAGGAAAAAATTGTAAATTAATCTCTTGTTCAAGTGAAAAGATGTTTGTACTTTAGGTATGAATTTATGGTATGTAGAAAGAGTTATTTTGTTTTGTCAAATATACATTAAGGTGGTTTTAGAGAAAAGGCCTGACTCTTACTGATACATCTTGCAGATGTTATAGTCAATAGAAAAAAAGTTTTCCATGAAAGCATGAAAATTCCTATAATTTCTTGATAAGAGCGTCTAACACCATACTGATTAGTCAAGCAGGGAGGTTTTTCGCTATGGGAGAAGAGGTGTGAAACAGTCCTCTCATACATTCTTTAACTGACCTCAGTTAAACATCAGTGTGGATGTTGTCTTCAGATACCTGGATACAGCTCCCAAATTAATCTAACTGAGGAATATCACAAATTGGAGTGTTCCAGATGCAGAAGTTAGGGTAATATTTCATGAAGTCCATAACCAGTGGGTATATGTTGCTAGACTAAGCCCATAAAATTAAATAATTGTATTTCCAGGAATATGCCCTCACCATAGAAGATGCTTTAATTGCCTGAAGTACGTTTGTACAGTTTGGTGGGGTGTTAAGAGAAATCTAGATCCACAGCAGCCAGACAGTCTGTTCTAGAGATGCTGGGTTGTGATGCAGAAATTGTCCTTAATCTTGAAAAGCAAATACAAGAATGGCTTGTATTTAATCAGTGTCTCTGTTGATACATTTCAATAAATTACATAAGTTGCTTGGACCAAAAAGCCATGGCCCATGCCGGAGGGATCAGAATTAGCATGCAGTTATTTTTTGTACTCCGAGAGAACCCTTTGGAGCAGAAATATTGAAGGATAGATGTAAGCAAATATCCCTGACCAAGGAATCAAAAAGTTTCCTTCTGAGTCTCAGTTTATCAACACCTGCCTGCATGATTTTGTCATTTGTAGTTCTCTGGTGTGACAAAGAAGTTGATAGGAGGTATGCCCCACCTCTGAGGAACAAATTCAGTTGTCTTGAGGCCAGGTCACATTCATGTCAGTCGAGATGTTTCCTGCTCAGGGTAGTTGAGAGGAGGCATGCCCCACCTCTGAGGATCAAATTCAGTTGTCTTGAATCTAGCTCCCATTCATGTCAGTCGACATGTTTCCTGCTCAAGGTATACACACCTGCATTTTGTATACCTGGTACACCCTACACTATTAGATCACAGATGTTGGCACTTAAACCACATGGTCAGCACTCTTCACTACTCATCTGGGAGGAGGGTGGTACTACAGATCCAGCCACATTGTCTCAAGACATCTCCAGTTCAGATTTGTCAGAATCCTGTAATGGAAACACCCACCACTGCATCTAACATACCAAAGATGTAGCTTCTTCCAGTCTTAATATAGATTTTGTTTGCTCTGAATAGTCTTAGTGGAGGCTGCCTATAAACCATGCAAAATAATTCCATAACTGTCACAGCAAGATAAGATGTCACTCGCATTCACAATCTTAATCACACTTGCAGTGAGTACCCAAGAGCAATGCAACCTTTTTCCACTGAAATCCATAGAGGGAATACACAGAGCAGCTGGGTTCCTTGCTCTTCCTTGGGCTATTGCTGATATTAAGTAGTCTGTCTTGATCTAAGTTAAGAGACTTGCTGATGTGCCACCTGGAACTTTGTGCTTCTTCTCAAGATGGGAGAACACAACTGATCATGTATCTGGGTTACATGTACAAGCTTAACTTTCTTCCCATATATGGTCTAAGATGGATATAGGTGGATATAGGTCTTATTGTCTGTCTGACCTTATTTTTAAAGTTGAAAAAGAATGAGGTCTTTGCCACAGAGGACCTCAGAAGGTTGAACATCTGAGAGATTCTATCTCACAATAAAGATCATCTAAAGGTAAGCCTCTAGGGTGTCATTCCAGGATTTGGGTCTTCTGCAAGAACCTAGTTGCTCCATTCTTTGTTCTGTTGATTGTCATCTTGTAAAACCTCAGCATGATATTTTGAGTCATCGTCACTATTACCCTCATCATCTTCGCCATCAACAGAGAAATTGTCAACACCACTCCTGTCTCCTGTCTGCTTAGAAGTTAATGCAAAGGATATTTCCCCTGAGGTAGATATTTTGCTGTGGGTTTGTACAATTAGGAGTCTGAAGCTTCAAAGCAGAAGCAGAGAGTCTTTTGTGGCAACTGCAAAGGTCTCAGAGGATGGTCATGCAACTGAGTTCTTGGAAGTGGTATGCTCTCATTTGCATGTGTTGCTTTAGTTGGACTTTTAACAGAAATCCTCCATGGGGAATCTGGATTCAAGACCATCAGGGTGAGTCCTACACTGTCATTCAACATCATCACACTGAAAGTTGTACGAATGGCACAGTCTCTGGACACATGCCCTGTTTCCTGAAGACAATAAATACATTTGCTATGTCAGTCTTCAGTAAGAAATCTTTCTGGCTCCTCACACATGGGCTTCAATACAGATTTTTAGTGAGATGCCTCAGACCTCATGAAAGAATGTTTTCAGCTCTTAGTCTCCCAGAAAAAAGGACCAACCTCTACTTACCTTGTGCACCTGGGGCTGATTTACCAAGCTTTTGAGAAGATTTACACAACATAGAAGAACAAATAAATGTTACACTGAGCGTACATGGATTTATGGTCTGCTCAGTGTAACATTTATTTGTTCTTCTGTTCCCTTGACGTTGCTAGGCCCAGGTCCATGCCAGCCTCTAATCCTTTTACGGAGCTGAAAGCCTGGGTACTTGCAGTCAGCCAGCAAATGAATCAGACAAGTTCTACATGCCAGATAATCGCGTTCCTGAAGGAACCCACACTATATGTTGAAAACCTTGTCAATTACCAGTCCATTACTCATCTAATCTTCATCAGCAAGCATAAAAAATAAGTCCATGCATAAATCCAGAATTATAGCAACACTAACGACCTCCTGCACAACTAACTATCAGGCCTCAGGTCACATTGCATAATGGAGTCAACTACCTTACAAATCATTGTTGATGCCTCCTGCCCACAGATAAAGCTGACCCCTTCTTCACAATATTACTGACCCTCTGAGCAACTTTAGACACTGCCAAAAACACCATCCTCATCCTGCTAAAAGATGAGGATACCCCTGGAAGAGAACTAGGATTTACAGGTAAATAACTTATCCTTCTCTCCCAGGGGATCCTCATCAATAGTCATAAACACTGAATAGATTAGCAAGCCCATCCCAAACCCTTGCAGACGGAATGATAGAAGTGCAGGAAAAATACACGTTATGCAAATACATTTCTTATAGAAGCCTGACCCACTTGAGTGTCTGTTTTGGCATCTGAATCTATACAGTTGTGCCTGGTAAAACTATGTACGGATCTCCATGTGGCAGCTTTGCAAATCTCGGAGATGGGTACATTCTTAAGAAGGGCTGCAGTCGACGCTTTCCCTCTCGTGGAGTGAGCCTTAGGTTTAGCTGACAATTGCTTGTTAGCCAATTGGTAAGCAGTCAGAATACACAAAACTATCCATCTAGAAAGTAGCTTCCCCTGTCCTCATATGTCCATAATTACCAAACAGGCGATCAGACTGTCTGATTGACTTAGTTTTATCAAGGTAAAATTTGAGCACCCTCTTAAGGTCCAGGGAGTGCAAGGCTTTCTCCGCTGGAGAACAGGTTCAGGGAAGAACGTTGGAAGTGATATTGTTTGGTTAATGTGGAAGTCCGACACCACCTTAGGCAAAAACGATGGGTGGGTTCTTAGAACCACTCTGTTATTGTGGAAAATCGTAAAGGGTTCCCTCAAACATAGAGCCTGAATCTCACTGACCCTTCTAGCCGAGGTAATGGCTACCAGAAAAGCTGTCTTCCACGTAAGGTGTTGTAAAGAAGCTTTGTGGATGGGCTCAAAAGGAGCAGCCATAAGTCTAGACAAGACCACATTCAATTCCCATGGAGGTTAGGGTTTCCGAATCGGTGGAAAGACTTTTTTCAAGCCCTCTAAGAAATCCTTAACCACTGGTATAGTAAAGAACCACTTTTGAGAGGGTGACTTACGATAAGCTGTAATGGCAAATAAATGTACCTTAATGGAGGAAAACTGCAGTCCTGACTTCGCAAGATGTAACAGGTTAGGTAAGATAACCTCCACCTGGGCCAAAATAGGGTTGTGATCCTGCTGCCAGCACCACATGTAAAACCTTTTCCATTTGAATGCATAGGAGTGTCATGTAGATGGTCTTTTAGACTCCTTTAAAATATCATTGCATTCCTGCGAGAGTCCTAGATGTCCATAATGCAGGAATTTAAGAGCCATGCTGTCAAGCTCAGAGAGGGAAGGTTGGGATGCAGAATTTTCCCCCCTAATCTGTGGAGAAGATCCTGTCTGCACGGCAGCCTCTTGTGAGGTTGTTCTGACAACTAGAGGAGGTCTGTGTACCAGTATTGCCGAGGCCATTGTGGGGCTATGAGTATCATCCTCGTTTTGGACCTGTAGAACTTGTTGATTACCGCAGGTATCAGGGGGATCGGTGGAAAGGTGTAGAGAAATGTCCCTGACCAGTCTATCAACAAGAGGCCACTGAGCCCAACAGAGATGCTATTTGACGGACGTAGGCCTCAGAGTGTGGAGAAGTGTGTGGCACTTCTGCGCTATTGATGAAAGCCGTTCCTCCGAAGGATACACTCTTTCTAGCTTGGTGTCTAGTATTACCCCCAGATAATGGAGCGTCTGAGTTGGAATGAGAGTGGACTTCTGGAAATTGAGATGCGGACCCAGAGAGCTGAAAGTGTTCAGAACTATGTTGAGATGATTCACTGCTCTGCGGTGATGGCTTTTAGCAGCCAGTCGTCTAGGTATGGATAAATAAAGATATTTCTTTTTCTTAAGTGTGCCACTATTGTTGCTACACATTTGGAGAATGTCCGAGGGGCTGATTTTAGTCCAAAGGGCAGCACCTGGAACTGGTAGTGTTGTGATGCCACTACAAAGTGAAGACATTTTTTATGTTTTGTTATGATCGGAATGTGAAAGTATGCATCCTGTAGATCTGTGGAGCACATCCAGTCCCCTTGATGTAGCTGAGGAAAAATCTGATGAAGGGCCAGCATTCTGAATTTTTCTTTTCAGATGTATTTGTTCAGATGCCTCAGATCTAAAATGGGTCTGAAAACCCCTTCTTGGCCTTTCTTTTTCATCGGGAAATATCGGGAGTACACTCCTTTTCCTCTTTGAGTGGATGGAACCTTTTCTATCGCTCTTTTTTGCAACAGGATGCAAACTTCCTTTTGTAGTAATGAGTGTGGAGCAGGCTTTGACCTTGTTGGTGGCAGAGCAGGTGAAGGAGATTTGAAACAAAGAGAGTATCCATTCTCTACAATGTTTAGCACCCATTTGTCTTTTGTTACAGCGTGCCACTCGTGAGCATAATTCGTAATACTTCCCCTCACTGGAGTGGTGGACAGGGTTAGGGGAAGTGAATCCTCATTGTTTTCCCGATGTCTTGGGGGTAGACTGATGTGGTCTGTTTGGTGCGCAACCTCTCGCAGTTTTGCGTGATTGAAAGAAAGGTCATCCTTGTTTCTGTTGAGGCCTTTGGGACCAATGAGAGGTTTGAACCCTCTGCTGAAAAGGGCGCTTATCATAAGGCCTGTACCTCCTTCTATACTCTTTACCCCTATTTAGCCCCACCGGTTTCATAGTGTCGACCTCAGATTTCATTTTCGCCATCTCATCATCAGTATGAGATCCAAATAATGAGTTTCCATTAAAAGGCAGGTTCAGGATGCGGTGCTGTGCTTCCTGCCTCAACTCTGTAAGGCAAAGCCATGAGGACCTCCTTGCACAAATGCCATGTGCATAGCCATGAGCTACCAAATCAGCGCCGTCTGCAGCAGCACTAATAACTTGGTTGGATACTAAATTACCCTCCTGAAGGATCTCCTGAAAATCTTGTCTATCTTCCCTAGGCAATTTTTCTACGAACCTGTTCAGAGAGTCCCACAAAGAATGGTCGCATCTTCCCAAAAGTGCAGAGGCACTGGAGACCTTCATGTATGCTACTGAAGTGCCACACATTTTCCTGCCCAATAAATCTAGTTGTTTACTTTCATTATCTGGAGGGACCATTGATGATCATGCCACTGAATGAGTCTCTGGTCTGGGACTCTATACCTTTTTAGTATCCTAGCCGGAGCTGAGCGTAAGCTAGCAGGGGCCAGAAATGTGTCCATAGCCGGTTGTAAAAGACCAGGAACTAGTGGCAATACCTGTCTGGAGGAGGCACGCTGATGTAGGGTCTCAAAAATTATCTCTGGAATATCTATATTAAGTTTCTGGGTCCCTCTGACCAAAACCTTGTTGAAGGTTGTAATATCGTCGACTGGCGATACTCTTGCCAGGGAGGAGTTAGTCAAGGTAGGCGAATAGTCTTTGATAGAAGACTCCGATGCCGTAGACCACGAAGGAGACCTGGTCCGTCATTGCCGTGATCTAGAGAATCTAGATCTAGACCTCCTCCTGGATCGTGACCTACATTTTGTGGATGACCCTGACTGGCTGCACTGGCGTCTAGGAGTGGGCTGGTCAGCGGGTGTCGTTGGGGAAGACGTTCGAGGTAAAGACATTGATGGTGAATAAATGCACGAATATTGAGAGTCTGGAGAAGCCGGTGTTTTATTAAGGCTTTCCAACCACCTCGGAGACAAGTTTATAGGTGAGAGGTGTCCTATCAATGAAGTGCTCAATGCCCCTGAAGATCCACTCTGAATAGTGACTACCGGGCCTTGGTGAAGAAGAGCAGCCTCAGGAGTCTGTTGCAGACCTGTAGGTGACTTTTGATGGGAGCTGGTACGTAGAGCAACTCTTTGCGGGACAGATGTCACAGGTGATGGTTGTCTTGATGTCGATCGACGTTGTACTGCCGTCGACAGAGATCCATGAGTTACTGACATCGAGCAAGACTTCCCCGTCTTCTCAGGTCTCGATGTTGAATGCCTCGACGACTAGCGGTGGTCCGTTGCAGGAATATGCCTCGACATTGAGTGTTTTGACGTCGAGCGATAGGCAGACGGAGAAGAGTGTCTGGACGTCGTATGATGAGGGGACCTCGACCTAGTTCTTGAGGCCAACTTCAACGGCGGGTGCCCCGATGTCAGAGGTTGACGACTAGCCTTCGACGGTGTGTGAGCGCTGATGTACCTGCTCGACATCGGTCAGTGTGCGACCGTCAAAGGAGAACTACCCCAATGAGGGAGTTGAGTCTTCGACCTCAGGTCTTTCGATGTCGCTTGAGTCGCCATCGACGGCGGTGTGCTCTTCGACACCAAGTGATGCGACAATGGAAGGGATGACGTTGACGGTGAACAGACAGGAATGTTCCTACCGGCTGACGTCGATCTGGCTCGCCGTTGTTCAGAAAGTCTTTAGAAGTCTTCTCCCTTTCATGCAGACCATGTAACCGAATCCTTTCTCTGTCCTTGAGAGTTCTTTTGGACAGATTCTTGCAATATCTGCAGGTGTCCGGACAGTGACTCTGAGGCAAACATTCTATGCATACAGAGTGTGGGTCTGACTGGGCCTTCTTCTTCCCACAAGAAGGATATTTCACAAAAAAGTGAAGGCATATTTGTGAGAAAACATTGTCCTTCTACTCAGGAAATATTAAGAACTGTTGAGTAAAGCAGACAAAAAAATAGTTTTAGATAATTTTTCTGGCCAAATAACCAGAAAAATGAGAGCTCAATGCTCCAGGATACTCACAGAAGAAGCCGGAAAAAAGAACTGACCTAACTGTGAACCAACTGTCACCTCACTCTCACCCCTGAGGCATGGTGGGATACTGGAGGTGCTCAGGGTCTTAAACGCACAGTGCCAGTTTTTTTGGTTCTACTGTGTTAACCTGCATGCATCCTGTTGCCTAATAATGCTCCTTAATTTTCAATGTAGTTTTTCTCTTTTAAAATGGAGTGCTTACATTTTCTATGCCTTCTACTTTGACTACAGAAAGTTTTCACCTTTAACTGAAGTTTACAATTTATGTTTGAAAAAAAAAAGGAAGAAAACACTCCAAAAAATAAAGCATTTTTAGCCTGTTTCTCAAAATAGGCTGCATTGACTGTTTGCCATGTATATATTATATTTGTATTGACATTCTCTACTAAAATTATATTTTTCATAGATATTTCATACATATATATGTGTGTTTGTATATGCTCCAGGGTCCCTGCACGTGGGTGGGAATATTCAGTGTTTATGACTATTGGTGAGGATCCCCTGGAAGAGAATGTCTTTCACACCCCAATTTTCAGAGTTCCCAGAACGTTCCTAATGTTTCAAATAGGAGCTCTCAAAACCAATGCACAGTTCTTCCTCTCTGCCAAAATCTGCACTTCCACAATTGTGCCCAAATATGGACCACTGACTAGCGAAGGCTTCCTCATTGCCGAAACTTCAAAAATACCTTCAATAAGACCTAGGGTCAGGCTTAACCGAATGGATGATTCTAAAGCCAGCTTCTGATGATATTTCACAAATCTCCTCTGTGCGAATACTTAGGTAGTGGCTTACCACTAGGACCTTGTCCAAGGGAAAACGGGGTAAGTATTTGAGAGAGGAATATTTTAAAGTGGCAACACTTCAAATGGAATCAATGTGGAAGAAAATTTGTAACAGGTTATTGATGGAACGCCTCAAAATACAACTGTGAAATCTTTGAAGAAAGAGATAATTCTTAAGTATTGGGATATTGGGCAGCTGCGAAAACCTGGAGAGAGTTCGACAGTACAGGAGGAAGCAGTGTGTTTAGCAAGGTGGCAATCGCTAGCCTTGATCGAATTAGTCAGGTCACAGCCCCATAGGGTAGCAACATGAAGAGGAAAGGAGAAAAACAACGAAAATAGGAGAATGCTTATAGTGACCGAGCTGAGTGAGGAGAAAAATCTATAACATTGTTACTTGTGAGGCACAGGCTGTTTTCTGCTGCCACTAATGGAAGTCACCTGGAAATATGTGTTCTATTATGTTCACAGACTGGTTCTTTGACTTACATTGTAAGGCAAGTCCATCCTCTCAGCCCCAGCCTCTCCAAACCGGTCTTCCAGCCCAACCCAAAACTCACTCTATGCATTTTGGTCAGAGATTTATTTCTATGTAACAATTTGTGAGTAAGTCTTTCTTTCTTCTTGTTGACCTAGCTAAATCTGGCACTCTGGTTAATCATGACTGGCACCTAGTGCCTTAAGAAAACTCCACAAAGTCAATAATTTACCCAATTCAGGTTATTCAGTATTTGGGAGCAACACTGAACAATATTCTGGCAAAAGTGTTTACTTTGGATCAAAAAGTAATTATTTAGTCCATCCTCATCGGAATGGTTTCCTGCAGCTTCACTGTGCCAAAAGTCTGAATGTTGATTTTGACATGTGTAACTCCTGAGGTTAACATTATCTCACAGTAGAAAAAAGCAAAATACTATGTCTTCAAATCTATATTCCAGAGCTTCTATTGTTAGGGAATTACCTTTTGATAAAGTAGTTAAGGACAATCACAATTTCCTTACCTGCAATCCCACCGCTTTCCAAGTTTATCCTCTAGTTGAGGGATTCTAAGAAAACAACAATCTTCATAACTACAGCCTGCTCAAGAAAGCATTTGTATCTGGACCGCCTACACCGGTCACAATCATACAGGAAGGTTTCTTACTAGACGATTATTCTCTCCATTATGTCAGACAGCATCTGACAATCCAGACTGCCACATCTGAGGTTGACTGCCTGCCTTCTGTGTCATTGCAGTACGGCCACCTGACCTTTATAAACATCTGCATAAATTTCCTGACAGAATCCAAGCATTCTCCTACTTGGTTTGTTTATGTTTTTTAAGTGGAAAAGATTCAGAATCCAGTGTCTCCAGAAAAAGGTGAGTGCAAGAACAAGAAAAAAGCTGGTACTGCCTTGTTGTCTTTATTTGGCTAAATCTGGCATTTAGGGGGTCATTCCGACCCTGGCGGTCATGGACCGCCAGGGCCGGGGACGGAGGAAGCACCGCCAACAGGCTGGCGGTGCTTCTGGGGCAATTCTGACCGCGGCGGTAAAGCCGCGGTCAGAAAAGGGGAACCAGCGGTTTCCCGACGGTTTTCCCCTGCCCCAGGGAATCCTCTACGGCGGCGCTGCAAGCAGCGCCGCCATGGGGATTCCGACCCCCTTCCCGCCAGCCTGTTCCTGGCGGTTTACACCGCCAGGAAGAGGCTGGCGGGAACGGGTGTCGTGGGGCCCCCTAACAGGGCCCCATTCAGATTTTCAGTGTCTGCAAAGCAGACACTGAAAATCACTACGGGTGCTACTGCACCCGTCGCACACCAGCAACTCCGCCGGCTCCATTCGGAGCCGGCTTCATCGTTGCTGGGGCTTTCCCGCTGGGCGGGCGGGCGGCCTTTTGGCGGTCGCCCGCCCGTCCAGCGGGAAAGTCAGAATGACCGCCGCTGTCATATGACCGCAGTGCGGTCTTCTGGCGGTCTCCGCCCGGCGGGCAGCGCCCGCCGGGGTCGGAATGACCCCCTTAGTCTTCTTCTATAAAAGTAACCTTGGCTGCTATCACTGCTTATAGGCATTGTCTAGGTCAGGTATGTCTTTTTTCATCATACCTTTGTTTAAAGATTTCCTGTGGAGGTTAGTTTGAGTTTCTCCTTTTTAGGCAGGTGGTGTATCTTCAAAGCCTTTCAACTCTCCTTAGAAACCTCATGGTCAAATGATCTTGACCTTTTGTGGGGTTTTGTAGATGTATCCCTGTCCTCCTCAGAAGAATTGGATTTTGAGGATTTAGATTTCTGTTGCCACAGAATTAACCTCCGTTCTCTGTCTCTCAAGGTTTTTGCCGAACAATTATAAGAAGCTTTGCACTCTTTTACCTGGTGTTTGGGATAGAGGCAATAGAGACAGCCTCTGTGTGGGTCGTACACATGTTGCCTTTTCTTCCCATAGGATTTGCAGGATATGAAGATATAATTTTTAAAAGACCCAGACATCTTTGATGCAGAAAAACTGGATATACAGGAAAAAAACTGAGCAGAGCTCAGGGAGGCTCCTTTCATACAATATGCAGTAGAAAGTCTTAGGGATTCAGCCTCTCGGGAGTTTTATAGAGGGTGCTGGCACCTGACTGGTCATAGTTCAAGTTTGGTCCATTTTGAAAAAGGATATAGATAGGATGTTAAACTAATGATCTGGTGCAATTATAGCCTATGATAGTTTTACATTCTGCTTTGTAAAGTTACCATGGGACTCCCACTATGACGATGGGGAATGATTCAAGCATGTGAATTTATGAAAGATCCAATACTGGATAACTTCCTTCCCTTCAGAGTTCAACAATAACACAGTCTGGTTCTGAACCATGCACAGACCTAACCTACAACATTTGTCATGGAAAGTAGCTTTCTTTGTAGTCATCACTTCGCCAGAAAGGTGAATGTATTTCAATCTCTTTGCATAGAAAAACCTTATGTGGTGTTACTGTACAATACAATATACTAAGAACTCACTCTTCTTTACTAACAGAAGTCATTTTAGATTTTTATATGAATCAGACTACGGGTCTAATTTGGATCTTGGTGGGCGGAGTTACTCTGTCACAAACGTGAATGATATCCTGTCCTCTGTATTACGATTCTATTATATTCAATGGAAATTGTAAAACAGCATATGGAATACCCGTCATGTTTGTGACAGAATAACCCGTCTAAATCAGGGTCTAGGTCGCTATCTACATTTTTCTTGACCTGTCTTCTCCAGCAGAAGGTCTTTCTGTATTTTGTGCGTAGAAAAGGTTCATTGATATTGCTTGGAGATAGCAGGAGACTTGAGAATACGAATCAGCTTTTTGTTAATGATGGGGATTTGTGTACAAGTCTGACTTCTACTAAGCAAACCTTATCAAGGTGGATAATATTCAGTATCATTACCTTTTATAGGAAGGCTAATAAATCCTTGCTTGGCAAACCAAAGGCCAACTGTACCAGAAACAAGGCAACTTCTGCCTTCGTGAGAAAATATTTTGTTCCAAATATTTGGGCAGATTACGCAAACATTGCCTTTTCCATTGATGTTTTTACTTATTTAATGTTTGTAATGTGAAACGGGTATTATAAAAATGTGTTCTGCAGATCCTGTGCAAACATATTCTACTGTTTATGGTTTCAGAAAGAATACCCATAACAGAGAATAAGAGTAGCTGTAAATATATTTTCTTTGTATGACATATATTACCCCAAGGTCCATTGGAAAGGGGCCTGCAATATACTATCAACCCTTTGGGCACTGACATATAGGGGGTCATTACAACCTCAGTGGTCTTTTCACAAGACCGCCGAGGGACCGGCGTGCTGAAGACCGCCAGTGGTGGCATTTTCCGCTCGTCGTATTATGACTGTTGGCAGCTCTACGTCGTTTTTCCGACGAAGAGTGACCAACAGCCATAGTGACGGGCGGCGGGGAAGTGAAGGTTGCTCCACCTCCACCGCCATGCCAACAGAACACCGCCCAGCGAATCATGTCCTGTGATTCGCCGTGGTGGTGTTCTGTTGGCGGTGTGGTGTCGGCGGAGCTGCCCCCATGGCTCCCGTCCCCTCCCGGAGGATCGATGGAACAGGTAAGTCGATCGTCCGTTAGGGGAGGGTGGTGGGGGGCTGTTGTGTGTTGTGTGGGTGCATGGGGGTGTGCGTGGGTGTATGTGGAGGGGGTGTGTGAGTGCGTGTATGCTTGCGGGGTGTTGTGTGATTGGAAATGAGTGCGTGTATGTCTGTAGGTATGTCTGTATGGATGTGCGCGTGTATGTTTGAATGTGGGTGTGCGTGTCTGACTGTGTGTGTGGATGTTGGCATGTATGTCGGGGTGTGTTTGTGTATGTGTGTTGGTGGTGCCTGCGTGCGTGTCGGGTGAGTATGTGTAAGGTAATGTCGGGGTGGGGAGGGGGGTCCTGCCACCTTTGGGGGGTGGCAGGAGTGGTGGGGGGTGTATGGGAAGGAGTCGGGGTGGGGGTGGGGGAGACCCCTATCAGTGCCAGGGAAGGAATTCCCTTCCCTGGTAAGCACTGATAGTGCTTACCGCCATGGATTTCATGGCGGTTCCAACTGCTGGAAATCCACGGCGGTAAGCCGGGTCAAAATACCGGCGGCGGTATTGTCACGGCCGCCGGGCTGGAGACCCAGGTCTCCAGCCCAGCGGGCGGAACGGAGAAGCGGCAGATGACCATGGCGGTAACCGCCATGGTCATAATCCTCAAAAAAAGACCGCCAGCCTGTTGGCAGTCTTACCGCCGCTTTAACATCGTCCGCCAGGGTTGTAATGACCCCCATAATCTTCTTCAATAAAAGGAAAATGGTTTGACTTGTCCAAGCTGTCCAAGGGCTAAAGCTCTATTAATAAAGCTCTGCTCTCTTGGACCTAACTTTGGTGGCAGTCATCAGTCTTTATCCATTGCTAAACAAAATAAAGGCAAAACAACCAACATGCTTAAAGTGATCTGTTGAGCATGGGACTCCAGAGTTTCCACTACTTTGGACCAATGTCAAGAAGTTCAGCAAATCCTTCCAGTGGATCCCTTCCCCTAAGCTTGCACCAGCTCTAGAAAAAAATTATCTTTGATTCAGAAGCAGGATGTGTGCGTAGAAGAGCCATGAGCTGCCAATGTGATGGTTGTAGACTGTGACTGAGGACTCTGCTGATTGCTTCTTGCACAGTACTCAGTGTTATCAATTGGAAGGATTTAAGGCTGAGTTAGCTTTGCCACGATTCAAATTTCATCACTTTTTGAATACTTTGTGTAGTGCATCTACAACTGTAAGTATGTGACATTCGCACAGCGCAAACCTAGCTGAAAGGCAGTGCAGTACCTGGCCCAAGGCAAAGATACAGGCAACTTGTGATTGGAGAGTAGCTGGTATTGAAGAGTGAAAATAGATTGTAACTGCAATAAGATTAGGACAGGAAGAAATTTAAATTACGGTGATGTAGTTTGCATAATTTGAGAAATTTTACTTCACAATTTTATTCAAAATAGCTGAAATCACGGCATTCTGGTATGCCGTTTATTTACGCCACCTTCTGCAGCAAAATTATACTGCAGGAATGCTGGAGCAATGCAAACAACCAGAAAGTGAGCTGCTATTGTTTGCAGCAAATGTGTTTTTGATACAATTATTATGAGCGAAATGCGTTCTCTCATTAAAAATTGATGGAGGGACCTATTTTGCTCCAAAACACGAATGACAGATTTGCATTTACATGAGGTTCCCAGAAATTTGCCTTAATTACGTGAAAGCAAATTACATGAATTTCGCACACCCCTAATTAAGATGTTCTGTTCTTCAGCTCTTTCCTAAATCCACACTTTAAATAATGAAGTGGAAGGGATGAGCTTTCCTGCTTTCCCCTGGAGGCCACAATAGCTCTGATTTCAAAGCACAAGTGTGAGGCATTCCTATAATAGAAGTGAGAATCTAATAGCAGAAAGAGGATTTGTCTGCGAATTTATGAAAGATACCAACATTGGAGCACTGGCATAATAGGTAAGTAACTAAATTCTCCTCAAGCTTTGGATATTCCATGTGCCCACATGCTTGAATCAGAATAGCAAGAAGTACATAATATTAGACTAAAACAGGTAACATGCTCGCATTTACTGAAACAGTTGTGTTTATATCGAAGCTGTAATTCTTGGTGAACGTGTGCCAGCTCTTCCACATGGCTTCTTGGCAAATGTCTTGCAGAGGCACTCTGATATAAAATGTAGCATTTGTCGCCAGACTTCGGGTGGAGTGAACTGTCACTCTTCCCAGGAATCAATGGTTTGCCTTGTTGTGGCAGAAGGTGATGCAGGCTGACAGCCAATTATATATGCCGTGTTTGGACAGGGGGTGGCCTACTCTTCAGGGGCCAAATGTCACAAATAGCTTGCCTGATGAACATAAGCCTTTTGCCTTGTGAATGTAATATCGAATGCACCTGCAGTCATCTAGCGAGTGCACAGCTTTCTTTGCTGCCATTGTCGTATTAGGGAAAGTGGGAGTGAAGGAACAGGTTCAGACAAATGAAAGTTTCTTGGAACTTTAGGAATACAAATATTGGGTTACTAAGTTTATCTTTGATAAATTGAAGAACATGCTCATTTTTGTAAAGTCCTGCAACTCTACTACTCTCATTGCTTAATTAACAGTGCTGTCTTCCACATGATGAACTTTAGGTGTGCCCTATAAATCTGCTCAAAGGGAGGCAGCATGAGCTGACTTAGAACAATGTTCAGTACCCAGGGCACTGGGGGTGTCGCACAGATGAAATGGCTCTCAACAGCTCTTCCATTGTTTTAAGATCCTTTGTGAAAATAAACATGACGCAGTCTCTGTTCTTCTGAACCTTGAAAATGTTGAGAGATTGACTTGCACTAAAGAGTATATAAAATCAATTTTGGACAGTTCCAGCAAGTATGGAACCACTTGATTGTGTTGCTAGGAGATTGGGTTAAACACTCCTGTGCAGAAATGATTCAATTTGGCCTTATAAGTTATTTTAGTTGCTGGTGCACATGCCTATGCTAGAATGTTCTTGAATTCTGTCGGAATGTCAAAAAGGCCAAACTCTAGGTTATGATGTACCAGGCTGTCAGGCTTACTGATTCAAGGCTGTTGAGGGATCAGTCACTAGAAAGGGCCCAACATTTGCTGCAGCACCATTGCAAGTAAAACAGGTAATTGCATCACCTCCGTCTTTCTATAGTATTATCAAGGACTTAAGATGGCATAGAATTCTCAGACTTTAAGGTCTGAGGTTGGTATTCATAGTCTTGAAATTCCACAAAGCACACTTACAATGGTGCAGGACCGTACACAGGAGTCCAGTCACTTTCAATGGAGACAAAGTCAAAGAAAATGGAATGTCCTTCACTGATGAGGGCATTGTTGACATCAAGGACATAGATGATTTTATTGCCCTTGATTGTGGGGGACCGTCCACTGTTGATGGGGTCGTCATCAATGATGGGATGATAGGCATCTATGGAGGAGTTATTCACAGTTTTGATATCCATGTAGTTGACAGCATTAAAATCATCAATAGCATTTTTGTCAACCGGGTGTTTTTTGGTCACCGTCAATGAGGTCTGCACCATAGTCACCCATTCCTTAATAGATGACTGGTAGTCAGGGAGATGGTCAACTATGATGAAATTTTACTTGTCGATGACAATGGGGTTTTGTCATTGACTGTGAGGATGGCAGGCTCGATAGGGCTTTGGCAGAACAGGAATTTTCATGAATAATTCACAAAGGTTGATCGTTACCCTTTTGGAGAGTTCTCCAGAACCAATTTCAAGCTTTTTTCTTTTTGGGGAGGTAGCTGCAGGTGCTTCAGGTGAAAAGTCCATCTCTGGAAACTCCATCTGTTTTGTTTTTTGCAAAACCTTAGTGGAAGTGTATGGAGAACCACTTATTATCAATTCATCCTAAGAGGTGGAAATATCCCCCTTGGAAGGGGGAATATGCTTTTTCTCCAGCAGGTAAAGTGCCAACCATCCTTCCCTACTCTTCAGAGATTTAGAAGGAAAGGTTTTACAAAAAATTGCAGTGAGATGTCTGGAGTGCTGGATAAGGCCAATAACTAAACTGATTCTGGGGGTCATCAGTGTACATTTTCTTCTACCTACAGTCAAAGTAAGATTTAAACAGAGATCGCTTTTCCTTGTCAGTCAAGATGGCAATTAGTGACAGGGAAGGGTCTCCCCTTGTTCAGAAGGTGGAGATTTTCTTTAAAAAATCCTTAAAAACAAATTATAGTATGCTTAAAGCTGCTCTCTTGTGCTTGGCACCTGCTCCACTGCATACTTATGAAAAGCAATTTATCTTTCTAGACAAGCACCACTAATTACCCCATGCACTGCCAATTAGCCCAGATATTACATCACTCATGACAACTTCTAAAACATCATCAAAATTATAAATCAAACATTAGCAGTCATATTATTGAAGAGAAAACTGTGCATGGCAGGGATGAGAGTTACAGTTATCTTAGGGCACGAGTTATAGCTACTTGAAAAAATTATCTATAACTGCTGAATTTCTGTGGCTTGTACGAGAAAATTCAGAACCTAACTACAACATATCAGTGCATGGCGAGGACGTGAGTTATAGCTACTTTAGGGCACGAGTTACAGTTACTTGAGGCAACTGTAACCATAACTGGTGAATGTCTATGGTTTTGTATGTTTAAAATGTGATCCTAACTATAACATCCCTGTAACCTTTGTTTTTTTTTAAGTGAATTTCCATGGGTTTTTACATTCTTTTTCCTAACAGTAACGTCCCTGTCACCTTTGTTTTTTTTCAGTGAATTTCTACTTTTTTTTAATGTATAGTCATTTTCATAGCTATACGTTAATCCAACCACCGCCGCGCATGGCTTTCGGCCATGCTCTGTGACAGTTGGCCATAGGGCATGGCCGCACCTAACCTTGCACTCTGCACAGTCTTCGCCTGTGCGCAGCAGAGGTTGCCTGCAAGACCTGGCCTGTAACTAGACCCTGCGGCCAGCACCCCTAACCACCCAACCCTATGATGTGCACAACCCTTTGGCAGTGCGCAATGGAAGTTGGCCGCAGCCTCTCTGGGTGTCAAAATAGGTGTGAAAGGGTTTATCTGGGGGTGAGAGTGGTTGAGAGAGTGTCTGTCTGGGTGCAAGGGTGCATACATCAGTGTTTTAGTGGGTGTGTCAGTGTGTGCGCAGGTCTGTGAGTGGGTGCATGAGGCTGTTGGGGGGTTTGTGAGTGGGTGTGTGAAAGTCTAAGTGGGTCTGCAAGTGGGTGCGTAACTGTCTGAGTGGGTCTGTGAGTAGGTGCGTCAGGGTCTGACGGGCTGTGTGTGTGCATGGGAGACTGAGTGGGTCTGTAAGTAGGTGCATGAGTGTCTGAGTGGGTCTGTGAGTGGGTGCGTAAGGGTCTGAGTGCAAGTGTGACTGGGAGAAAGGGAAAGAGAGAGAGAAAAGAGGGAGGGACAGAGGTTTTTGTAGGTTTTGATGTATGATCTACTTAGAATAAGATATTTCTATACAATTTAAAATAAAAAATGTATCTGTCATTTTTACAAATTAAAATAATTTGGAATTTGGAAAAAAAAGGGAAGCAAGGGTGGCTGGACTCGAATTCTGAGTGTTCAGTGTGAAAGTCTGCAACCTTCACACTGAGTCATATATATATATCCATTTATGGTCCCAGGTAGCCCATAAAGGGCTAACAATATATAAGTATATATTTTTTTAGCCCTTTATGGGCTCTCTGGGACCGCAAGGGAGCCCTCAAGAGGTCCCCAGAGGTCCCTTCATATTTATTCATTTCATTAAAAAATTTGCTTACGGGCTATATGGCACCATGGAGGAAGCCTTAAGGCTTCCCTTGCGGTGCCACTGCTTCAGCAAGCATTACATCTCTGTTCCCTGCATGTGTGCAGGGGACAGAGATAAAAGCTTAAGTTTTTGACAGCGAGATCTCTTTGACAGGTCACACTGTCAAAAACTGAAGTGTTTGCTGTGGCTTGCAGCCATGCCACAGCAAACAGCTATGTCCCGTGGTAGGCACCCTGGGACATAGCAGGAGCTTGCCCAGGTTGGTGGCATTCCCAGGGCCATCAGGAGATCCTCTAGGGAGGGCACACACAGCCCCCCCCCAACATATGCATAGCCATGGTGAGATGGTGGTCCCCAGGGCTTGGCGGTCCCAAAGGGACCCCATTTCTTTTTTAAATATTTGCTCTCAGGAGGTGGTGATCCCCAGGCCAGCAGGGGGGGCGTATGCCCCCACAAATCACCCCCGCGAGGTCGTGATCCCCGGGGCAGCGGGAGGAGGCACGCAGCTCCCGCATATTATTACTGTAATGCCCCAGGTAGGCGGTTGTCCCCAGGGCAGCGGGGAAGATCACGCGACCCCCTCATATTTAATCAAAGCCCTGGGGAGGTGGTGGTCCCCAGGGCAGGAGGGGGCACGCCGCCCACCGCATATCAACCATAAGCCCCGGGGAGGTGGCGGTCCCTGGGAAAGTGGGAGGGGGGCCAGGAAGCCTTCACCGCATTTTTAAACAAGTGCCCGCAGGACTTGACCTACCCGGGGGCACTTCATACATGCCTGCACATCATGTTTTTAAAACAATTTAATGGCGGCTCCACCGCGACTCTATTTATAAAACAAAAAAAAAATTGCTTTTTAGCCCTGGAGGGTCCCTTTGGAAACCCACCACCAGAGCTAAGTGGTCAGGGTGTTCATACCATGGCCCCATGTCTTTAATTTTTAATTTTTTTTGGCTGATAACACTTCAACTGCTTCTGTTCTTGAAGTATTATCAGCCAAACAGATCTCAGCACAAGTTTGGGATGGGTTGCAAATCCTTCGCGTCCATATACATATAAATTTGGATTTGCTTTCATTTCTCTAAAACTACTGAACAGAATTACACCAAAAAAACACTCTCTCTGGGCCAGAACATTACTTTCTGCCAAATTTGGTGTAATTCTGTCCAGTAGTTTTGGCACTATGGCTGTTCAAAATCCATCTAGAAAATTAATGGGAGAAACGTGTTTTGGGACATTTATAATTTATGCACTACCTTCAATTTACTATACCTCGGGCATCTCCGTAGCTTGCATCAGTGGCCACACTACATTAACTATAACTCGCCACTCTCCTATGCACTATGTTCTCAGAAATTATGTCATTTCAGATGTCATAAGTCTTATTATAACTGCTATGATTTCACAATAAAAGACATTTATTATGCAAGGTTATAAACAGTGCATGGAAAAAGTGTGAGTTATGGTTAAAGTAATGTGATGATTGATGCAAGAAGAATGTGTACGGTAGTGCGCTATATACAGTAAATTGAAGGTGGTGCATAAATTATAAATGTAACATAACTAGTGGGACGTAAATTACAAATTCTAATTATAACTATAACTTCATAATTTCTCCTGTTTGTATAGTTTAAGTTCGGTTTGTATTTAAAGAATACATAATATTTTCCTAACTATAACTTAGCGTTAACCTAGGTTTTTTCATTACATTGGAATAGCTTTCAATTTTTAATTAAAATGTGTTTCAAATCATAGTGTTGAGTGTCATTTGAGTGTTGATAAGTGTAGTGTCACAGACTATAGTAAAGGACAATGTAGTACAGTGTAGTATCGCAGAGTCTAGTGTTGGGGAGTGGAATACAGTGGAACGGAGTATATTGGAGTGGTGCTGTGTACAGTGCAGTAAATTGTTATATAGTGGAGTGTGTTACTGGTATGGTATGTTGTATAGTCAAGTAGAGAATTGTAGAGTGTAGTGGCATGTTGTACAGTGGTTCGGCATGCCATACAGATCAGATGAGTGTTGTATAGTTTAGTATCTTCGACTGTAGAGTTGTGGAGTCAAGTGTCGTGGAGTGTCACTGAGCTCAGAAGAGTCTCAGAGAATGGCACAGAGTGCAGTACAGTGTTTTACAGTGTAATGTAGGGGTATACAGTGTAGTAAAGTGTCCAGCAGTGACCTACAGTGTAGTACAGTGTTGTATAGTCCAGTTTTATGGACTACAGTAGAATGTTGTATTATGAAGTAGCGCACACTGGCGTGTCATACAGTAGCATGCAGGCTGAACTGTCGTACAGTATAGTTGAGTGGAATGGCGTACAGCATAGTGGCATCCAATAGCATAGCTTACAGTCAGGTGGCATACACTGGAGTGACATACCAAAGCAGCGTAGAGAGGAGTAGCACACAGTGAAGTTACATATAGTTGGGCGCAATTGACTGGATTGGTGTACAGTGGTGTGGGGTAGAGTGCAATAGTATACAGTGAAGTGGGATATAGCGGACTGTTGTACATTGGTGTGCCATAAAGTGGAATAGCATATAGTGGAGTGGTATACAGTGGAATAGCATAGATAGGAGTGGCATACAGTGCACTGCCACAGAGTGGAATAGCATACAGTGTATTACCATGGAGCAGCACACAGTAGAGTGACAGACTGTAGTGGCATACAGTAGAGTGGCGTGGAGTAGAGTGAAATAGCATAGAGTGGAGAGGTGTAAGAGTGTATTTGCATATAGTGGAATAGTGTAAAGTATATTGGCATAGAGTGGGGTAGTGTACAGTGGAGTGTATCAGCCTGGAGTGAGGTACAGTGGATTAGTGTTTAGTGGAGTGGCGTACAGTGGAGTACCATACAGTGGGATAGCATAAAGTGGAGTGGCATTCTAATTATAACTATAACTTCATAATTTCTCCTGTTTCTATAGTTTAAATTCGGTTTGTATATAAAGAATAAAGAATATTTTCCTAACTATAACTTAGCTTTAACCTAGGTTTTTTCATTACATTGGAATAGCTTTCAATTTTTAATTAAAATGTGTTTCAAATGTGTGGCATAGAGTGGAGTGGCATAGAGTGGAATGGTATAGAGCAGAGTGGGGTAGAGAGGATTGGCGTACAATGGAATAGCGTACTGTGCAGTGGCATACAGGGGGTGCATGGAGTGGAGTGTCATTCAATGGAAAATTGTACAGTAGAGTAGCATACACTGAAATAACATACAGTGGGGTAGCTTACACCAGAGTGACATACAGTGTAGTGGCGTACATTGGGGTGGCATACACTAAAGTGGAGTAGATTGAAATAGCATGCAGCGGAGTGGCATAGAGTGCAGTGGCATACAGTGGAGTGAAGTACAGTGTAAAGGGGTAGAGTAGAATAGCATACACTGGAGTAGCATACAGTGGAGAGGCATACAGTGGAGTGGGGAAGGGTGGAGTGGCACTGAGTTTAATTTCGTAGAGTTGACTGGCGTAGAGTGTAGTTGCATACAGTGGAACACTATAGAGTGGAGTTGCGTAAAAAGAAGGGGGATTCAGTAGAGTGGCACCATGAATTCTTTGTGTTTTGTAGAATGGAGTGGCACAGTGTGAAGTGGAGTACAATATCATAGCATACAGTTGAGTGGCGAAGAGTTGAGTGAGCTACAATGATCTGTGGTAGAGTATAATAGCATACAATGGAATAGTATAGAGTGCACTGGTGAAGAGTGGAGCAGTGTACAGGAAGTGAGGTACAGAATAGTGGCAAATAGTAGAATAGCGTAGAGTAGAGTGCATTAGCATATACTGCAGTGGCGTACCCAAGTGGCATAGAGTGGAGTGCTGTAGACTAGAGTGGCAGAAAAAAGAATAGCGTACAGCAGAGCAGCATACAGTAGAGTAGCATACACCGGAATAGCGTATCCTGGAGTAGTGGAGAGTGGAGAGGCACACAGTGGAGTGGCATACACTGTAGTGGCGTACAGCAGCATGAAATTGAGTGAAAGAGCATACAGTGGATT
This sequence comes from Pleurodeles waltl, assembly GCF_031143425.1. Classification (NCBI taxonomy): domain Eukaryota; kingdom Metazoa; phylum Chordata; class Amphibia; order Caudata; family Salamandridae; genus Pleurodeles; species Pleurodeles waltl. Next base: position 942,116,493 of record NC_090446.1, read on the forward strand.
GGCATAGAGTGCAGTGGCATACAGTGGAGTGGCGCAGAGTGTAGCGGGGTAGAGTGGAGTGGCATAGTGGCATAGGTTCAAATAGCATAGAGTTCAGTGGCATAGGATGTAGTTGTGTACAGTGGAATACTGGATACTGGAGTGGCATTGAGAGGAATGGGGTCAAATAGAGTGGTATAAAGTGGACTGAAGTGCAGTGGTGTGGCATAGAGCGGAATAGCATACAGTGGAGTTTTGCTGACTGTTGTGGCATACAGTAGAATAGTGTACAGTGGAGTGGAAAAGAGTGGAATGGTGAAAATAGAGTGTGGTAGAGTGTGATAGCATACACTGGAGCAGCATAGAGATCAGCGTCTTAGAGTGGATCGGTGAACAGTGGAGTGAGAAACATTATAGTGGCATACAAAAGAATAGCGCAGAGTGGAGCGTCACAGAATGGAGTGGTGCAGAGTGGAATAGGATACCGTGGAGTTTTGTAGACTGTAGTGGTGTAGAGTGAAGTGGCGTACAGCAGAACAGCATACAGTGAAGTGGCAAGGACTATAATGGCATAAAATGAAGTATGGTAGAGTGTAATAGCAAACAGTGGAGTAGCACAGTGCAGTGGCAGAGAGTGGATCAGCATACAGTGGAGTGAGGCACATTAAAGTGGCATACGGTAGAATAGTGGTGAGTGGAGCATCATAGAGTGGAGTAGCATACAGCGGGAAAGCATATAGGGGAGTTGTGTACAGGTGAGTGGCGTAGAGTGCAGTGGCATACAGTAAAATACCATTGAGTGAAAAGGCGAAGAGTGAAGTGGTGTAGAGTGGAATAGTGCATAGTGGAGTGGTGTACAGTGGAGTGGCGTACAGTGGAGCCATGTAGAGTGGAATAGGGTAGAATGGAGTGGAGACAGTAGAGCTGCATACAGTGGAATAGCGCAGAGTGGTGTAGCACACAGTGGAGTAGCACAGAGTGGATTGGCGTAGACTAGAGAGGCATACAGTGAAGTAGAGTGGAGTGGCATAGAGTGGAGTGGAGTAGAGTAATGTGGCATAGAGTGAACTGGTATACAATGAAGTGGCATAGAGTGGACTGGCATGGAGTAGGACAGTATAGAGTGGAATGTCGTACAGTGGAGTAGCATACAGTGGTTTAGTGTTGAGTGGATTGACATACAGTGCAGTAATGTACAGTGTAGTGGCATAGACGAACGAGTTACTTACCTTCTGTAACGACTTTTCTGGTGGATACATTAGCTACCTGTGGATTCCTCACCTAATGAATACTCCCATTGCGCCAGCATTCGACGGAAATCTTCTTCCTAGCTTCTGCACGTCGACGAGGACGTCACATTTGCCCATGCGACACCGTCTGACGTCATACAGGCAATAAGAAGTCCTCGCCGACGTGCCGACGTCAGTACCAACATTTTTTACGTGCCTGAGAACAATAATCCAATGAGATGAAAGACAAAAGCAATATTTCATGACATTGTAAACAACACATCATTGCGAGAAGATGGACTACTAATTTAATAATTCTTTTTTTTTTTTTTTTAATAAATAAATATATACACTAAATATAAATATAAATATACAGGTCGATGAAGGCGGCAACGCCGAAACGCGTCCCTGTAGGTGAATAAAACATGATTGAATTCGTTATGGCTGTGGAGTGCTGCCTTTTTCCCATATCCACGGAAGAGAAGTGTGTAATGTAATACGCGATGGCGTGCGTATGAGGAATAGCACCATTGACGTTCAGGTGCCGAAAGGGAACGCCACAAGTGGAGTGTTTTATTTATATATATATATATATAAATATATACACATGCACATATATACATACTCTATACCAGTCCTCAAAACCAAGAGGAGCACACTCAAGAATTACTTGGTGAGACCAAACAGGCAACGGGAAGACGGGTGGGACCGTGAGGAATCCACAGGTAGCTAATGTATCCACCAGAAAAGTCGTTACCGAAGGTAAGTAACTCGTTCTTCTGATGGATACAACTACCTGTGGATTCCTCACCTAATGAATAGAGTCCCAAAGCAGTACCGCGCCCGGTGGTGGGTGCCTGAATGGTCAAACCAAGAAATCCTGCAGCACTGACCGTGCAAAATGGGCGTCCCTTCTGACCTCAGAGTCCAAGCAGTAATGTTTCGCAAAAGTGTGAAGGGACGACCAAGTTGCGGCCTTGCAGATGTCGACCACAGGAACACCTCTGGCCAAGGCCGAAGTGGCCGACTTAGCTCTGGTGGAATGAGCTCTAATACCATCAGGAGGATCCTTCTTTGCTAAAGAGTAACACATTTGAATGCAAAGAACAACCCACCTGGAGAGTGTTCTCTTGTGGACTGCCTTTCCTCTCCTCTTGTCCACGTATCCGATGAAAAGCTGATCCTCCAGCCTGAAATCCTTCGTCCTGTCTATGTAAAAGCTTAACGCCCTCTTTGGGTCCAAGCGGTGTAGTCTCTCTTCTTCCTTTGAAGGATGAGGCGGAGGATAGAACGTGGACAGAGTAATTGTCTGGGCCAAATGAAAGGGTGAAACAACCTTCGGAAGGAAAGCAGCCTTGGTCCTCAACACCACCTTATCCCCATAAAAAGTTGTATAAGGGGGTTTTACCGATAAAGCCTGCAACTCACTCACTCTCCTTGCAGATGTTATAGCAACCAGGAAGACTGTTTTAAGAACTAACAATCTTAAGGAGCAAGAATGCATACGTTCAAAAGGGGACCCCATAAGGAAAGTTAGGACCAAGGACAAATCCCATTGAGGCATAACGAAAGGATTTGGAGGAAATTTATTCATAAGGCCCTTTAAGAATCTAAGTACTATAGGAGATTTAAATAACGAAGGCTGGTCTGGAAGACAAATGAAGGCTGACAAAGCAGACAAGTAACCCTTAACAGTAGCCACTGCACAACCCCTCTGTGCTAAAGACAAAGCAAAAGATAAAACATCCGACAAATAAGCACGTAAGGGATCAATCTGTCTCTCTCCACACCATACCACAAATTTAGACCACCTATTAGCGTGGATAGATTTAGTGGAGTGTCGCCTGGCCACTAAGATAACATCCACTATATCAGGTGGGAGAGAAAAGGAACTCAGGTTGCCCCGCTCAATCTCCAGGCATGAAGGTGCAGACTCTGGAGGTTGGGGTGTAAAACCTGCCCCTGCGACTGCGAGAGGAGGTCTGCCCTGAGAGGGAGACGGAGCGGAGGGCACAGTGAGAGTTGGAGAAGATCTGAATACCATACCCTTCTTGGCCAATCCGGAGCTATTAAGATGACTTGGGCCTGGTCTTGGCGAATCTTCCTCAACACTCGAGGAACCAAGGGTATGGGGGAAATGCGTAAAGCAACTGGTTGCACCAGGTTCTCTGAAACGCGTCCCCTAACGCTCCTTGCACCGGATACTGGAGGCTGCAGAATAACGGGCAGTGCGAGTTCTCCCGGGTGGCAAACAGATCTAGTAGAGGAAACCCCCACATCTGGAAGATTAGACGGACTTGATCTGGATGGAGACGCCACTCGTGGTCGGCTGAGAAATGGCGACTGAGACTGTCCGCACGTACATTCAAGACTCCGGCCAGATGATTTGCTACCAAGCAAATCTGATGGTCCTTTGCCCAGGACCATAGCCGAAGAGCTTCTCTGCAGAGAAGGTATGACCCCACTCCTCCCTGTTTGTTTATATACCACATCGCGGTAGTATTGTCCGTCAGGACCTGAACCGACTGACCACGAAGGGATGGGAGGAAGGCCTTGAGAGCCAGACGTAGAGCCCGTAATTCCAACAGATTGATGTGAAAAATCTGTTCCTCTGGAGACCAAAGCCCTTTGATCTCCAGGTCCCCCAGATGAGCTCCCTACCCTAGAGTGGAAACATCCGTTATGACCGTGGTCACTGGTGGAGGCTGCGTGAACGCCCTTCCCCGGGAAAGATTGTCGTCCGCAATCCACCACTTCAAATCCATGGCAGCATCTCTGGAGATCTTGACAGAACCTTCGAGATCTCCTTTGTGTTGAGACCACTGCTTTCAGAGGCACCACTGAAGAGCCCTCATGTGCCAGCAAGCATGCGTGACCAACAGTATGCAGGAGGCAAACAGACCGAGCAGACGTAGGACCTTGAGGACTGAAATAACCGCTCCACTTTGAAACATTGGAACCAACGCCTGAATGTCTTGAATCCGCTGAGGCGGAGGGAAGGCTTGATTCAATGTCGTATCCAGTACTGCCCCTATGAACAGGAGGCGCTGAGAGGGGTCTAGGTGAGATTTGGGCACGTTCACCGAAAAGCCCAGGTCGAACAACAACTGAGTTGTCGACTGCAGATGCTGCAACACAAGCTCCGGGGACTTGGCTTTGATCAACCAATCGTCCAGGTAAGGGAATACTGCTATCCCCTTCCTCCTGAGCTCTGCCGCAACCACTGACATCACCTTCGTGAAGACTCGAGGTGCTGAAGTAAGACCAAACGGGAGGACCGCAAACTGATAGTGCTGCGACCCTACCACAAACCGGAGATACTTCCTGTGCGACTTGAGTATCGGGATATGAAAATAAGCATCCTGCAAGTCGACAGACACCATCCAATCTCCCTTGTTCAACGCCAAAAGCACCTGAGCTAGGGTCAGCATCTTGAACTTTTCCTGTTTGAGGAACCAATTCAAAATCCTCAATTCCAGGATTGGTCTCAACCGACCATCCTTCTTGGGAATCAGGAAGTACCTTGAATAACAACCTTGACCCTTTTCCTGCTCTGGAACCAACTCCACCGCGCCCTTTAAAAGGAGGACTTGAACCTCCTGTTCTAACAACAGGAGGTGTTCTTCTGAACAATAGGATGGGCGGGGCGGGATGGGGGGCGGAAACTCCCGAAAGGGAAGGGTGTAGCCTTTTCTCACAATGCTGGTAACCCAGGCGTCTGTTGTAATGACCTCCCACTTGCGAAGAAAATACAGTAACCTTCCCCCCACAGAAAAGGAGTGAGTGGGAATTGGTGGAAGCCTAAGGCTGCTTCCCCTGCTGCACCCCTCCAGAGGAAGAGGAAGAGGCAGAGTGCTGCTGAGAGGCTCCCCTGGTACGAACCCTACCCCTCCCTCTAAAAGATCTGTAGGTGAGAGAAGAGGTAGGCTGTTGGAATTTCCCCCGAAAGGAGGAAGAGGATGAGCCACGACCAAATCCTCGAAACCTCCTAAAAAATCTGGAGGAGGCAGAAGAAGTAGCTTGTAGTCCTACCGACTTGGCCGTGGCCCTGCTCTCCTTAAACCTCTCCAAAGCCGAATCTGCCTTGGCACCAAAGAGCTTGTCCCCATCAAAAGGGAGGTCCAACAGGGTCGACTGCACATCCGAAGAGAACCCTGAGTTGCGAAGCCAAGCCTGTCTTCTCGCAACCACAGCCGTGCCCATCGCTCTGGCCACCGAGTCAATTGTATCCAACCCAGACTGGATAACCTGGGTTGCAGCAGCTTGAGCGTCTGACACGAGATTCAACAGCCCTTGAGGAACCTCTGTATGCGTAGATGTTATCTCGTCCATCAGAGCATAAATGTACCTCCCCAAAATACACGTAGCATTGGTGGACTTTAACGCCATGCTACATGATGAAAACACTTTCTTGGACTGCGTATCCATCTTTTTGGAGTCCCTGTCCGCCTGCACTGATGGAAAAGATCCAGGCGCAGATCTTGTCGAACAGGAAGCCTGGACCACCAAGCTTTCAGGCGTAGGGTGTCTGGAAAGAAAGCCAGGGTCAGTTGGTGCAGACCGATACCTCCTGGCCACAGACCTATTGACAGCCGAGGAAGATACCGGCTTCTTCCAGACCTCCAACACAGGTTCCAGCAGCGCCTCGTTAAATGGCAAAAGAGGTTCTGCTGATGTAGAGGCCGGATGTAAAACCTCAGTCAGCAGATTTTGCTTCGCCTCAGTTACCGGCAAAGGCAGTTCCAGGAAGTTAGCCGCCTTCTTTATCACTGCATGAAAAGTGGCCGCCTCTTCAGTATACTCCCCTGGAGATGACAAGTCCCACTCAGGGGAACTATCAAGGCCACTAGCGGTGTCCAGCCCATGAAGACCCTCGCCAGAGTCCTCAATTTCTCCTTCCTCCAGGACCTGCTGATACTCTTGTTCTTCCAAGATACGGAGTGCACGTCTCCTCGAATGCAGCCTCTCCTCAATCCTCGGCATCGACATGGCGTCAGCAGATGTCAAAGAACGACGCCGATCACCGGATCCGTCTGATGCCGGGTCAACAGGCGCCACAGGTAGCTTCGGCGCCGAACCAGGAGTCGGATGAAGAGAAGACTGCCTCGGAGTCGCAGAAGGCCCAGACGGCGTCACTGGCCGAAACACCGAATCCGATGGAGCCGAAACCTCCGGAGCCGAAGTCTCTGGAGCCACCGGAGCAGACACCAGCGCCGAGCCCACGTTCCCCAGGGGGAGAAAGGGCATGAAGGGTGCTGGTCGCAGCGGAGCCGGAGCACACAAACTGAAAGCCCAAGGACCCGAAGGCCCAGCCGGTGCGCCACCTGGATCCATCTGCTGAAAGATGGAAAACATTGCATTTAAAAATGCGGTATTATCGGCTCCAGGGGCCGGAAAAGCCAGATACTGGGGTGCCTGGATCGAAGGCGACACCGGCGCCGGCCTCGACGTCTGTAACGTCGGTGAGAACATTTGAGGCTGTGGCACCTCAAATACTGAAGGCAGCTGGGCCGAAGACCCGGGCGAAGTCGGCGAGGCTGGAAAAGGCATTCTCTTCGACTTCGCCATAAAAAGTTTGGCCTCTCGCTCCTTCAGGGCTTTCGGATTCATGTGCTGACATGAATCACACCTGGCCACATCATGGTCGGAACTCAAACACCACAAACAGTCCGAATGTGGGTCAGTAACCAACATTTTGCCCCCACATTCTCGACAGGGCTTGAAACCAGACTTCCTCTGAGACATAGTAACCTCAGAGAAAAAACACACAGGCAAAAACACACTGTAACTGCCGAACAGCAACAGTAGATCCCTCGAAGATAACCGTTACGAATGGCACGGAAAAAAGGGAACTGACGTCGGCACGTCGGCGAGGACTTCTTATTGCCTGTATGACATCAGACGGCGTCGCGTGGGCAAATGTGACGTCCTCGTCGACGTGCAGAAGCTAGGAAGAAGATTTCCGTCGAATGCTGGCGCAATGGGAGTATTCATTAGGTGAGGAATCCACAGGTAGTTGTATCCATCAGAATGGAGTGTTACACAGTGGAGCACAATACCGTGGAATGCCGGACAGTGGAGTGGAGTGTGGTGGAATAGACTGGTGTACAGTGCAACAGCATAAAGTGGAGTGGCGTAGAGTGGAGTGGCATACAGTGTAGTGGTGTAGAGTGGGCTGACGTAGACTGGTCTAAGGTACAGTGGAATGATGTACAGTGGAACAGCATACACTGGAGTGGGCTAAAATGGAACAGCATACTGTAAAAGACCATAGACTAGAGAGTTGTACACTGCTGTGGTTTAGAGTGTAGTGGCAAAGGGTGGAGTGGTGTACAGTGTGGCAGTGTAGACAGCCTTGTCCAGGTACAAGGGAGAACCCAGTATAAGTCACAGCAGTACTCTTTCAGGCTTAGAGCGCAGCATAAATTATGCAAGAAAGGAAGTTGGGAACTCTGCGTAGTTCCCAGGTTTTAGGGAGGAGAGCAGCTTCTTCATATGAAACACTCTAAACACTACTGACAGATTAAAAGTGCTCAACTCAAATGTCTGTTTTTCAAGTAAAGTTTTTGAGAAGAGAATTAGAACTGTGCAGTCTAATTCGAGCTAAAAATGGACAAAGTCCTTCGCCATTTTTGGAGCAAAGGCTTTAAGCCATCAAAACTGATCTGAAAAATGACAAAGGACTTTTACGACTCCAGGTACATTTTTATACAGTTCAAGCCGACATACAATGGATAAAAGCAGTCCCTGATGCATGTGTTGCACTCTAATTTGAGCTTATGAAAAAACATAGCTTTTTCCAGACACAAGGAATCACCTAGTATAAGTCAAAGGATTACTCTTTCAGTGTTAGAGTGCCGCATAAATTATGCAAAACAGAAAATAGTGAACTGTGGGTAGATCCCAAGTATTAGGTGGAGAGCAACTCCATTATATGAAACACTCTACAACACCTCTGACACTCTAAAACTACTCACTTCAAATGTCTTTTTTCTCTAACAAAGTTTTTAAGAATAGAATTAGTATAGAAAAATTCCCCTCACCCTAGAAATGTGACAAAGTGCTTGCCTTTTTTGCTACGTGAGCAGATTACCACTGGGTAGTTTTAGGACTGATCACGTTTTCACATTAAATGGATGGATTTTTGATTTGCAAATAACTTTGAGGCCATTTGATGAATATCAGAAGAATGTCCTCCCCAAAAAGTCTCACCCATCACACCTCCTTCCTGGAAAGTTTTTGAGGTGGTCCATGAAGCAGGTGCTGAAAAAAAAGGGGGGGTCCCGAAATGCATTTTCCCCATGTAATTTTCCTTAGGAAAATTAGACACAGCTGTAGCAAAACAAAAAAAATAAAAAATTACACCAAATTATCTTGAACCAGGAAGTATGCTTTTTGGAATGTGTGGTGCAAGTATAAGTCCATTCAGTAGTTTTTTGGTAAATTAAGGTTCAACATATATATATATATATATATATATATATATATATATATATATATATATATATATATATTTTTTTTTTTTTAAAACAAGCAACTGTAAACAATAGGAACTCAAAAGCACTCCAGGAGAGTTATTTACTTTAGTCTTGTTAAGTACAACACCAGAACCACCACCGACGCATTTCAACCAACAGCTCTTATACTTTTTCAGACACAATAATAGTAATCCATTATGGGAAATGTAGTGAAAAAAATATTAAAAACAACTAATTCAATCCAATCCTTTCATGCATAGTCCATATGAGAGCAGAAACTGTGTTTTTTATTTTGCAATGGTGCAAAGAATTATTAATAATAGATTCAAAAGACCTTATTTTGGTAACTGCTCATCATGTCAACATTCTTCATTGATACCCCCAATACAGCGTCCATAGAACTGATCTTTCAAGTTTAAAGTACTGTTTATTCCTCAACTATGTTTCCATATATATATATATATATATATATATGATTTTATTTTAAAACAAAGTTTACAGGGATGTTATAGTTAGGAATAGAATAAAAAAAAAACTTAGCAAATTCACTAACAAACAAAGGTTACAGGTTATAGTTATAACTCACGCCCCCACCATACACGGTTTTCCCATCAATACTTTTATTGCAAATGTTGCAGAGGTATTATCAATGATGTCAAGAAAGATGGCTGACTGATGTAATGTGTTGGGTAATTAGTAGTGCATTGCGAGGATGCGAGTTATGGTTACCTTAGGGCCACTCTACCCCTTTACATGTCTGGCTGGGCCCCGGGGAGGGGGTCCCCTTGGCCAAAATCGGCCTGGGGAGGGGGACCTGCTCACCCTCTTCCCCCAAATATATCAATGTTTCCTCCTCCTGGGATCTGGCCCATCTGGGAGAGGGCGGGGGGATAAGGGATAGTAAAAAAAACAAGTGTTGGAAACTGCGTTTGTTTGTTTTTTTAAATTTTGCTGCAGATCTACGGATCCTATGAGAAATCACAGGACTTTCTTTTTTTTAAAGTTTTTGGCCCCAGGTGGGGTCCCTGGGAAACACCACCACCACCAGGCCTAGTGACTCAGATTATTCCTATCCTGCACACATGTGTTTTTGTCTTTGGCAGCATTGGATTAAATAAAAAACTCCTAAGCAACTGAGCACATGGGCATCAGCTCCATTGCTGGATAGTGAACGAAGAATTGTTGGTGATATACTTTGGTCAGTTCAGCTGCTGGCTTGAAAGTTTCGGGGTGATCCGTTAAGCTGGGGGCCAAGAAAAAAGGGGGGGAGGCAAAACACTTTTCCCCCATTCTACGTAAATTGGATTTTTTAAATTTTTGAACAAGACTATGACCTGATCCACTGAATGGAATTATACCAAATTTGGCAGAAATCTAGCTCTTGATCCAGAAAGTGTGCTGTTTGGGTTTTGGTGAGCATCCATCCAGTAGTTTCTGAGATATTACAGTTTTGAAAATATACATATATAGGGATGTGGATCCTCCGCTGAGATCCGTGGAGCCAGAGGAAAAGCAAGACCCTGATTGTCTGGTCACAACTTGACAGAAAAGTTGCGGCCACCATTTAGTTTGTCGCATCTGCTCGGGTTGGGAAAAGACGGATGCAAAAACGCATAAGGGTTCAGGATACAGGTAACCTGACCACAAATGACACATAGAGGGGTCCCTTGGGGACCCATCTTGGGCAAACATTTGCCCAATTATTATTTTTTCATCCGATCTGCAGATCCATTGATCCAAATGTGAAAAAAACACAACCACTGCATCCAACTTCATGTTGTGCAAGGCTTGGGTTTGGGTACATGCAGGAGGGTTGGCCGACGGGCCTGGCCATAGGCCATTCCCAGTGCTGGTTATCTTTATGTCTATGCGACCTTTAAAAAAAAAAAAAAAAAAAAACACTGAAGAAAACAAAGGTTATAGTTATGTTCTGAATTAACCTGCAGAAACCCAGAGAAAGTCAGCGGTTATAGTTATGGTTAATTAGTGCAGATAAATGCAGATGAGCACTTGGACACACCTAACCTATCTGTATTTATGGCTGTCTAGAGGGAATGCACAAAGTGTAACTGTCAGCCACCCCAGACATGTACTGGAGACAGGCCTCAGGCACACAGAGCTGTAAGAGCAGATAAATGTCCACTTTCCAAAAGACAAATTTCTAAAATAGCAATGTTAAATCCACTTTACCAGTAAAGAGGATTTATCATTACCATTCTAAAGATATGAAATAGGTACTCCTTCTCAATCAGGACATTTAGCTTAAAGGTGCATTAAGGAATTCCCAATGTTATCCTAGGAGAGAGCTAGGCCTCACAGTAGTGAAAAACGACTTACCAGCACATGTAAAACTTAAAAGGACATGCCCTACCTTTTAGTTACCTGGCACCCTGCCCTATGGTCTACATAGGGCCTACCTTAGGGTTAACTTCTTTGTAATAAAAGGTGAACTTACACCGTGGCAAGGAGTTTTAAATGTCATGTCAGAGTGGCAGTAAATCTGCACACACCAGCTCTTCAGTGACAGGTCTGAGATTTAAAGGGCAACTTCAGTAGGTGGCTCAATCAGTGCTGCAGGTCCGGTCAAAATGAAGTGGCTTTAAGCAAACCCTGATGCCTCAGAAATCCAAGCTTTCAGTACACAAAAACATTTTCTACGTTTTACTGAGGATTTCGTAATTCTCAAAACAAATCCAAAACTCATTCCTAAAGTTTCTTCTCAATTTCATCTCAATCAACCAGTTATTCTCCGGACATATTTTCCCAATCCAACACCACCTGCAGATAAATCCTTCCACACGTTGGATGTGAAGAGATGTCTTAAGTTCTATCTTCAATGAACTAAAACTGTTTGCAAGTCTGATCAATTATTACTGCCCTACGGACCTGGACGACAGGGCACTGCAGTAACAAAGACAACAATAGCAAAATGGCTATCAGCAACCATCCAGTTCTGCCATTCTACAGCAGGAAAACCTCTAGAAAGGCGGCTTAGAGCACATTCAGTAAGGACAGTATCTACCTCTGCTGCGCTGTTTGCTGGAGTTCCGTTAGAACAAATATGCTGTGCTGCTACTTGGAAGAGTACTCACACGTTCATAAAGCACTACTGCCTCCAGTACACGCATAGAACTGATGCAGCCGTGGGTCAAGCAGTCCTACGCCATCTGTTCCAGTGAGCCTCTATGGCAATGAAGAATTTTATTTCTAATACTGGTGATTATTATTATTATTATGATTATTATTATTATTTTTATCATTATTATTATTATTATTACTGTTATAAGTCGAACATTTCAGGATACAGATTTGTGTTATTATGACTATTATATATAAGTTATGACATATGATGTAGAAAATTCTTTCATATCCACCATCTGCAACGATTTTCTTATTCTACATGATTAATACTACTTGTTATTCTGATTCAAGCATCGGACTCTACGAAAGATCCAATACTGGAAAATAAATTAGTTACTTACCTGTAACTGCAGTTATCTAGTATTGGTATCTTTTATAGAGTCACATGCGACCCACCCTCCTCCCCTTAGAGGCTCCCTTTACTAACTCAGGATACATAATTCACTCTAGTGCTGAAAATCTGAGGAAGATATGTTCTCTTGGGAGTGTTCTAGAGCAGTGGTCTCCAAACTTTTTAATGCTGCGCCCCCCCAGTTGGACAATAAAAATCATTGGGCCCCCCTCAGAATTTTTCACAATTATTTTATAAAGATGGCAATGTTTGAATATGTCTAGGCCTATTTAAACATTGCAGTTAAGTACTGTTACCTTTTTTTAAATGCAATAACATGCTTCTGCTTAAAACAAAGGCCTGTTATCTGTATAATGCTTCTTTTGGCCAGAGTCTGGTGCCACCCCTGGGATCACTTCGGGCCCGCCCCACAGTTTGAAGACCTCTGTTCTAGAGGGTGCTGTTGACTGATTGGTTATGGTTCAAGTTTTGTCCATTTTACGAAAGGACATGGATAGACTACCATATTTAAGGCCTATTTGCATTGTAGCCTCTGTGGTTGTTGCATACTGCTTTATACTGCTTCCACGTAGATGACGGTGAAGATTCAAGCATGTGAATCTATGAAAGATCCAATACTGGATAACATGTATTCTTTGTGTCTCAGTCATCTGGCATTGGTGGAATGAATGCAGTCCCCCTGAACCTGCGTTTACCTTAAGTCTAGGTCTGGGAGTGTTCTTCCTTTGGGTGAATATTAACTGCAAACAGTGCTTAACAGAGAAGCCTGTCCTGCACCTGGACTCTCTATCAGGCCTGTGCATATGTCATGTCCAAGTCTACCCTTCCTTTCTAGGTTGTAATGATACATTCGTCCAGTTAGTGTTTTTCCTTTGCCAGTGCTCTTTATAGTAACACATTGTTAATTCTGTTGCTTGATTTAGATATATGTCTTGAGGGGTAGATCTATTGTCTCATTAATTAGGGTTCCTCCAGTGTGACTTGCCAACTCTACTTCGGTCCCATCTTGCTGGATCTCTATGAGACCATCTCACCCACACTGTTACATCGCAGGCAGGGAATCCTGATGAAAATGTCCTTGGAACTACATCGATTACAAGTGCCTTATTAAGAACTCGTGTCACAAAACTGTTGTAGTGCTTATGTCATTGTAATGATGTAATGGGATTCCACGTTCTGAGCACATCGAAGTTCAACGGCAGGCGTTTGTGGAGCTCGGTGCGGTAGGAGCATGGTACCGTGTTTCCTGTAAAGGTATTCGTACAATAAAGAAATTGTGCACTTACAGTCCGGTGTCGATGGGTGCAGTCACTTCACTTTGGCAACGTGCTCGAGGACAGGGCTGCAAATTATCGTTTTAATTCGTGAATTCGCACGAAGAGTTCCAGTTCCGGTCGTACTTAGAGGAAGTTTGCAGCAGTGACGGTGAGACCGAAGGTGTATTGACACCGCCTCAATAATTTAATTCACATTTGACGTTACATGTTATATTTGCAAAGCGCGAGGGAGCGCGCGTGCATGTGGAATCAACGTCTTGTTTCGCATCGAGTATTGGTTGCTAAGGCAACAGAGACGCGTTTGACGTGCTTACGTTACGTGGCGGTCATTTAAAAAAATAAAATGTGTTACCAAGACAATGGAGACGCTTCTACGCGTGCATATCTATTGGAGGTAAACGGATGCCTGTTTAACTGGGCGTTAGGCACCTTAGCGCTTACGGGAAGCAGGGTTAACAGCAGTTTCAATAATTAATTAAGTGGAAGTAAGAAAAACAGTGACGAAAAGACTTTTTCAGTACTGGAAACAAATATATATGCATTGTGTCCCTGACAGCATTTTTGCAACATGAGTTTCTCTATCAATCCGCCACAAGCCTTTTGGTCTACTGGGAGTGAACCAATCTTAAAATGGTTGGAATGGAAAGATTATTTTTTCAATTACATTTATGTAATTGATTAGGAGAATAAAATTACTTCTGAACAGAAAAAAAGGATTCTACTGCATTCATTAGGTCCGCTTGGCCTAAAAACATACAAAAAAATGCCAAAAACTCCGGTCAGTGGAGATGTGACTGTGGTTAATCTGCATTACAGGAGCTTGATAAGTATTTTGCACCTAAGGTGTGCATGGGTATAGTCAGATATAAATTGTTTCAGCGGAAACAATGTAAGGACGAATCCGTAGGCAACTATGTGGCTGATTTGAAGAGACTTGCAATTGATTGTAAATTTGGTGCAATTCAGGAAGAACTGATAAGGGACCACCTGGTTATGCATACATACAATACAACCACACAAGAAAGGTTGTGGATTTACAGAGATTCGCCTTTGGAGGATGTCCTAGCGATGGTACGGAAGGCAGAAATGTCCCAAAGTTGTGCTTTGGAACTTAAGCAATCAGATAAAGGATGTGAAACTGTTTACAGGTTGACAAATCGGAAACAAATGAAGGAGCAGAGAACAAGTCGCAAGGAACGACTCTAATGAGAAAAGGTGTTATAGGTGTGACAGCAAAGAACATTTAGCTTCCGCAAAAAAGTACCCCGGGTTAAAAAACAAAATTGTAGCAATTGTGGACTCACCGGGCATTTTGCAAGAGTGTGCAAAAGGAAGAATAAAACTGTCAATTACATGCGTGATAGTAAAAGTCAGAGTGGAAGCGATGAAGAGGACAAAAATATCTACTCGGAAGATGCTGAAAACGTTCTAGGAAAGTTTGTGCTAAATGTAAATGATAAAAGTACAAAAGACAAACCAGTTTGTGAAATGGAAATTGGTGGTGTACCTATATTGATATACGCAGATTCAGGGTCACTCTTCACTATAATTAATGGAGAAGTACGGTGGAAGAATTTCATAGAGAAAATTAGCGTACAATTGTTGGAACCAGATATATCCCCGGAAAGTTATACTGGCGAGAAAATCGACCTTTAGGGTTTCAGGTGGTTACTATTCTCGTTTAAAAACAGGAATGCAAGAGGCAAACTGTACGTAGCGATCGGTGGACCATCGGTTCTTGGATGGAAGAACCAAGGGAACTTGCATATGGTTTTGGACCCTAATAGTGAAGAGAAAGTTTTGGTGGTAAATGATGGTACTGCGTTATACAAGGAAATGGAGGAAGAATTTCCAAGAGTGTTCAGTAAACAATTGGGTAACTTGAATTAATTTGTACACAACATTGTGTTAAAGGGTGATGCTGTTCCGAAAATACACAAATTAAGGATGGTTTAGATATTGATAAGAGACGGAGTATCTACGGAACTAGATAAACTGATACAATTGAGTGTCATTAAACCCATAGAGAGCTCAGAATGGATTTCACCTATGGTAGTGGCTCGACGCAGCAATGGAACAATTCGTCTATGTATAGATTACGCCATTTAAATAATAACATTGTTGTGGATCGCTTCCCCCTTACCTAAGATCACAGAAATGGTCTCAAGTCTTCAGGGGGCAAAATGGTTCTCAACCATTTACTTATTTGCAGCATATCATCAAATCTGACTCTCCCCTAGGTCAAGGAAACTTATGGCCTTCATAACACCTTTTGGGTGTTTCCAATTTGGAAGGATGCCATTTGGCCTAGCATCGGCTGCGGCTGTGTTCCAGCGTTTGATGCATAAACTTTTTGTGAAAGAGAAGGGAGTGATGTTCTTCCAGGACGATATATTGGTGTTTGGGGAGAACAAGAAAGTACATGATGAGAAGTTACGTAAGGTCTTAGTTGTACTATAGAGTAGGGGATTAACTGTTGAACTAAGTAAGTGTAAATTTGCAGAAAAGTGTGTGAATTATCTCGGACATAAAATCTTGGATCAAGGAGTGAATCCGAAATCATCTTTGATGGATGCCATTATTATTTCACCATCGCCTGTCAATAAAGATGAAGTTAGGTCATTCCTGGGTATGTCTGAGTATTGTGCAAGATTCATTAAAATGTTTGCAGAAAAGGTTTATAACATACGCTTATTGCTAAAAAGAAAAGTGAGATTTGTTTGGACTTCAGAATGTGAGGAGGAATTTATAAGAATCAAGAGTGAACTAAGTAAAGTAGCTCATTTAGGAAGTTTCGATCCTAGGTTGGACTGTTTTTTGACAACTGATGCTAGCAACAAGGGTCTAGGGGCTGTTCTTTCACAAAAAGATGATAAGGGTAAAGAAAATATTATTCTGTTTGTATCCAGATCCTTATCACCATCGGAGGAGAAATACTCCATCATAGAAAAGGAGGCCTTAGCCTGTGCATGAGCGTTCGAGTATTTTCATACATTTGCGTGGGGGATCTGATCACGAACCTCTAATCAAATTCTTACGAGTGAAGGGAGTGTGTCTGCTTCAGGGAGAGTGGCAAAATTGTCCTTGAGAATGAAGGACTATGTGTACCACATGGTGTATGTACCTGGAAAAAATAATTGTGTTGCTGACTGTTT
This sequence comes from Pleurodeles waltl, assembly GCF_031143425.1. Taxonomy (NCBI): domain Eukaryota; kingdom Metazoa; phylum Chordata; class Amphibia; order Caudata; family Salamandridae; genus Pleurodeles; species Pleurodeles waltl. The sequence goes on from NC_090446.1 coordinate 942,133,104, forward strand.
GTCCAGATTGCCTTGTTTACTAGAATGCTGTGAGGAGGACAAGTGGAATGGTTGCAAAGTGGCCTTAATACATGATTCAGGTAAACCAGCCATCAAGGAAGAATGTTGGATGAGGGAAATGGAGAAGGATACAGTGTTACAATTAGTTTTGCAATATGTTGTAAATGGTTGGCCTAAAAAGGATCAGTTATCTGAATTGTGTAGACATTTTTGGGAAATTAGGTCTGAACTTTCAGTAGAGCGGAATGTCATAGTTAGAGGTAGAAAGATTATTCCTCCTTGTGGTTTGCAAAATGCGATTTTAGAACTCTGCCATTAAGGGCGTTTTGGTATAACTAGAACTAAGTCAGTTGTGAAGGATTTGTTCTGGTAGCCAGAGACTGACAAGACTACGGAGAGATTTGTTAGAGTCTGTGAAGTATGTTCTGTGGCAGATAAAAGTTTACATACTGTTAGACCGCCAATGGATCAGAAACTTTTACCCAAGCAACCTTGGGAATGTGTAGCCTTGGATTTGTTTGGTCCAGTTGGAGAATTGCAGGAATACGTGATAGTTTTGATGGATTTGTTCTCAAAGTGGCCAGTAGTTGAAATGGTGGAAAAGGCAGCTACTGATACAGTTCTGGAGTCTTTGGATAGGACGTTTTTGTCGGAAGGAATTCTTGCCTCATTGCTGAGTGACAATGGTGTTCAATTTACTTATAAGACAGCTAAAACGTACTTTGAGAGGATAGGCATTAAGCATAAGACTACTTCCTTATATAATCCTAGTGGGAATGGTGCAGTGGAAAGGTTCAACAGGATTATTAAAGGGGTTATTCAGGGTGCCATGCAGCAATGTAATGATTGGCACATAGCTGTGCGGAAGGCCATTTGGGCATATAGAATTGCAGAGAATAATACCACAGGTTTAAGTCCATTTGTGATTATGAGGGGACGGAGACTGAGGTGCAAATTTAGTCCTGCATGGCTGATGGAAACCTGTGTGGAACAATGGTCACCTGAATTTGTGAGGGGTAGCTTGGAGAAATCACAAGAGAGAACTAAAGCATATTATGATATAGTTCATGGTGTTAACCCGGGTAGTATTGAAGTAGGTGACTGGGTTCAGATTAAGAAACCTTTTAAGGTAAGGAAGGGGTAGAGCCAATATTTTGACCCTGCACAGGCAAGAAAATTAGTTACTTACCTGCAACTGTGGTTCTCCAGTATTGGTATCTTTCATAGATTCACATGCTTGAATCATCCCCGTCGTCGAGGTGGGAGTCCCACGGTAACTTCAAATACAAACAGCAGTAAGTGCAAGAATAGAGGTTTTGTATAATGCAGTTAAACTTGGGAATGGTAAGGTGTGGAATCTGAAACGTATAACTTTGCATTGGAATGATCATGAAAAAGAAGGTTCTGTTGGTATAACGGAGGAGACTATGGAAGGGGGGAAAACCTCAGATTGGTTGGATGAGGAAGATGAAGTGGTGGAAAGGAGTGAGAGGTGTGAGTCTTGTGAAAGGTGTGAGTCTTCAAGCACAAATGGTGTGGAAAGGAGTGAGTGGTGTGAGTCTTCAAGCAGTGATGGTGCAGATTGTGGGGAAAAAGAGTTTGTAAGTGAAAATAGACAGGAATCTATTGAGGAGGATTTGAATGGCAGTAAACGGAAGGTGGTACCTCCTAGTTGGTTGAAAGATTTTGATGTGGGTTGCACATCAGAACTTTAAGGCCGAGTCTAGTAACTGGTACAGTAATAGTATTTAACTATGGCAATTGTATGAGTGTGCTTATTGTAATATTAATTGTTGTTTTTATTCTGTTTTGTTGTTATATGATTACTGTTATTTTTCTTCTGTTTTTTTTAGAGGTTTTGTTAATTAAAGGGGGGGGGTGTTGTGGTGCTTATGTCATTATAAATGACATAATGGGATTCCACGTTCTGAGCACACCGAAGTTCGACGGCAAACGGTTGTGGAGCTCGGTGCGTTAGGAGCGTGGTACCCTGTTTCCTGTAAGGGTGTACGTACAATGAAGAAATTGTGCACTTACAGTCCGGTGTCAATGGGTGCAGTCACTTCACAAATTCTCTCTGGGCCGCACATTGACGAATAGGTTTGTGACAGAGACTTATAAAATTCTGGTTAGGTCCTCAAGCAGCCTGTCCTCTCCTAGAATGGCAAAATTATTGCCGAATTCAACAATACTCTAAATTAAATGTTTAGCTTATAAGGACTGTTGCCCGGTTGAAGCAGACACGTTATGTATCATATACGCCACTTTGTAAGGCCTTGTGTGTCGGAGACCTTGTTAGGGTCTGAAAAGAAAGCCTGAGGGAGCTAAGGTTTCTCACGTCAGCAGCTGCCACGTGCGTCCTCACATCGGGCCATCCTACTAATCCGCTGACTCCTAACAAATCTCTGCAAATAAGGAGGCTCCTAAAATTCACTAATTCTGCCTCTGAACCTCGGAAATCTCCCTTGGCAATTCCCCCGGCACATCTGAATTCTACCCGTTATTCGGAGCAGGACTTTATTATGCTGTAAATTTGCACCTTCTGACACATAAATGCAAAGTTTTATTGTGCTGTTAGTCTTGACAGAAAGCACTGCAGAAAGTTGTTTGAAAATTAAATCTCTAAAACAAGCTATTTTAAAATCGAGGGTTCCCACTAACTCATGTCGGGAAGTGAGAAATGTCATCTTGCAGAAAGCCGCGCTGCCTTACACACCATATGGCTAATAGGGTGCATGGCAATTAGCAGCGCTGATTAATGGTGAGCAGACTTTAATTTTATGCCTATAACTGAAGCCGCATGTGCCACATTGGAGCAAACGCAGCACATCTGAATTTAAAGCTGGGGATGAGGCCAAAAGGATCCATAGTACAGCTTGTGCTTCTGCTGGGTCCCCATTACGGTCCACCCCATCACAGTAAAGTACCTATGGGCCTCCACGCCTTAAGACACGCCCCACTAATGCACAGCATCCGGGCACCTCCGCATGCGTCATAACCAAACACCACTTAGGCAACGAATCCGTTCTGCTCCACCACAGTCCCCACTGAAGCACAGCATCACTACTTCTCATTAGGACCCACTGCTACCCCTAATAATGCACAAAATATGTGTTCCTACTGGTGCACGATTTCCAACCATCATTACTAAGCATGATACTATGGGCTCGATGGACCTTCTTCCTGAATTACTTATTATGTTGAGGCACAGCATTTAAGCATATTTTCAGGCACCATTACATACCCCTAAGGAAGCATGGTAGCTGTAATCCTCGTGTCCCATCACTGACCCTACAGAAGCACAAGTCCCAATGTTGCCCCATTAAAGCACAGCATCTTTCATCGTCCTGATTCCCATGGATGGCTTCACTGAAGCACAGTTTCAATGCTCGTCCTCCGCTGCCATTACTAACCTCACTGAAGCACTGTTTCCAAGCTTCTTCTAAGTCCTCCTTACTAATGCCGCTGCTCTTCCGATACCCTAATATTGTATCGCACTGAAGCACGGAGCCTGTGCTCCTCTGAATTCCGTTGTCGTACCCCATTAAACACCTGTATTCAGGATGAAAATATTTAATATATTGTGTTTCTTTCTGGTAAAAAATAAAAACTATCACAAAACAACACATCGTTACTGGCCACAACCTGTATTGCTCAGAGCACAAGTGGTAGACGTGCAAACCATTACAGAATGCAACATCTCCTTACTTTACCTTAAATTGCAGTAGGTCGATCAGTCATGTCTGTCGTTTCTTCCTTAAGGAGCATTACACCATAGGCATGCCTGCCCGTAGCTGGCCCCCAGTTCCAGCTGCCAGTGGGCATTAGTGTGGTATAGAACAGATGTTGGACAATAGGGTCGACTGGTATGACAAAAAACTCATATTACCTGCTGGCCATTTGGAGCATGGTGGTTTAAAAAAGATGACCTTCCTCACTCACGTACGTTGTACAAATAAACAACAATTAAGTTCAATGATTTCACGTTGTTTTTATGCCTTTCGTTTTTTTCAGAACACAGCAGTCTAATGTAATTAGGAAAATGTATGGTGTAATCTGAATCATATATGGCAGCACTCCTAATCAGGTGTGGACTAGGCCACGGGGATAGGGTGAGGACTTTGTGATCATAAACTGTCTGCAGAATTCAAGCACTGTCTGAAAGCCTCCAAACCATGCCCCAAGATGACTTTAAGACTGTCTCTGTTCAAGTCACCCTCAATACTGCCACCGTTAACCTCACCCTTACATTGATAGACATCAGCACTGCCACAGCCACCCCCATTTTGATAAAATCAAACTGATTTCAGCCTGTCCCAAGTAACCATGAGAGTACCACTGCTAAATTCGTGAACCAAGTGTTAGGCAGTCTCAACACTGCTCAAATCACCTTCAGCATTGCAGTAACCCAATTCAACTCTGCCATTGACACTCAGCACTGCTCCTGCATCCAGTGTCAACACTACCAATCAGCCTCCGCTGTGCTACTACCTGTAATGCCAACCCGCACACTGAGGCAGACACTCTGAACATTGCCTTTAGCCAAATTAAACTTGGCTCCCTGCAACAGTTGCATTGCCACAGCCAACTCAGCACTGCACTGGGCAAGCTCAACGTGTACCTCCAAATAAATTCAACACTGCCCCAGCCTACCTCATAAATTCACTAACCACCCTTAACCCTGTATCAGGCAATGTCATCACTATCCAAGCCAGCTTCAACAGTTTCCCTTCCAATTACAACACCGCACAAGCTCACCTCAAACTTGTGCCCACAGATATCAAAACTAACTCAACAATCCTCCACTGGACACCCATGACCAGTTTCAAAACTTCCAGTAGCTAATCTCACCCTACGCCTGCCAAACTCTGTAGTTATCGTTAGGTCAGCATTTCCACGAAAAAAACATTTTTGGTTTTCTGAACAACCTTGATGAAGTTTGACATATCTGTACCAAATGTTCCCCAAAAAAAGTGTAACCACTTTGGGTTCAGCCTGGCAATTTTCGTGCAGATCCCTGGAGGGGAAAGAGGGCCATTAAAAAACGATTTTTAGCATTTTACTTTCGTATGAGTTTTTGCTTTCGTATGCCTAAAAACACATCCGACTGAAATTACACCAAAATGACCTGAAAGCTGAACTTGGTTCAGTGGAAATCCATGAGGAAGTTTTCGAGAAATTTGGGCCAGATGTAGCAAAAGAAAATTTTGCGAGTTGCAAATTGCGAGTCAGACCGACTCGCAATTTGCAACTCGCAAAATTGTATGCAGAAAGGTGTCTCAGCCACCTTCTGCGACTCGCTATGGGGTCGCAAAGACCCACCTCATGAATATTAATGAGGTGGGTCGCATTTTACGACCCCATAGCGAGTCCATGCATTCACAGGGATGGTGGCTCCTTAAAGGAAAACGAGTTGCAATACAAAAAAATAATGAAACCATTTGGTTTCATTTTTTCAGAGTAGGCAGTGGTCCATTGGACCACTGCCTGCTCTGAAAAAGTATTTTTAGCGACATTCACAAGGGGGAAGGGGTCCCATGGGGACCCCTTCCCGTTTGCGAATGAGTTACCACCCACTTCAAGTGGGTGTTAACTGCGAATTGCTTTGCGACTGCTTTCGCTGTCACAAAGCAATTCTGCATTGCGGTGCGAGTCGCAAATAGGAAGGGACCACCCCTTCCTATTTGCGAGTCGGATTCACATTTTGTGAGTCGGTACCGACTCGCAAAATGTGAATCAGCATCACGATGGCCGTTTTCCATATCGCAAACTGCGTTTTTTGCAGTTTGCGACATGCAAACCGGTTCCTACATCTGGCCCTTTGTGTCTTAGAAATATTTTAGGGATGGGTTTGAGTGGGCTAAAAAGTTAGAGATATCTGGACAGTTAGTTTGCAGATGGTTAGTAGTTTGGCTCAAAGACTATTCGCAAGCCCAAATTTATAAAGTAAACAAATCTGATTCGATCCGAGAGCTTTGTCTCCTTTCGCCCATTTCATGTCTACAAGTTCACGGAAGACTAACAAGGGTTCACAGGAATGCAATCGTTTGAAAACACTATGGCAGGGTCAGCAGACCCTTGATTTTTTGTAAAGCACCGGGTCACTGAAATTCGCACATTATGGTTAGCTCCTCAATCCCATGGAGGGTGCAGCCAGAAATGATACTGTAAAACTTGAAGTGTTCCGTGAAGTGCATATTGGGGGGGGGGTGTGATTGGTAAATGACCTAGATATTAGTTATTGTATTGGTTTATCCTGTGGTTGCAAATTGAATAATTTGTATTATATTTTGAAATATAAAATCAATAAAAATATTTAAAAAAAAAAAAAATGGTTAGCTCCTCAATTTATAACTCATATAACAGTTATGCAAACTATAACCCGCACACCAAATGCGATATTTATGAACTCACAATATTTATATCAATAATTGTCAAAACCTAAAAACCACAATTTAATTAAATAACAAAACATACTTAAACTATCAAATAAAACTGCGTTCGTAATTGTCTCTTTCATGCTGTCAAAGGTAATATGAAATGTAATTTCATTTGTAAGATTATTTACGACATTTGCAATTATATCAGTCACATGGATGAGTCATGAGCATTGCATTTGGTGTATGAGTTAGGTTTGCATGACTCCTGTAAGTTACGGAATATGTAGCTAATCATAGCTCAGCGATTTTCTTTGGTTTTAATTTGTTTTCATTCGTAACCATAAGTGTATTTTAATTGTGTTTTTTTCAAGTAATTCCCAGCGTTGGTAATGCCCAGCCTCACCCCACTTGGTGTAAAACACTGGTTGCCAAACAAATGCTGCACATTTCAGGTAGACCAGTATTTAATTAAATTAATGTGAAAACGAGATCAAAGAAAAAAATAAAACTTTCTAACAAAATTGTAAACACAACCTTGCTATTGTTTTCCAAAATGTGTTGATATTTAGCATTTGACCATAATGTTTGGTGTGTACAATCTTGACCTTACTGTAAAGCCTTGATCTGGAGTTAATCTGCAATGATTGAAAGAGAAAGCAACTTATATTTCTGTTTGATCATGGACTTTCTCGCTAAAGACTTCACCTAGGACCAAAGGAAGAGCAGTGTCACTGCCCTTTCAACCAGTCGCGGCTCGCGGGAGGGAAAAGAGGTGGGGAGGGGCAGCACGTGGCAGGGAATAGGGGTGAAACAACAAAAAATATATATTTTTAGAAAACGTACCTTTCTCGCTGCGCCGTTCCGATCTGCTCCTCTGGCTGCCAGTACTTGTAGGAGCAGGCTCCCAGCCTGCCCTGCGGCCAATCCTATTGCTGCTTTCATGTTGCTGGCAGCATGAAAACAGCGTTAGGATTGGATAAAGCACCCTGGCTGGGCGCTCTGAGGCAGAGTGGAAGTGTCTGCCTGCTGTCTCGAACCCGGCAAAACTGTGCCAGGTTGGAGACAGCCTAGTGCGCATGTGTGAGACAGCCTGCCAAACATACATGAACAATGAGGGTAGTGCTGTGCACTCCCCCTAAGTCCCTGTCAGATCCCTGTCACGCCCCTGTCACGCCCTATGGGCCTGCCCCTTTTACAACAAAACCATAACAAATGTTGTTTATTATGGTTTTGTTGTAAAAGTTTTGCAACTCCTGCTGCTGCGGGGGGGGGTGGAGGATCCGCCCCTGCTTTCAACTCAAGGTCTCACGGTTTTGGAATCACCATTGAACAGGAGAAGTTACTGTGCTAAATCCATTCAGTGTGAGTGACCGCCATCTATGAAGAGTATCTTTTTCGTTGACTGCTTTACTGCCACTGGAATATTCTTTCTGAGAATTAGAGGGAAGTTCACAGCCTATTCAGCTACCACCCTTTCTGTGTGAGTAATGTACTCCAGCAACATGGGAGAACCTAGCAACAATGTCAGAGTTTAAGAGAAACCTCTTTCTGCAAATCAAGGCCGAACCTGGTGCTGCCCTAATTATGCAGATATTGCTGTGGTTTTTCAGTTGGTTTAATGCAAGAAGGATAACCGTGTGTCCCGAAATAGCCCCCCGTTCATCTTTACAACCTAGATTTGAGGGAGAAATGTATCTTCTCGGCGCTAATTAAAGGCAATCGCGCCTGTCTTACCTGCACATAATCTCATGCGTGAGCAAGACTCGGCACATCTCCGGGTTCTTGTCTTGTCCTTCATAAACGATTGCCTGAAAAAAAAGACTATGGTTCATTCAGGAAGCAGAGAGTAATCATCGCGAGAAATACAGGGACAATAATTGACTGAGTGCTCTTTAGCCAGGATAAACGTAGCCTCCCGAGCCCATTATTCCATGTGAGCATAATCAGGTCTTTCCCTGGAGTCTGCTGAGAACAGATACAGAAGTATACCTCACCCCAAGGTGAGGTTATGGGATATGTTGTTCCACTGTCATGTCACAATGTCATGCTTTACACTGCTGCACATGCAGTGCATAATATCATGTGAAGTCGTGGTTCGTGTTACATTGCTGTGGAGAATCCTGCATGGATCTTCTTTGCCCCCTGCTAGTTTACATTTGTCTGGAGAAGTTTCACTCTAATGAAAACATGAAGGGCCATAGTTGCTGTGATTGTTAAACTACCATGTGTGAGCAGATTACTATATTGGAGGTTAGCAGATCTAAAGTATTTTGCTAGAAGGATCACAGTCTTCCTGAGTTTTTAGATAAGATCTAGGGCCAGATGTATCAAAGGGTTTGATCCATTCTGTGTCTATGGGAAAATGTGTTCGTACATATGGCCCCTAGTCCTTATTTCTCTACAGTGTCACTCATTGTTTCTTTTATGTGAATGTCCCCTTCTTGTTAAGGTAGCCCTTTGTATCACCTTCCAGATCAACCATTACTATCCCTATCCTGTAATAACCGGTATTTAAATCTAGTAAACTCAGATCTATGTAAATGCCTTCATGCCTCCCAATAGCTACACCCTCCTGTACGTTCTTTATTGTATAAAGAGCTCAGCTACTGCTTGAAGCCATGTTTGTGCAATGTAAATCACATAAAAAAACATTAAAAAATAAAAATGTATGTGTGAACATTTGTTTGGTTACTTGTACAGGGAAAATACCAGCACATGTGATGATGTTGTGGTTGCAGCAACATACATAACAATGATGTTGGCTGAGCTTTTTACATTGGTCCTGCATACTATGGGCTCCTTGCACCAAGTGGTAACTCTTCCTCCTTATCCTCCTTGTCCTAGTCTCAGCACAGACCTAGGGCCTGATTCAGAAGTCGGCAGAGGGGTTACTCCGACACAACGGTGATGGCTATCCCGTCCGCAGATTTCTAAATCCCATTATGTCCAATGGGATTTAGATTTTGGTGGATGGGATAGCCATCACCATTGTGACGGAGTAACTCATCTGCTGAGTTCTAAATCAGGCCCTTACTCTCTTGTGAGGATGGGAATGTTTTTTGGGGGTGAGAGGTTCCATTAGACCTGTACTGGAGTCCATGGCATTTGGATGGGGCGGGTGGGGTGGGTGGGGGGAGTCGGTTGTCCGAGCAGAAAGGGAAGACTAGCTAAAGGGGCATCTAGAATTTTTTGCCACTGTCCTCTCGCTTGTCTCTGTTTGTGAAGCTAGTAAAGGCAAACAAAAGGGATGTTACCTTGGGATATGTATCACCCTTTCCTCTTTTAAGGGACGTTGCTAACTAAGCGGAGAAGTTTAGGACTGCTCCAGACCTAACTCCACAAGTGAAATACGAGGTCCAAGACGTTAGTGAAAGTGTTCTCAGTGGGAGCCCACCCACAGCCTTTAAAGGATAGAGAAGATGATGGCCAAAATGGAGCAACTAGAACCCCCTCTCAAAAATTCCAACCTATTTAGAGGGCTGGCTGTTTAAAATCTTGCTACTCTCTCTATTCAGTGGTGTAACAAAGGCCATTGCTGTGTGGGGAGGGGGGCGTCAGCACAGTACACTGTGCACAGGCGGCAGGCCCCTGACTGGGTCCAGGGGTGAGGGGCCCCCTCAAGGTACTTTGCAGGCGGGGCCCCTTCAAGTTTCAGTACCCCACTTCCTCTATTTCTGCGAGGACTGCCACTGTACCTTGTGAAGGTTCATAGTCCCTAGTGAACCTTGTTCTTAGGTCTGCCTTCATTCTGTAGGCATTGCTCTAAGCAGCATGTTGTCCCTGATGCATGACTACTCCATCCTGGCAAGCTGCTGCTATGACAAATCATTGGTGCTACTTCACACAGAGTGCTGGAGCTCACGTCCCGGCACCAGTTGCACTTGCTGGCTTAGTTTGGCTCACCTCTCCTCACAAAGGGGAAGGCAGCTTCATCAGTCCTCTGTGATCCCTGCAATTGTGGTCTCGGAATCCGAGGGAGTGGGGTCCAGGCTGCCTCAAATTACTCAGTTCCTCCTGTCTCCAGGATCTCGAAGGACATCCTTCCAATCCACGACTCCCTCGACCCGGGAGGAAAATGCGGGAAATTGCTATCTTCTCGGGTGTCTCTGTTCTGCCTGAGAAGGGAGCCATTCGGAGTTCCCAGCAGTACCAAACACACTGGGGCCCAGCTGGCTTCGCGTTCCCTTCAGGTGTATTTTAAAGAAAACATTGATTGTTTCTTTCAATAATGTGTGCGTTTGACTAATGTATCTTTACAGAAATATTTCTCTAAAGTGTGCTGGTGCCTGTGAGCAATAAACTATGCTGAACAAAACCACAAAATAAATGTGCATAAAGAAACAAGATAATTTGCTATACTTAGGAATTGTGAATACCATTCCTCACTAAAATTTAGCCCTTTTCTAAACGTCAGGAAGAAAATGGGTCTCCTAGGCAGTATTAGTGAACGGCACTTTTGATTCTCCTCATTGGTCATGGGGTCCTTATCTCAATATGGCCTACGGTCTTTGGTTCCCAAAAGGCTGGCAGTTGATGATTACATCTACCTAGAAATCTTCGCAGTCTGATTTCTTACCAACCACTAGTTACAGTGAAATCAGTGTTTCACCAGTGGAAATCTACTTTTTGGGGCTCTTTTTTACAATCGAGGAAAAAAAACTTGGAATAATGAAACAAGGCCAAAGAAGTTTCAAGATTCAGTAAACAGAAAGCTTGCACATACGTCACTGACCACGGGACATCATCGAGCATGGCCACGCCACAGGTCGAGGAACAATACTAAGGAAAGGGAGCTATCCACAATGAAAAAAAGAATAGCAGTTATCATTTATTGATAAGTGAAGAGATAGAGACTTATTCATAAAGGTATTTTGGGGTATGTGAAGTGGTACTCCTGCAGTACTTTTTTTACGTATGCTAACATGCCTTTATGAATCAGCACAAAACATGTCAATTAGGAATATACTAGGAATATTCATATACAATTATTAGAAACAGAAAGGACTGTATCCTCTTTGCACCTTTAGTAATAGGGAGTTAGACATTCAGGGCTGATTCGCTAAGGCAAAGTACATAAATGAGTACTCCTGTAGTATTACTTTCCACACGCCTAAGTGATTTTGTGAATCAGCCCCTTTGTTTGTCAGACAAGGTCACTTGTCACTGCTAACACACCTGTATGGTACCTTAATGACCACCACAGACCTCTTGCTTGTACCACAGAATCCATCTCTCCATGTCATTTGTACTTGTTATTCGACAGTCTTGATGATCTCTGGGACACACGTCATTATGTAGTCCCTGACTCTATCAGTGGTTCCTCATGATGAGGAAACTCGGTCCTTGAGTGTTTTCTTCACATAGCAGAAAGGCAGTTAAAAGGCAGTGCCTTTGGCAGGGCCTGGCCCCAGCATGAGCTCAAACGGAATGGACACAAGCAAAATAAATGATATTCCACTGTTCGTCTTCTATGCACTAGACGGTAGATCTAAGTTCTGAGCAACTGAGATCTAGCTGTATATGACTAGCCCCACCACCCTCCAACTAAGAAAAAACAATGTAAGAGAAATTCCCATGGTGACGTTTTTTTCTGTAATTTCAACCTCTGGTTTTGTCGGGAATGGGAGAGACTCCGATATGGTTTTCCCACCACATAAGTATCAAGGAAGTACCCAATCTAATTCAGTGGGAAGCTGTGTAGCAGTACAGAGTGTAACGTCACCAAGAGGTGAAGTCTCCTAATTTCCTGAGCAAATTAAGTCCAGTGACCGCTGATAAGAGGACGATCTTTGTGTTTGGCTTGTACTGTGATCACAATAAGCATAACAAACTTTGGAATGACTGTGAAAGGAAGAATGATCCTCACCATGTCATGATATCAAAGCTGAATGTAAGGTGGAGGATAGCAATGCCCACAAAAAAACTAAATAGTCAGCCTCTTTCTATTTCATATTTGCTACTTTGTACCCTGTCATGTATGAAGGGGAATCCACTACGTTTCCTGTACTATTGCAGATTGGTGTCACATAGGTGTAGGAAAGTACCATCGTGCCTGGCATGTTACCCCCATATTTCACTGTATATATGTTGTTTTAGAGTATGTGTCACTGGGACCCTGCCAGCCAGGGCCCCAGTGCTCATAAGTGTGCCCTGTATGTGTTCCCTGTGTGATGACTAACTGTCTCACTGAGGCTCTGCTAACCAGAACCTCAGTGGTTATGCTCTCTCTGCTTTCTAAATTGTCACTAACAGGCTAGTGACCAATTTCACCAATTCACATTGGCATACTGGAACACCCTTATAATTCCCTAGTATATGGTACTGAGGTACCCAGGGTATTGGGGTTCCAGGAGATCCCTATGGGCTGCAGCATTTCTTTTGCCACCCATAGGGAGCTCTGACAATTCTTACACAGGCCTGCCACTGCAGCCTGAGTGAAATACAGCCATTTACCACTGCACTTAAGTAACTTATAAGTCACCTATATGTCTAACCTTCACCTGGTGAAGGTTGGGTGCTAAGTTACTTAGTGTGTGGGCACCCTGGCACTAGGTAAGGTGCCCCCACATCGTTGAGGGCAAATTCCCCGGACTTTGTGAGTGCGGGGACACCATTTCACGCGTGCACTATACATAGGTTACTACCTATGTATGGCGTCACAATGGTAACTCCGAACATGGCCATGTAACATGTCTAAGATCATGGAATTGTCACCCCAATGCCATTCTGGCATTGGGGAGACAATTCCATGATCCCCCAAGTCTCTAACACAGACCCCGGTACTGCCAAACTGCCTTTCCCGGGGTTTCACTGCAGCTGCTGCTGCTGCCAACACCTCAGACAGGTTTCTGCCCTCCTGGGGTCCAGCCAGACCTGGCCCAGGAAGGCAGAACAAAGGACTTCCTCAGAGAGAGGGTGTTACACCCTCTCCCTTTGGAAAAAGGTGTCAGGGCTGGGGAGGAGTAACCTCCCCCAGCCTATGGAAATGCTTTGATGGGCACACATTGTGCCCATCTCTGCATAAGCCAGTCTACACCGGTTCAGGGATCCCCCAGCCCTGCTCTGGCGCGAAACTGGACAAAGGAAAGGGGAGTGACCACTCCCCTGACCTGCACCTCCCAGGGGAGGTGCCCAGAGCTCCTCCAGTGTGCTCCAGACCTCTGCCATCTTGGAAACAGAGGTGTTGCTGGCACACTGGACTGCTCTGAGTGGCCAGTGTCATCAGGTGACGTCAGAGACTCCTTCTGATAGGCTCTTACCTGTGTTACTAGCCTATCCTCCTTCCTAGGTAGCCAAACCTCCTTGCCTGGCTATTTAGGGTCTCTGCTTTGGGGAATTCTTCAGATACCGAATGCAAGAGCTCACCAGAGTTCCTCTGCATCTCTCTCTTCACCTTCTGCCAAAGGATCGACGTCTGACTGCTCAGGACGCCTGCAAAACCGCAACAAAGTAGCAAAGACGACTACTGCAACCTTGTATCACTGATCCTGCCGCCTTCTCGACTGTTTCCTGGTGGTGCATGCTCTGGGGGTAGCCTGCCTCCTTTCTGCACCAGGAGCTCTGAAGAAATCTCCCGTGGGACGACGGAATCTTCCCCCTGCAAATGCAGGCAACAAAAGACTGCATCACTAGTCCTCTGGGTCCCCTCTCAGCACGATGAGCGTGGTCCCTGGAGCTCAGCAACTCTGTCCAAGTGACTCCCACAGTCCAGTGACTCTTCAGTCCAAGTTTGGTGGAGGTAAGTCCTTGCCGCCCCATGCTAGACTGCATTGCTGGGTACCTCATGATTTGCAGCTGCTCCAGCTACTGTGCACTCTTTCAGGATTTCCTTCATGCACAGCCACGCCTGGGTCCCCGACACTCTAACCTGCAGTGCACAACCTTCTGAGTTGTCCTCCGGCGTCGTGGGACTCCCTTTTGTGTCTTCGGGTGGACTCCGGTTCACTCCCCTTCCAAGTGCCTGTTCCAGTACTTCTGCAGCTGCTGCCTGCTTCTGTGAGGGCTCCTTGACTTGCTGGGCGCCCCCTCTGTCTCCTCATCCAAGTGGCGACATCCTGGTCCCTCCTGGGCCACAGCAGCATCCAAAAACTCTAACAGCAAACCTTGCAGCTAGCAAGGCTTGTTAGCAGTCTTTCTGCGTGAGAACACCTCTGCAAGCTTCTTCACGACGTGGGACATCCATCCTCCAAAGGGGAAGTTTCTAGCCCTCTTCGTTCTTGCAGAATCCACAGCTTCTACCATCTGGTGGCAGCTTCTTTGCACCCTCAGCTGGCATTTCCTGGGCATCTGCCCACTCTCGACATTGTCGCGACTCTTGGACTTGGTCCCCTTGTTTCACAGGTACTCAGGTCCGGAAATCCATTGTTGTTGCTTTGCTGGTGTTGGTCTTCTTTGCAGAAACCCCCTATCACGACTTCTGTGCTCTCTGGGGGTTATAGGTGCACTTCACACCTACTTTTCAGGGTCCTGGGGTGGGCTATTTTTCTAACCCTCACTGTTTTTTTACAGTCCCAGTGACCCTCTACAAGCTCACATAGGTTTGGGGTCCATTCGTGGTTCGCATTCCACTTTTAGAGTATATGGTTTGTGTTGCCCCTATATCTATGTGCTCCTATTGCAATCTACTGTAACTTTACATTCCTTGCATTACTTCCTTTTGCTAATACTGCATATTTTTGGTATTGTGTACATATATCTTGTGTATATTTGGCATCCTCATACTGAGGGTACTCACTGAGATACTTTTGGCATATTGTCATAAAAATAAAGTACCTTTATTTTTAGTATATCTGTGTATTGTGTTTTCTTATGATATTGTGCATATGACATCAGTGGTATAGTAGGAGCTTTGCATGTCTCCTAGTTCAGCCTAAGCTGCTCTGCTATAGCTACCTTCTATCAGCCTAAGCTGCTAGAAACACCTCTTCTACACCAATAAGGGATAACTGGACCTGGTACAGAGTGTAAGTACCCCTTGATACCCACTACAAGCCAGGCCAGCCTCCTACAATAGGTACCAGTCCCAGATAGGTTGAATTATTGATCTATAACAACTCACCTGAACTGACTGGTAATGAGACGCTACTCAATTTCAAACAACTGTGAACATAAGCAATTTGAAGAGTTACATCCAGATACTCCTCTGTGGGACCACAATGTAGCTTTCTAAGCAGATGCTACCTCTTTTTCAAGGCAAAGACGAAGCTTGGAGCACTGGAGATGCTCTGCTATTATGCCCCACTACTGATGACCTTTCCTAAATGGAACTTCAAAGCAAGTCCCAGGCGCCCAAAGTATTGGGTACTACAAAGCACTCACTAGACCTCAACAGAAGAAGGAGGCTACCAAGACCAACCTAAAAGTGACAAGTAAATTGTCTCCTTGTGGCCACAGTTGCTTGCTCAACCTTTGCAGGATGCTCCTCCTCCCCTAGCCTTGTCCTTGCTCTGTACCAACTACCTTCCATTTGGCATTATGTTGAGTTCATACAAGTCATCTAGCATGGCCGGTGAACTTTACACTTTACCAACAAGTTGTATAGAGGTAGGAAAGTTCACCCTTTACAACGGGCAAACTTTTGCAAAGAAATGTTTAACCAACCATTCCTCCACCTTTGCTGTTTTCTTGCCGCAGAATATTCCATCCACTGATGGCAGAATATGTAGTGGCTAGAAAATACCATCACCACAATAGGCAAAAGTTGATGTTTGAGAGTATGGAGCTTCTGAGTCAGGGGATGTACAGGGGGCGGGTGGGTCCTGGGCACAGGATCTAGTAGGGAGTGTGTGCTCAGCACTATGCCTGGACTTCACTTGGGAGGGAGTCTGTAGCTTCAGCGGCGGCAGGAGTGAGGGCTCTGATAAGAGGATGGGGAGACCTGATGATAGTAGTCCAGCTGCTGCTATAAAAGGCCTTGAGCGGCAGCAAGGACTGTTTCCCGACACTACAAATGCCTCTAAAGCCATCTCTTTTGTTAAATATGACAATAGTTGCACTGTATGAAGCTTTCAAAGTTTGATAAAAATGATAAAAAGTTGTTATTCAGTCGATTTCCCCATATTACCACTCGCTACGTTCAGTATCCGGGGTGATGAAGAAAGAGCCCCTCAGCTACAATTAAGCATTTCCTGATTCTGAGTGGCCATACAGAAGTACAGCACCTGGTAGGCGTGTTTGCTAGTCACATCCAGAGAGAAAGAAGCTCATGAGTGACCATTGCAAGTCCTTGTTACCTTTATAACTAACAGGCCCGATTTCCCCTTAGGATTAGAACTCTGTGTCACCACCTCCCTTACCAAGCCTAGTGCCCACCCGATCAAGGTACCGTTGATCCAGCGACACCAGATATCCACCTTAAGATACAGTGCAAAATATGCTCCCAAACAGAATAACTGCGAAGTACACACTAAGAACTTTCACATATTTATGGCGTTTTGATGTAATTTTCTTAAGGATCACAATTAACTAGTCAGCATGAACAGTACAGAAGGAGTTATACATTTTAGGGAGAGGGTCAGGGCCCTCATCGTTTCTAGATTTCATTATGAACAGCACCTTGACCGAAATCACAATTAGCTTACTGCTTCGCCGCATATTACCTCAAACTTAGATCTAAATGTGGAATAACATGCAGAAATAATGTTTCTTTGTGTTTTTACAGATTGAAAGATTCAAAATAAGCACCAGACTTTTACTGGTGCCAATGGGCAAGGATTTCCCATGCAGAAGTGGAATTAATGCAGTCTTGTGGTAAAACCATTTTTATTCTAAACCAAACATGTTAGAAATGGGGTCTGTGGTTGGCAGTCAGTTTGCACTCTGTCCAAGCAGGGACCCTCACTCTAGTCAGGGTAATGGAGATACAGACTTAAGATAACCCCTGCTCACGCCTTTGGTAGCTTGGCACAAGCAGTCAAGCTTATCTCAAAGGCAATGTGTAAAGTATTTGTACCAACACACATAGTTAAACAGTGAAAACACCAGAAAATGGCCACCACCAGTTTAGAAAAATAGGCAATATGTATCTAAATCAAACAAGACCAGAATGACAAAAATCCAACATTCACAAGTCAAGATATGATTTTTTTAAATAAAGAGTCTTACTCCATAAAAAAACAATGGAAACATTTTTGTTGCACAAAGTAACTGGTTTGTGTAAAAAATAAAGCCGCCCAGGCAAGAGTGCATCAAAAATGTCAGCAATGCGTAGTTTTCTCGCTCGCACGGGAGGCCTTGCGTTGTTTTCTAGAGGGGGCACCTCGGGTCCACAAAGATTTACGATGATTTTTGCAACAAGCGATGATGAGTGAGAAATCCAGCCGCACGGTGATGGAAAACTGCACTGCGTGGGTTTTGTGTCGGTTTCAGCAGCTGCAAGCGGGTGTTGCATGATTTCCCCAGCTGCAATGCAGTTGGTGCTTCGATTTCCCAACCTCGATGCAGGTGGTGCGCCAAAATCAGCCGCAAAGCCGGTGGTGTGTCATTTTTACAGCCGCGTTGCAGGTGGTGCATCAACATTTTCCCTGCATGGCTCCCTGTGCATGGATTTCAGTCCTTATTCTTCCAGCTTCACCTTTCAAGAGACAGGATAGGGCACCACTTGGCAGGGCAGGAGTCTCAGCAGAGTCCCGATGCTGGCAGAGGAAGACTTTATTGGCCCTGAGACTTCAAAACAGGAGGCAATCTCAGTCCAAGCCCTTGGAGATTCTTCAAAAGCAGGAATATACCCCAAAGTCCAGCCTTTGTCCTCTTTCAGGCAGAAGCAAAACCTGCAGGCCAACCCAGCACAGCACAGTCACAGGCAAAGGGGCAGTACTCCTCCTCCAGCTCTTCAGCTCGTCTACTTAGCAGAGGTTTATCTTGGTTCCAGAAGTAATCTGAAAATCTGGGGTTTTGGGTCCACTACTTATAACCCTTTCTACCTTTGAAGTAGGAAAACTTCAAAGGAAAGTCTCTGTTATTCACAAGATCCTGCCTTGTCCAGGCCTGGCTCCAGACTCACACCAGGGGGTTGGAGACTGCATTGTGTAAGGCAGACGCAGCCCATTTAGGTGTAAGTGACCACTCCTCCCTCTACTCTAGCCAAGATGGCCCATCAGGATATGCAAGCTACACTCCAGCTCCATTTGTGTCACTGTCTAGTGCGGATTCACAAACAGCCCAACTGTCAGTCTGACCCAGACAGGGAATACACAAGCGGGCAGAGTCACAGAATGGTTTAAGCAAGAAAATGCTGATTTTCTAAAAGTGGCATTTCCAAACTGACAATTAAAAAAACAACTTTACCAAAAGATGTATTTTAAAATTGTGAGTTTGGAGACACCAAACTCCAAATTTCTATCTGCTCCCAAAGGGAAACTGCACTTAAAAGATATTTAAAGGCAGCCCCCGCATTAACCTATGAGAGAGATAGGTACTGCAACAGTGAAAATCGAATTTGGCAGTATTTCACTGATAGGACATGTAAAACACATCAGCACATGTCCCACCTTTATCATACACTGCACCCTGCCCATGGGGCTACCTACGGCCTACCTTTGGGGTGCCTTACATGTATAAAAAGGGAAGGTTTTAGCCTGGCAAGTGGGTACACTTGCCAGGTCGAATTGGCAGTGCAAAACTGCATACACAGACACTGCAGTGGCAGGTCTGAGCCATGTTTTCAGGACTACTCGTGTGGGTGGCACAGCTAGTGCTGCAGGCCCACTAGTAGCATTTGATTTACAGGCCTAGTAAATCAAATGTGCCAATCATGGAAAAGCCAATTTCATGCACATTTTACACAGAGAACACTTGCACTTTAGCACTGGTCAGCAGTGGTAAAGTGCCTAAAGTGCCCAAAGTACCAAAAACAGCAACAAAAGAGTCCAGCACACAGTCAAAACATGGGAAGCAGAGGCCAAAAAGTCAGAGGAAGGATGCCAGGTCTAACAAAACACATAAAACAATTTTCAAGAAATTTAGCATGCCTTTTCAAACATCCTGATATCTTGAAAAGTTGGATGTTTAGCAAACTGTATTATTTTGCTATTTTGATTTTACTTTTTACAATTCCTGTACACTACCAGTGTTATTAAAGGGGTGCTTTTTTAATAGGTCTAGCTGGATGGTCCATATTTATTATAATTACAGCAACTGTATGATATTGTATCTTGTCTCAAACTTCATAGCACCACCTTTGGACTAGGCCATGCCTGCTCGTCCAAGCTACCACGAGAGTAAAGGGGCGTTAGAAGACAACTTCTTGTTTCCAACCAAGTGCTCAGCAGATTGATCAGTAGGAAATCTAACCTTTGATATTGTTAATTGGTCATTACAGCTTCACAGATCTGGGGAAACAGGCAGTCAACCACTGAAGTACCATTTGTTAGTTAGACATTTATAAACACTGAAGTGCTGTACAGCACAACAGGATTTATTGTTCTGTATACCTTTTTGCAAAGTTGACATGCCTAGACTGGCACAACCAAGCACCTGTGATTGATGACCAATTCTGAAGCGCACAAAGACCTTTAAACCCGCAGGCCTCCATTTCAGTATGTGGTATAGTAGTAGGAATATAAAACTGATAATTATTCGGAGCAGAAAACCCGCTATACATTGCCATATTATTATTTTAAAAACTGTAATACTAATTAACAACTCAGCAAAGACGTTCTGGAATCGTATCGATCCATGCAGTACGGGAAGACAAGCGGTTGTCCGTTCTGTCTTTTTAGAATGTCTTCAGGTATTTAAAAACAACCTTGGGATGTGTTCAGTACTAGGATAACACCAAAGATAAACTTGTAGCCCAGCTTAGAGACAAAACCTAATTCTAACCTAATCAATTCTGTGAGAGTCAAATGCCCTGATCATAATCCTCTCTCCAGACCGGTGTCTTCAAGCTGTCACTTGATTTGCTGACATATGGATACCACAATGGACACTAAATGCAAAAGTCACAGGAATACCTCATGCTCCATAAAGTCACAAAGTGGGCTCAGAGCACATAATAGTTATAAACACGACCCACTATATTTCTTAAAGTACTTAATAAATGCGCATATGCTTCTATCAGTAATTCCACATAAATCCATCAACAGCATCCCTTTCAGATGATTAGCTTTATTGCTGTTCCCTCAAAGACACAACCCTTGAGAACAAACTGTCTCTGGTTTCTATATCAAGGACTTTTCTACCTACACAGTGACAGTACAAACTGCACAAGGTACACATTCCAAATTAAAACACTTTAACTGTGATTTGAAACATTTTCGGTATGACTCATTTACTTAATTGAAGTATGGTGCATACACAAAATTCTCTCTCTCTCTCTCTCTCTCTCTTTCTCTCTCTCTCTCTCCCTCCCTCTCGTGCCCTTATCCCTCTTCTGGAATAGCTACCTTCCTATTTTTCTAGTTGTGTCAGGAAATCAAGATGTATGGACTGCTGTTTATCCGCAGGGCTTTACGTGGGACATAAAAAAGGAAGAGGTCTCTAAAAGGGGTGAAGTCTATGTAATTAATGGTGTGGCTTAAACACCTAAATTAAATTTATGTGATTCCAACAATGTGCCATCCAACCAATAGTTTGAGCTGTACTCATCTAGATATATAAACAACTGGCATCAGCTGCGGCGGGCAGGGAAATGGAACGGTGGGAATAAAAAAGTAATTTTTTAAAAAGTACCTTTTCCTGTCACCGCCGCAACCTCTTGCCACGTTCCTCCCCTGCTCTTCTTCTGTTCTCCCAGCATTTCCTGGGAGACCAGCACAGACAATCCTGATGCTGCTTTTATGTTAAACATAGCATGAAAGTAGCATCAGGATTGGTAAGAACGGCTTGGGATGCTGCTCAGACACTGCATAGGAATCTGTGCAGTTTCTCCAGCTCGGCTGTGTAGCACAGCAAGGCTGGAGAAACCTAAGCCTGAGATAGCCAGCCAAACACACATGCGCACTTAGGTGCGCTCTCTCCCCTTCTTCCCCCCCCCCCCACCCTCTATCCCTCCCATGGCACAGCCCTTCCCCTCCTTTTGAAAGCTGCAGGCTGAGCCAGCAGCTGAAAGATAAAAGAATAAAGATGCAAATGAGCAACCCCTGACTGGCATACACCTGAAGCCAGCAGAACTTTTGGCTATCAATGAGTGTTAACTGTTTAAGATAAATTAGTAACACAAATTATTTTGTTGTAAATAATCAATTTTCAAAAATGTTTCAAGTTTGAAATTGTGAGGCTGTGAATTTAGCATTACTGAGACCTGTAGAAGGGGTAGTGTTCTTCAGAATCTCAGTCACTCCTGTTATGTTGACTATGTATTAGATTTCTGCACCCATTTCTCTCCATATTTCGTCCATCTCCATATCTCACAGCTCATCTCTTTCCTCTTCTGGACCCTCTTTTCACTCTGTCCTGAATTTATATCTTTGCATATCCTTCACTTCTTCACCCCCAAACACACAATGCACTTACTCATCTTGAAACACAGTACCATTTTCTTTTACTTCCACCTTATCAATAGTTTCACAACTGTGTACCTCCTTCACGCATATTTTCATAGAATCACAATTGCAAATGTAAAACGTGGCCATTGCTCTATTTGATCTGCAGAGAAGATAAGGATTGGATGACCAATGTATTCTGAACACCTTTTTGACCCACTGACAAGCACTGTGCGAAACGCTTTCAGCCTCAATTCCATAGCTCTCAATAGTTACCTGTTATAAAACTCTGGAGAGGACTGGGCTCAAAGCATGTCCTATAAAAGAGTAGTATGCTACTACGCTACACGAAAAAATTACAGAAACGCAACATCCTGGAAACAACCAACATTCTTAGGGAATGCAAGATCAAGTAAAACGTGAAATATAGGCAGAAACGTCAACGATGACATGGACTGCCTTAACGTTTTTAACATTCATTGTACATAAATCGATTAGTGCTTTTTCCATTAAAGTTAAGGAAATAAAGAATGGGACCGGATAAGAACACATTTCAATGTCAGTCTCTAATTACTACCGGGTCAGAGACCCGGCGAGCCCCTGCCCACTGAAAGCCCTGCTCATCAGTGATGTAAGGGTGTGTGCGCTGCACGGAGTGGAAAGTGGCCAGAGATCCCCAGCAGCATTCGTCACACAGAAGAACCCAGAGGAGTCATCAGTCCATAACTGCTTAGTCCAAGCGTGCCTTGAGACGCGACCCTCTTCTCACCAGGATGCATAACATATCTGGGGACTCGAGTCTAATGTCCCGCTTCACGAAGACTTATTTTTGAGTAAGCCTGTCCACGGCCTGGAAACCGCCGGAAGCACAAAGATAGGTACTTAAAGAAAAAATATTTTTAAATCGACCTCCATAAGTTCCGGTGTATTGGCGGAGGGGCGTGAGCGACGCCCTCCCCCCCCCCCCCCCCCCCCCCCCCCACCCCTGCGTCTTGTTCTAATAGCCACGTGCCCAAAAAGTAATGTAGTTTGGTACATTAAAGTATTTGTTGCAGGCAGCATATAATATGATAAATCACAATGCTTTTATCAAAGCAGTAAGAGGAAATCAAAGAAACGGTTACACCTGCTGGCAAAAGACCAGACTGCATGCACTGAGCTGCAATTTAAAAGAAACTCTTTAAAGAAAACAGTCCTGTAAACTGGCGAAAACAAATCAAAAATACATCTCACAGTTAAAAGCAGACAACAAACAACGCAGCGTTCCTTCAAAAATGTTCCCTGACAAACGCTTGAAGAACCTGAAACGAATCAGACACCACGCGATGCTTATAGCAGGGTAATCAACAGCGATCCTTACCTTACACTTATTATTGATGCACTGGTGAATGCTGCTCATCACATCTATCGACAATGATCCAGAAGCCACAGCATAAGCAGATTTACTGGTCATTGCTGCACGTCTACTGACAAGTTGCTACCTTTCGCGGCTATATTGATGGTGCCGCATATCTATCGACAGAGATCAATGCAGTGTACCTTTAAAAAATTCACTAGTGGAGAAGCGTGCCTACCGGCTGCGAATGAGACTGCACATGGGCTTGTGAAGGCTGCACATCCACTGGCAGTGATCATTGCAGCACATCTTTGACTACGGCACTGTTGAATGCGTCACACTTATCAACAGTGCATTACCCAACATGCCTGTAAGAGGTGTATTGGTATGAGCTGTATATCTATCAAAAGATACCCATGCAGGACAACTTCAGTGTGTTTCATCGGTGGGTGATGCATGTCTAACTCCAGCGATCATACGACACATTAATGAATGCATTAGTGCGTGGTACTGATCTGTCAGGCTGTTCCAGATATCTAGGTGGCAGGGCCCACCTGCAATTTCATTTCTGAAACTCAATGTGTTCCCTACTGATCAGCTGATTGGTATTTAGTCTGAGCCAGGAAGGTGAACCTTCAAAGCTTCCTTGCATCTCCTGTGTAGTTTGGTCAGGCAGTCAAGGCCTACGTCACGGTAGGTGGTGCAAAAATTTACCCTGGCCAGTATAACTAAACTATTATCGAAAACATGACAAATATGAATAAGCGGTCATGATTATTATTAAAAAGCAACAATACTACAAAAAAATATTACAATTATTGTAAGTGAAAAGAGAGATTAATAGTGCAAATTGAAGTCCTCTGCCCTAGCCGTTGTCGTGATATTCAAAAAAATATCTAGGGGTTGGGAAACTGACTGGCCAACAGTGTTATCCTGCAATAACTCAAGAGATGTTGAGAGTACTACCCGTTTTTAACATGGAAACCTAATGGGTGCCACCTCGGTACAATGTTTCAAAATTCCATTTAGCAAAGTGTATTGGTTATCATAGCATTTGTACTCTTAAACCTAGTAGGTTACAAACTAAGGGCCTGATTACAAGTTTGGCAGTCAGACCACCAGACCACCAAGGCGGCAGTGCACTGCACCAGCAGTTCCCAGCCCGCCGTATTACGATGTATGTAGACTGAACGGCCGACCACCAAAACAGATGTCCGCCCGACAGCTGCGCAGCAGTCTGCAATCTTGGCGGTGCGCATTCTGTCACTGTCATGGCCACGTCGCACGCCGAGCCCATTACAAAAACAGAGACGATGCTGCTGTCTCCTTGCGGCAGTCAGCTGACGGCGTTCGGCCACTGTGGTACGCATTCAGCAAAGCAACAGGCAGGTGTAGATTGGATGGATTTGAAAACAACACAGCTGATATATTGGCCCAGTGGTCACAACTGCAAAAAAACGCTATAAAACACATCCCTTCCCAGGCCATGATCCTTTGCCTCCCCACTGCAAAAAAGAAACCAGAGCCCACCATTTTTTACATCCTTAACAGATAAGGCACCCGTTTTTCACAATCCCATTCAACACCTTTCACACACTTTTGTCCATTTACTCCCTATCTCACTTTTTTAGGTAAGCCCCAGCCTCCCACTTCATTTTACACCCATGTCACGTTCCAAAAATTCCTGTTTTTTTGAAGATGAGTTGAGAGTCATACTAAATGAAATCATAAGAGTAGAGCCACAATTGTTTGGAGCCCAAGTCCAGCATACTCCTCTCAGTAGGAAAATGGAAATGTGGCAAAAGATAGTCGACAGATTGAATGCTGTAGGCACCAGCCTGCGCACAAAGGAGGATATTAAGAAGAGGTACAATGACCTGAGGGGGAGGTGCATTCCCTGGCCTTCAGGCAACACATGGAGGCCAATAAGACTGGTGGTGGTCCACCCAGTGCCCCATTTCAACTCTTCCTCTGTGAGGAGAAGGTCTTGGCCATCCTGAAATCTGAGGGTTTCATAGAAATAGCTGGGGGAGTGGTGTCTGATAAATTACAACACAAAAACGGTCACAAATATTCAATGTCCTGCATGCTCACATCTCACCTTTAGCCACACATCTACTTTCCCAACATACAATACCCTGAATGTAAGAGATGTAAGCTTGTCAATGTGCATTGTCATACATACCATCAAATGTATAAATCTCCAATACATGCCATATGTTGGAATGGGGTCTGCAAATGTTTCAGCATCAAAAGATCACCCCAGAACCCATGGTATGTGTCAACATGTAAATTATGTGCCAACTTAACAGCAATGTGGCAACAGATATATAAGACTAAACATTTGTCAAGTGCTGGGTAGTGCAGAGAGTGACATGACTACAACTACCAGGAGGCCCAGTTTCTGGTAGTCCACCAGTTGTCAGTTAACCAGTGTCTCCACCAACTGCTGCATCCATCTCTTCTTGTACATCCACTTTTATCCCAGAGTCTGAAAATCCGTTACCTCAAGGGGTCAAACTCGAGACAGCTGAGTTGTAGCAGTTAGGAGTCAAGGGTAGTAATGATAGGTGTTCTGTAATCAAGAAGAGCATATGTTCTGGCTTGTACTTGAAGCACTGGGAGCAAAAGGACTTCAAGCGCCACCATCTGAGCCTTTAAAGTCAACCACTTCCCAATGGTTACCAGCTAAGATAATCTTTCTGGTAATGGTTACGTTGATAAGGAGACTGTTTGAAATATGTTCTTGGCTTTCCTTTTATGCCTACCTAGGGTTATCTCTAGACAGGGTAGTTTTCTGTTCAAACCCATATTTTTAAGTTGAAAGTACAATCACAATTGCATCTATCTTCGGAGGTTATATTTTGATTGTTTGAAGCAGGGTCTCAATCTGATACACTTTTCATGTTAGCTGTAAAGAGAGCTATAGTGATTTATCTGCAAAGAACAAAAAATTCAAGGACTCCGATTCTCTTTTTAGTTTGTGCAGTCCAGTTAACAAAGACAAGAGACCATCCACTTCGACATTGAAAAGGTTGGTTCAGCATTCAATGACTGAAGCATACAAATCTAAGGGTAAGACTATGCCTGGAACTAGACAGGGTGATCAACCAGGACGTTTGGGCACCACGGGCAGAAGCAAATAGATTTACCATTGATAGAGTCTGCAAATCTGCTATCTGGTTGAAACCAAACACTTTTCTTAACCATTACCGATTGGACATATCTAGTAAGTAAAATACTTTTTTGGTTCACGAGGATTGAAAACTATTATTAAAATGTATATTGTTGCTCTGCATTTTTGTCAGGTTCTTTGACTTAGTGCCTGCAAAAAATATAAGCTTGGTGTAACCTCACGTGGAAAGAATTGGGGAACAGGAAGACGGGTGTGAGGGTAATAAAACTATTGATTTTCATTATCCTGAGCCCTAATACTCCCCACCACAGTACTACATTCTCTCCCTTTTCCTCCTGCCTTTCATTTTCTTTGGCACCTAATGGAGCGTTATCATTAGCAAAAAGCAGAGGAGGTAAAATTGGGATTATGTGTTTAATGAGTTGAGCACAAGGGTAAAATAAAAGAAACACTTCTTTACAGTGCTTTTGCTTCTATTCTTGAGTTTGAACTGTCTTGAGGAGGTGGAGCCATCCATATGTGGTAAGGACTCTTAGAGGAGGACTAGGGCTCAGAGTACTGATAATATTAGGTTCACTACCACTTTTTATTCGATTTTGATTCTAGACAGTTCATCCCAATGAATGTCTGTTTTCACCAGGCAGTCCCTAAAGAACAAGTTACTTACCTTCGGTAACGCTTTTCATGGTGGATACAGTAGCTACCTGTGGATTCCTCACCTTATGAATTCTCCCAAGCGCCAGCATTAAACAGAAATTTTCTTCCTAGCTCCCCACGTCGACAAGGGCATCACAATTGCACGGCTCCGCACGCCACTCCGCCTGACGTCATCATGGCAATAAGAAGTCTTCGCCGGCGTGCTGACATCAGATTCCCATTTTTTTCGTGCCTTTGAGGCGAACAGATGAATACCGACCTCACAAGAACAGTATTTGCCAATCCAAATAAAAATATAAACCGCAATATCTGTTTATATAGAAACACCAAAAACATATATATATATATACATTTATAATTAATTAGCTACTGTATCCACCAGAAAAAGCGTTATTGAAGGTAAGTAACTTGTTCTCCTGATGGATACACCTACCTGTGGATTCCTCACCTTATGAATAGAATCCCACAGCCTACCCGCACTCAGAGGTGGGTGCCCGACTGGTCAAACCAAGAAGTCCTGCAAAACAGAACGTGCGAAATGGCCATCCCTCCTAACTTCCGAGTCTAAGCAATAATGCTTTGCGAAAGTGTGGAGGGAAGCCCAAGTTGCTTCCTTACAAATATCAACAACTGGTACACCTCTAGCTAAAGCCGAATGGCAGTCTTAGCCGTGGTGGAATGGGCCCTAATACCTTCAGGAGGAACCTTCTTTTCTAGCAAATAAAAAATATTTATGCAAAGAATGACCCACCTTGAAAGGGTTCTCTTGTGGACGGCTTTGCCCTTCAGCTTGCCGAAATATCCAACAAAGAGTTGATCATCAATTCTAAAGTCTCTTGTGCTCTCAATGTACAAACTCAGAGCCCTTCTTGGATCCAAGTGGTGCAGTCTTTCTTCCTCCTTTGAAGGATGGGGAGGAGGGTAAAAGGACGAGAGTGTTATAGATTGTCCCAGATGAAAAGGGGTCACTACTTTAGGAAGGAAAGCTGCCCTGGTTCTCAGTGCCACCTTGTCAGCATGAAAGGTTGTAAAAGGAGGTTTCACACTAAGGCGGTGATTCTAACCGCGGCGGGCGGCGGTCGCCGCCCGCCATGCGGTTACCGCCAAATGACCGCACCGCGGTCACAAGACCGCGGCGGCCATTCTGGCTTTCCCGCTGTGCTGGCGGGCGACCGCCAAAAGGCCGCCCGCCAGCACAGCGGGAAAGACCCAGCAACGATGAAGCCGGCTCCGAATGGAGCCGGCAGAGTTGCTGGAGTGCGACGGGTGCAGTAGCACCCGTCGCGAATTTCAGTGTCTGCTAGGCAGACACTGAAATTCTTTTTGGGGCCCTCTTACGGGGGGCCCTACAGTGCCCATGCCATTAGCATGGGCACTGCAGGGGCCCCCAGGAGCCCCGCGGCACCGAACAGGATGGCGGTAGGGGGTACGCGCTCCACCGCCATGGAGGATTCTCAAGGGCAGCGGGAAGTCGGCGGTACACCGCCGACTTTCCGTTTCTGGCCGCGGCTGAACCGCCGCGGTCAGATGCCCAGCGGTGCACCGCCAGCCTGTTGGCGGTGCTACCGCAGTCATTCGCCCTGGCGGTTTTTACCGCCAGGGTTAGAATGACCCCCTAAGAGCCTGAAGCTCACTCACACGTCTAGCAGACGTGATAAATGTGAGGACAACTGTTTTTAAAAGTAAAAGTTTCAACGGGCAAGAATGCATAGGCCCAAACGGTGAAACCATTAAAAAAGTAAGAACTGAATTCAAATCCCACTGAGGCATTACAAACAGAGTGGGAGGCAACTTGTTCGTTAACCCTTTAAGAAACCTAAGAACTAAAGGGGACTTAAATAAGGAAGGCTGATCAGGAAGGCAAAGAAAGGCTGGCAGTGCCGACAAATAGCCCTTCACTGTCACCACTGCACTACCCCCTTGTGCCAGGGAAAGAGCAAAAAGCAAAATATCAGACAAATGGGCCTTCAAGGGATCAAATTGTCTCTCTCCACACCAAGCAGCAAATTTTGCCCATCTGCCAGCATAGATCGTCTTGGTGGAGTGTCGCCTGGCCGATAAGATAACATCCACCACTTCTGGAGGGAGAGAAAAATGACTCAGATTGCCCCGTTCAATCTCCAGGCATGTAGGTGCAGGCTCTGGAGGTTGGGGGTGTAGAACCTGCCCCTGTGACTGTAAGAGGAGGTCTACCCTGTAAGGGAGACGGAGCGGCAGGCACAGTGAGAGTTGGAGAAGGTCTGCGTACTTGCCAATCTGGGGCTATTAAAATGACTTTAGCCTGATCTTGGTGAATCTTCCTCAGAACTTGAGGAATCAAAGGTATGGGGAGAAATGCATAAAGCAACTGGTCACACCAAGACATCTGAAATGTGTCTCCCCAACGCCCCCTGCACCGGATACAGGCGGCTACAGAACAACAGGCAATGTGTGTTCACCTGAGTGGCAAACAGGTCTATCTGTGGAAATCCCCACATCGGGAAGATGTGGAGAACTAGGTCTGGATAGAGATGCCACTCGTGATCGGCCGAGAAATGCCGACTGAGACTGTCCACATGTACGTTGAGAACTCTGGCCAGATGGTTTGCTACTATGCAAATCCAATGGTGCTGTGCCCAGGACCAGAGCCGCAGAGCCTCTCTGGAGAGAAGGTACGACCCTACTCCTCCCTGCTTGTTGATGTACCACATTGCGGTAGTGTTGTCCGTCAAGACTTGAACTGACTGACTGACCGCAAAGGGATGAGAGGAAGGACTTGAGAGCCAGACGTATTGCCTGTAATTCTAACAGATTGATGTGGAACATCTGTTCCACTGGAGACCAATGACCTTTGATCTCCAGGTCCCCCAGATGAGCTCTCCACCCTAGAGTGAAAGCATCCGTTATGACCGCGGCCACCGGAGGTTGTAGACAAAACGGCATTCCTTGGGAAAGTTTGATGTCCACAGCCCACCGTCGTAGATCCACTGCAGCGTCTCTGGAGATTGTCATTGATTCCACTAGGTCCCCTTTGTGTTGAAACCACTGCTTGAGGAGGCACCACTGGAGAGCCCTCATGTGCCAATTTGCATGAGTGACCAACAGAATGCAGGAAGCGAACAGACCGAGCAGACGTAGGACCTTGAAGACTGGAACAGCCGCTCCATTCTGAAACATTGGAATCAACGCCTGAATGTCCTGAATCCTCTTAGGAGGAGAGCAGGCCCGATTCAATGTTATGTCCAGTACTGCCTCTGTTAACAGGAGGTCCTGAGAGGGTCTCAGGTGAGATGTGGGCACATTTACTGTAAAGCCCAGGTTGAACAACAACCGGGTTGTCACTTGCAAGTGATGCAGCACAAGCTCTGGGGACACGACTTTGATCAGCTAATCGTCCAGGTAAGGAAATACTGATATTCCCTTCCTTCTGAGGTCTGCTGCAACCACTGCCATCGCCTTCATGAAGACTCGAGGTGTGGAAGTAAGACCAAAAGGAAGGAGCGCAAACTGGTAGTGTTGCAACCCTACCACAAACCGGAGATACTTCCTGTGCAACTTCGGAATAGGGATATGAAACTAAGCATCCTGCAAGTCGATAGACCCCATCCAGTCTTCGTGGTTCAATGCAAGAAGCACCTGAGCTAGGGTCAGCATTTTGAACTTCTCCTGTTTGAGGAACCAATTCAAAATCTGCAGATCAAGGATAGGCCTCAGTCGACCATCCTTCTTGGGAATCGGGAAATACCTTGAATACCATCCCTGGCCCTTCTCCTGCTCTGGAACCAACTCCACTACACCTTTCAACAAAAGGACTTGCACCTCCTGCTGAAGCAACAGGAGTTGATCTTCCATGCAAAACGAATGACGGGGAGGGATGGAAGGGGGAAACTCCCTAAAAAGAAGGGCATAACCTTTTCCCGCTATATTCAGCAGTCAAGAGTCCGATGTGATTAACTCCCACTCGTGGAGAAATTGAAACAGCCTTCCCCCTACTGGTAAAATATGCTGGAATATGGAGAGAAAACTAGAGCTACTTTCCTTGATGAGTTTCCCCAGAGGAAGAGGATGAAGCAGAAGGCTGCTGAGTGGCTCCTCGCACTCTAACCCTCCCACGTCCCCTATAAGATCTGTAGAGAGGGTCGGCAGGCTGCTGAACATTGGATTGTGACCTTCCACGAAAAGAAGACCCATGGCCAAAACCCCTGAATCTTCCAAAAGACCTAAAGGGTGCAGACGATGAAGGTTGGCGTTCCAAAGATTTTGCAGTAGCGCTGCTTTCTTTAAATTGTTCCAAAGGTGAGTCGGCTTTGGTCCCAAACAACTTCTCGATATCAAAAGGAAGGGCCATCAGCATAGCCTGAACATCAGAGGAGAAACCAGAACCTCTGAGTCAAGCATGCCTCCTGATTGCTACAGAAGTGCCCATATCTCTGGCAACCGAATCTGCAGTGTCCAAGCCAGATTGAATGATCTGCTTTGCTGCCGCTTGACTGTCCAGCAGGAGTTTATCAAAATGCCCCTGCGCATCCTGAGGCAATTTTGGCACAACAGCTCTTGCAGAGTCCATCGGGGCATGGATATACCTCCCCAGCACACATGTAGTACTGAGAGAATTCAAGGCCATAATGCCCGAAGAGAAGCACTTCTTAGGCATCTGCTCCATACGCTTAGACTCCCTATCAGATGGAGTCGCAGGGAACAAACCAGGAGCAGATCATGCAGAACAAGAGGCTTGCACCACCAAGCTCTCAGGCGTTGGTTGTTGTGCCAGAAACTGCAGATCTCCTGGAGCAACTCTGTATCTCTTAGCCACAGTCCTGGAAACCGCTGGAGTCATGAAAGGTTTCCTCCAAAGTTCTAAAATGGGCTCAGTAAAAGGCATGGATGCAACACCTCAGTTAAAATGTTTGTTTTTGTCCCCGATGTCGGTAATGGTAGGTCCAAAAACTCAGCAGCCTTAGAAGCTGCCTCCGCTGTAAGTTCTCCTCCAGGGGAAGAGAAATCCCACTCAGGGGATGTATCCAGAGCACTAGCAGAGTCTAGGCCCTGAAATTCACCTAACGGCTCAGGAATTTCCCCTTCCTCCAACAGCTTTTACTGATACTCTTGCTCCTCCAAGAGTCTCAAGGCCCTCCTTCTCGACCTCAGGCTGGACTCCAAACGCGGCGTCGACACAGAATTAGCCGACGTCGACTACGCAGGTTTCAAAGTAGAAGGACGCTCCGGCGGAGGAGAGGGAGGTGAGAAACAGTGGGTCGAATGGGATCCATCCGGGGCCGGTATCGACTCCGACTGCACTGTCGGCACCATCATCCGGGATAGAGGAGGCGAAGTCATCGGCGCCGAGCCAGCCCCTTCACCAGGAAAAAAGGGTACAAATGGAGCCTGCTTGTACGCCACCGGCGACCCCAGCCTGAATGCCAACGCACTCGTGGGACCAGCAGTTGCACCAGAAGGAGCCATAGCTCTGTTAAATATGCTAAACATAGCATGAGGAACACTGAAGGATCTGCTACCAGAGCCGGGAAGGCAGGAAACCTTTGCTCGTCCTGAGGTGTCTGAGCCGACTCCGATACTTGCACACCCGACTCCTGATCATGAGAAGACCGAGGAGAAAACTGAGCCATAGGGCTATACGGGATCTCAGGGATTTCAATCAAAGTCAGCGCCGGAGAAGCCTGTGGACTCTGAGGCTGAGGAGACACTTATCTCCCACGCCATGCAGCGCCGTCTCAGAGGGGACCGAGACCAATCTCTGAAAGAACGACATTGAGATTCATGTTGCGCCGCTTCTTATGCAATTTTGAGGATCTATGCGATGATGTCTTCCTTGCCTTTGATCTTCGGTGACCTCTCTGCTCCTTCTTAGCGTTTGCCAAGAAAAGCTTAGCCTCTCTTTCTTTCAAGGCCTACGGTTCATCTGCTGGCAGGACACGCACTTCTCCAAGTTGTGGTCTGAGCTCATGCACCACAAGCAGTTTTTACGAGGATCTGTCACCGACATGCAACCCCCGCATTCATTACAAGGCTTAAATTAAATCGCAGTTTTTTTGGTGGACACATTGTAACGCTCTGCAACAATTCCTGGAAACAGTAACTACCAAGAGGTAGGAATAAACTGTTAGCGTTGAAGGCCCGGAAAAAAGGGAACTGATGTCACCACGCCAGCGAGGACTTCTTATTGCCACAATAACATCAGACAGAGTCGCGTGTGGAGCCGTGCAATTGTGACGTCCTCATCGACGTGGGGATTTAGGAAGAAAATTTCGATCGAATGTTGGCGCATTGGGATATTTCATAAGGTGAGGAATCCACAGGTAGTTGTATCCATCAGAAATGAGAAACTGCACTGAAAGAACCCCCACCAAAGCAGAATCAATGTATTTTAAGTGGAAAAGTAGAAATGAAAACCAAATTAGCAAAGTCAGATGCTGAAGATGTTTTTTAAAAATGATGACTGCAAGGACTCTCCAAATCACTTGCGCAACTATGGTACAAAGAAAATGCCAGTTTCCAATCTTGCAAGAAAGAACAATATCAAGAAAGAGCCTTCCCGGATATGAATGCCAAATACAGATGCTCTAAGAGTATTCAGCGAACCGTGATATGCAATGCACTGAAAGATCCAATAAGACCTGTGGCTAAAACGAAGTCTGTGCCTTCTGTAAACCTAAATCCAGCCAGCAATCAGTGCAGTGCAAATATTCTATTAGCAAAATATGGTCTCAAATGCCTCTCTCCTCTTACAAGGAAAATAAGCAATGTGACCAAGAACACTTTACATCTATCGTAGGAAAAATCTTGTGTACGCACGCATTATCCTGTAACATTGACTTTACCTTGGTGAGCTCACATCAAGAACGGAGCGCAATTACTGTTTTAAATCGGTGCACACACGCACGCATATGTTGACGCTACTAGAAGAGCTCATAAGTCGAGGCATACACTCTTCCTAGTACTGAAGCAAGGGTGCACTGGGAACTCATGAAAGCAAGGAAATTGCTTCACTACTTACACTTTGGTAGAGACAGACAATAATCTTTCTCATTCTCACAGGCACTGGGTACCCCTGCCTCTGCTGTACTATTCATGGCCAAGCGTCTGTCTCTTCTGTTTCAGGGGATATATCGTGTGTGACCCAGCGACGAAATAGCATGCTACAACTCAAAAGAGAACTTCCTCTAGACAATATGTCTATATGTATGTTTGGTGTCAAATTTGTGAGATATCTAATTTGGCAGTAAATCATAATGGAACTTTACAGATAACCAACACAGCCATGCAAGAAAAAACATGAATAAAAACACATCTTGCTGACTCTCAAAGCATAACTTTTGATTTGATGAACGAAAACATCACTGTGTATGGCGAAACTGCAAATATGACAGATCTTAAACACATCTCTAGTAGTAGTCCTCGGTGGCATCCCAAGAGACAGCAATGCTGCCGTTCACTGGAAAACTAGCAATTACCTGCTCGTGTCTATTGAACTGTGATTCGCCGTTCACAGATCGAGAAAGCCATGAATGTGCCTTTTCACTTTTTAGATTCTTAAACACATCTTTCAAAAGAAGGGAGGATGATAGTTCTTAGGATCGGAAGCCAGTGAATGGGAGTTTGAGGGAATCAGTGTGCGGTGGGTGTGGGGCCTTTCAACTGAAATCTGAGATTTGACATGGTAGCCTCTTTGTGCAGCCTCAGTGTGCACCGCATCTGCCTCCTTCATACAATCTTCCATTTCCGAAATAGGAGAATGCTCAAAACCTGACACGGTTCATCATCTGGGCATTTCTTTTGTTGCTCTTTCCTTTCAACCTCAAGCTGCCACCACTGAAATAAGTTTATAAAAGATTAAAGAGCTCTGACGATGAACATTGTTTTCGGTATAGCCGGTTTTACAAGATGCTAAAACTAGACGGTTTGCACAAATTGTTTCAGAAACTGAGATAAACCAAGTTATGCATATGATTGCTGGTAAAGGCATAATGAATACGGGTTGCTTAAGAAACGGTTTAGTGCAAACGGTGTCTTGTACAGCACTACAAGATGCAGAATCTGCAAAGTAGACACCAAAGACTAAGGGCCAGATGTAGGTAGACAGCAAATTGCGACTTGCAATTTGCGAGTCCGAGCGACTCTCGCAAATTGCAAGTCGCAATTTGCTATGCAGAAAGGTGTCTCAGACACCTTCTGCGACTCGCAATGGGGTAGCAAAGACCCACCTCATTAATATTAATGAGGTGGGTCGCAGTTTGCGACCCCATAGCGAGTCTGGGCACTCACGGGGATGGTGGCCTGCTGGAGACAGCAGACCACCATGTCCGTGACTGCTTTTAAATAAAGCAGTTTTTTTTTCTATCTGAAGCCCGTTTTCCTTAAAGGAAAATGAGCTGCACATAGAAAAAAATACCGAAACCTTTTGCTTCGGTTTTTTTCAGAGTAGGCAGTGGTCCATAGGACCACTGCCTGCTCTGAAAAAATAATTTTGTGATCATTCACAAAGGGGAAGGGGTCCCATGGGGACCCCTTCCCGTTTGCGATTGAGTTACCATCCACTTCAAGTGGATGGTAACTGCGAGTTGATTTGCGACCGCGAGCATAAACATGTTGGCCCCTATTTTTAGACCCTTTGAGTCATCATTCTCAACGGAGTCTCTACCCTTGTTTTTATTCTTACCTACAAACACCTACATTAAAAAATACTCAAACAAAACAGGTGATTTGTAAGGTAATTTTATTATTATTCACAATTCTTTATCTGGATCCCTTGTATTATCCAGGTAGATCAAATTTCAGCACTCCCTCTGTAGTTCTTTTAACCACAAGGTTGAGTCCACCCAGGTAGTATCATCTTACCTGGGTGGGGCTAGGTGGTCATATGATGAAGCATGACACTATAATGTGTGTGAGACCACCTAGTGAATAAAGGGAACTCCCTCAAAGGTATAGCCACTCTTCACCCTCATACCTGGTGTAGGAGGCTGGACTGGCTTGTAGTGAGTACCAAGGGGTACTTGCACCTTGCACCAGGCCCAGTTATCCCTTATTAGTGTATAGGGTGTCTAGCAGCTTAGGCTGATAGATAATGGTAGCTTAGCAAAGCAGCTCAGGCTGAACTAGGAGACGTGTGAAGCTACTACAGTACCACTTAGTGTCATATGCACAATATCATAAGAAAACACAATACACAGTTATACTAAAAATAAAGGTACTTTATTTTTATGACAATATGCCAAAGTATCTTAGAGTGTACCCTCAGTAAGAGGATAGGAAATATACACAAGATATATATACACAATAGCAAAAATATGCAGTATAGTCTTAGAAAACAGTGCAAACAATGTATAATTACAATAGGATGCAATGGGGAAACATAGGGATAGGGGCAACACAAACCATATACTCCAAAAGTGGAATGTGAACCACGAATGGACCCCAAACCTATGTGACCTTGTAGAGGGTCGCTGGGACTATTAGAAAATAGTGAGAGTTAGAAAAATAACCCTCCCCAAGACCCTGAAAAGTGAGTGCAAAGTGCACCAAAGTTCCCCTAAGGACAAAATAGTCGTGTTAGAGGGAAAATGCAAGGAAAACACAAATCAGCAATGCAACAACGATGGATTCCTGTCTGAAGGTACCTGTGGAACAAGGGGACCAAGTCCAAAAGTCACAAGCAGCTCGGAGATGGGCAGATGCTCAAGAAATGCCAGCGGTTGGTGCAAAGAAGCTCTTACTAGGCTGAAGAACTGTGAATACTGCAGGAACGACAAGGGCTAGAGACTTCCCCTTTGGAGGATGGATCCCCCACGCCTTGGAGAGTCGTGCAGAAGTGTTTTCCCGCCGGATGGACGCCAACAAGCCTTGCTACACGCAAATCGTGCGTTTGGCGTTTTTGGACGCTGCTGGGGCCCAGGAGGGACCAGGAGGTCGCAAATTGGACCTGCAGAGAGAGGGGACGTCGAGCAAGACAAGGAGCCCTCACTGAAGCAGGTAGCACCCGGAGAAGTGCCAGAAACAGGCACTACGAGGATGCGTGAAACGGTGCTCGCCGAAGTTGCACAAAGGAGTCCCACGTCGCCGGAGACCAACTTAGAAAGTCGTGCAATGCAGGTTAGAGTGCCGTGGACCCAGGCTTGGCTGTGCACACAGGATTTCCGCCGGAAGTGCACAGGGGCCGGAGAAGCTTGCAAAGTCACGGTTCCCAGCAATGCAGCCCAGCGAGGTGAGGCAAGGACTTACCTCCACCAAACTTGGGCTGAAGAGTCACTGGACTGTGGGGGTCACTTGGACGGTGTCGCTGGATTCGAGGGACCTCGCTCGTCGTGCTGAGAGGAGACCCAAGGGACCGGAAATGCAGCTTTTTGGTGCCTGCGGTTGCAGGGGGAAGATTCCGTCGACCCACGGGAGATTTCTTCGGAGCTTCTGGTGCAGAGAGGAGGCAGACTACCCCCACAGCATGCACAAGCAGGAAAACAGTCGAGAAGGCGGCAGGATCAGCGTTACAGAGTTGCAGTAGTCGTCTTTGCTACTATGTTGCAGGTTTGCAGGCTTCCAGCGCGGTCAGCGGTCGATTCCTTATCAGAAGGTGAAGAGGGAGATGCAGAGGAACTCGGCTGAGCTCATGCATTCGTTATCTAAAGTTTCCCCAGAGACAGAGACCCTAAATAGCCAGAAAAGAGGGTTTGGCTACCTAGGAGAGAGGAAAGGCTACTAACACCTGAAGGAGCCTATCAGCAGGAGTCTCTGACGTCACCTGGTGGCACTGGCCACTCAGAGCAGTCCAGTGTGCCAGCAGCACCTCTGTTTCCAAGATGGCAGAGGTCTGGAGCACACTGGAGGAGCTCTGGACACCTCCCAGGGGAGGTGCAGGTCAGGGGAGTGGTCACTCCCCTTTCCTTTGTCCAGTTTCGCGCCAGAGCAGGGGCTAAGGGGTCCCTGAACCGGTGTAGACTGGCTTATGCAGAATTGGGCACATCTGTGCCCAACAAAGCATTTCCAGAGGCTGGGGGAGGCTACTCCTCCCCTGCCTTCACACCATTTTCCAAAGGGAGAGGGTGTCACACCCTCTCTCAGAGGAAGTTCTTTGTTCTGCCATCCTGGGCCAGGCCTGGCTGGACCCCAGGAGGGCAGCTGCCTGTCTGAGGGGTTGGCAGCAGCAGCAGCTGCAGTGAAACCCCAGGAAGGGCAGTTTGGCAGTACCAGGGTCTGTGCTACAGACCACTGGGATCATGGGATTGTGCCAACTATGCCAGGATGGTATAGAGGGGGCAATTCCATGATCATAGACATGTTACATGGCCATATTCGGAGTTACCATGGTGAAGCTACATATAGGTAGTGACCTATATGTAGTGCACGCGTGTAATGGTGTCCCCGCACTCACAAAGTTCAGGGAATTGGCTCTGAACAATGTGGGGGCACCTTGGCTAGTGCCAGGGTGCCCTCACACTAAGTAACTTTGCACCTAACCTTTACCAGGTAAAGGTTAGACATATAGGTGACTTATAAGTTACTTAAGTGCAGTGTAAAATGGCTGTGAAATACCGTGGACGTTATTTCACTCAGGCTGCAGTGGCAGGCCTGTGTAAGAATTGTCAGAGCTCCCTATGGGTGGCAAAAGAAATGCTGCAGCCCATAGGGGTCTCCTGGAACCCCAATACCCTGGGTACCTCAGTACCATATACTAGGGAATTATAAGGGTGTTCCAGTAAGCCAATGTAAATTGGTAAAAATGGTCACTAGCCTGTTAGTGACAATTTAAAAGTTATGAGAGAGCATAACCACTGAGGTTCTGGTTAGCAGAGCCTCAGTGAGACAGTTAGGCACCACACAGGGAACATATACATGCACACCTATGAGCACTGGGGCCCTGTGTGACAGGGTCCCAGTGACACATACATATAGGCCACAAACCTATGAGCACTGGGGTCCTGACCAGCAGGATCCCAGTGACACATAACAAACATACTGAAACCATAGTGTTTTCACTATGAGCACTGAGGCCTGGCTATCAGGATCCCAGTGAGACAGTGAAAACGGTGACAAACACCCTGACATACACTCACAAACAGGCCAAAAGTGGGGGTAACAAGGCTAGAAAGAGGCTACCTTCTCACACAACCCCCCCCCAAACGAAGGACAATAAGGCTAACCTTGGCCAGTTGAGACTTTATTGTCTAAGTGGTGATAAGTAGAGAGTAGCTCTGCAATAGACTGGTTACTCCCTTTATCATCCACTATATGGTTACTTCCCTGTGGGGATGTAAACCACCCTGTTTTAAGTTTTTTAGCTAAGCAACAATGTGAAGATGTATTTTCAGAGTTTCTATCAGTAAGTTTTAGTTTAGAGCAGTGGGAATTGTCCACTGAACCTATTTGTAGTGATGGAAATGCCAGACAGGGATGCTGTCTCAGAAAAGCCATAGCTGGGCAAAAACTTTGTCCATATGGCTGGAAGAGAGAACAGGGATGCTGTTTCTCTTGGGTTGGAGCAGGGCAGGGATGCTGTCCTATCAGCTCCACACTAGGGCAGGGATGCTGTCCTAAGTGTTGTGAGGCAGTGCAGAGTTTCTGCACTAAAGTTTCTCTGGGAGGGTTGGAGGGATGCTCCATGTTAACTAAAATGGTGCTCTTTTTCTCACCAATGTTAGTTATCCCACAGAGAGGTACTTCCACCTCAGGGAGTCCAGCTTTGCCAGCTGATGATTCCCTTGGAACAGGTGCCACCCCAGGAGAGGTTTCTCCCACCACAGGAATAGTATCCTGAATGGTAGGGTGGTTAGGGGATACTGTGATACCCTTTTTACCTGTTGCTGGAGAGGGATCCTGAGTTTTCAGGCCTTCTCTCCTTTGCTTTTTCATTTCACTTGAAATGAGAGGGAACAATTCCTCAGGGATGCCCAGCATGGCTGCATGGGCATAAAACTCTACATCAGCCCAACCTGAGGCCTCTAGGTCATTACCTAAGAGACAGTCTACAGGTAAGCTAGGTGATACCACCACCTGCTTAGGGCCAGTAACTCCACCCCAACTAAACTGAATTATAGCTAAGGGAAGAAACTTAGTGGAGTTATGGACATCAATAATCTTATACTGTTGTCCAATGATGTGTTGTTCAGGAGGCACTAGGTTTTCAGTCACCAAAGTGAAACTGGCACCTGTGTCCCTGTAGGCCAAGGCCTCAACACCATTTATTGAAACTGTCTGCCTGTACTTATCCATTGTAAGGGGACAAGCAGCCAGTGTGGCAAGGCCAATGCCACTAGGTGTGACAGAAACTGTCTTGGGACTGATTACATCAGTTTCCACTATGGACCCATAAGTGAACCCAACTACACCCTTTGCTTGACTGTTGCCAGCAGTCCCACCACTAGTATCACTACTGCTAGGGGCACTAGAGCTTGATGTATTAGTGGTGGTAGGCTCAGGGGGTTTACCTGGACAGGACTTATCCCCTGGCCTATGGCCTCTGTTTTTACACACAAAGCACCAAGGCTTTTTAATGTGTGCAGGTTGGGAAGAAGAGGAAGAATTTGTTTTATCCCCACCCTCTGAAGAGTGTTTAAGATTTGAAGTGGGATCTTTGGTTTTACCCTTATCCCCATGCTTATCTTGAGATTTTTCACCATCTTTCTTCTTATTGCCATCTTTGTCACCCCCTGTATGAACTTTTCTGTTCACCCTTGTTCTGACCCATTTGTCTGCCTTCTTTCCCAATTCTTGGGGAGAGGTCAGATCAGAGTCTACCAGGTACTGGTGCAACAAATCAGACACACAATTATTAAGTATATGCTCTCTCAGGATTGTGTTATACAGGCTTTCATAATCAGTAACTTTACTGCCATGTAACCACCCCTCCAAGGCCTTCACTGAATGGTCAATGAAATCAACCCAGTCTTGTGAAGACTCCTTTTTGGTCTCTCTGAACTTTATCCTGTACTGTTCAGTGGTTAAGCCATAACCATCCAGGAGTGCATTCTTAAGAACTGTAAAATTATTGGCATCACTTTCTTTCACAGTAAGGAGTCTATCCCTACCCTTTCCACTAAATGATAGCCATAGGATAGCAGCCCACTGCCTTTGAGGGACATCCTGTACAGCACAGGCCCTCTCAAGTGCAGCAAACCACTTGTTAATGTCATCCCCCTCCTTATAAGGGGGAAGTATCTTGTGCAGATTCCTGGAATCATGCTCTTTTGCAGGATGACTATGGGGAATACTGCTGCTGCCACCATGGGTATCTAAACCCAACTTCTGTCTTTCCCTCTCTATTTCTAAAGACTGTCTATCCAAATCCAGCTGTTGCTTCTTGAGCTTCAGTCTGGTTTGTTCCACTCTCAATCTATTGAGCTCCCTTTCTAACAATCTGTCATCAGGGTGGGTGGGAGGGACATTTCTAGATACAGAGGTATGATGGGAATGAACAGAAGGAGACCTGTCCCTTACAAGGGGCACCCTAACAGCTTGGCTACCAGCATAATGTGAGAGCACATCATCAGTATGATGTGATTCAACCTCTGTACCAACTATGCTAGACTGTCTAGTAATGGGCAGGCTGAGAAGTTTCTTTCCTGAACCTTTTCCTGGGGGAGTCCCTGGATCAGATTGAGAACCATTAGCTACTTTTTCTACAGATTGGGCACTTATGGCCTTATCCTGTACTCTAAGCATATTAATTAACAGTTCTAAGGAAGGATTCTTCCCTACACTCAAACCTCTCTCTATGCAGAGACTCCTTGCTCCTTTCCAGCTAAGGTGATCATATGCAAGTTTGGACAGTTCAACTTTTTGGCCTGTGCCAGACATTTTTAGAGAGAGTTAAAGTGATAGGCAAAGAGAAAAAAGTTTTCAGAACTTTTTGGAAAGACAGAAAAAACTTTTTAAACTTTTAAGAACTTTTTGAAAGTTTAGAAGTACTTTTCAGCACTTAGAAAAGAGTGAAAAGAGGAAATGCAAAACTTTTTGGCTATGTGTATATACCCTGACCTTGTTTTGTATATTTTTCTCTTATGAAAAGTACAATGACAAGAGTGGTAAGTAGTCTCAAAGCACTTATCCCACCACTGCACAACCAATGTAGGAGGCTGGACTGGCTTGTAGTGAGTACCAAGGGGTACTTGCACCTTGCACCAGGCCCAGTTATCCCTTATTAGTGTATAGGGTGTCTAGCAGCTTAGGCTGATAGATAATGGTAGCTTAGCAAAGCAGCTCAGGCTGAACTAGGAGACGTGTGAAGCTACTACAGTACCACTTAGTGTCATATGCACAATATCATAAGAAAACACAATACACAGTTATACTAAAAATAAAGGTACTTTATTTTTATGACAATATGCCAAAGTATCTTAGAGTGTACCCTCAGTAAGAGGATAGGAAATATACACAAGATATATATACACAATAGCAAAAATATGCAGTATAGTCTTAGAAAACAGTGCAAACAATGTATAATTACAATAGGATGCAATGGGGAAACATAGGGATAGGGGCAACACAAACCATATACTCCAAAAGTGGAATGTGAACCACGAATGGACCCCAAACCTATGTGACCTTGTAGAGGGTCGCTGGGACTATTAGAAAATAGTGAGAGTTAGAAAAATAACCCTCCCCAAGACCCTGAAAAGTGAGTGCAAAGTGCACCAAAGTTCCCCTAAGGACAAAATAGTCGTGTTAGAGGGAAAATGCAAGGAAAACACAAATCAGCAATGCAACAACGATGGATTCCTGTCTGAAGGTACCTGTGGAACAAGGGGACCAAGTCCAAAAGTCACAAGCAGCTCGGAGATGGGCAGATGCCCAAGAAATGCCAGCGGTTGGTGCAAAGAAGCTCTTACTAGGCTGAAGAACTGTGAATACTGCAGGAACGACAAGGGCTAGAGACTTCCCCTTTGGAGGATGGATCCCCCACGCCTTGGAGAGTCGTGCAGAAGTGTTTTCCCGCCGGATGGACGCCAACAAGCCTTGCTACACGCAAATCGTGCGTTTGGCGTTTTTGGACGCTGCTGGGGCCCAGGAGGGACCAGGAGGTCGCAAATTGGACCTGCAGAGAGAGGGGACGTCGAGCAAGACAAGGAGCCCTCACTGAAGCAGGTAGCACCCGGAGAAGTGCCAGAAACAGGCACTACGAGGATGCGTGAAACGGTGCTCGCCGAAGTTGCACAAAGGAGTCCCACGTCGCCGGAGACCAACTTAGAAAGTCGTGCAATGCAGGTTAGAGTGCCGTGGACCCAGGCTTGGCTGTGCACACAGGATTTCCGCCGGAAGTGCACAGGGGCCGGAGAAGCTTGCAAAGTCACGGTTCCCAGCAATGCAGCCCAGCGAGGTGAGGCAAGGACTTACCTCCACCAAACTTGGGCTGAAGAGTCACTGGACTGTGGGGGTCACTTGGACGGTGTCGCTGGATTCGAGGGACCTCGCTCGTCGTGCTGAGAGGAGACCCAAGGGACCGGAAATGCAGCTTTTTGGTGCCTGCGGTTGCAGGGGGAAGATTCCGTCGACCCACGGGAGATTTCTTCGGAGCTTCTGGTGCAGAGAGGAGGCAGACTACCCCCACAGCATGCACAAGCAGGAAAACAGTCGAGAAGGCGGCAGGATCAGCGTTACAGAGTTGCAGTAGTCGTCTTTGCTACTATGTTGCAGGTTTGCAGGCTTCCAGCGCGGTCAGCGGTCGATTCCTTATCAGAAGGTGAAGAGGGAGATGCAGAGGAACTCGGCTGAGCTCATGCATTCGTTATCTAAAGTTTCCCCAGAGACAGAGACCCTAAATAGCCAGAAAAGAGGGTTTGGCTACCTAGGAGAGAGGAAAGGCTACTAACACCTGAAGGAGCCTATCAGCAGGAGTCTCTGACGTCACCTGGTGGCACTGGCCACTCAGAGCAGTCCAGTGTGCCAGCAGCACCTCTGTTTCCAAGATGGCAGAGGTCTGGAGCACACTGGAGGAGCTCTGGACACCTCCCAGGGGAGGTGCAGGTCAGGGGAGTGGTCACTCCCCTTTCCTTTGTCCAGTTTCGCGCCAGAGCAGGGGCTAAGGGGTCCCTGAACCGGTGTAGACTGGCTTATGCAGAATTGGGCACATCTGTGCCCAACA
The DNA here is from genome assembly GCF_031143425.1 of Pleurodeles waltl. NCBI lineage: Eukaryota > Metazoa > Chordata > Amphibia > Caudata > Salamandridae > Pleurodeles > Pleurodeles waltl. The sequence goes on from NC_090446.1 coordinate 942,177,103, forward strand.
AAGCATTTCCAGAGGCTGGGGGAGGCTACTCCTCCCCTGCCTTCACACCATTTTCCAAAGGGAGAGGGTGTCACACCCTCTCTCAGAGGAAGTTCTTTGTTCTGCCATCCTGGGCCAGGCCTGGCTGGACCCCAGGAGGGCAGCTGCCTGTCTGAGGGGTTGGCAGCAGCAGCAGCTGCAGTGAAACCCCAGGAAGGGCAGTTTGGCAGTACCAGGGTCTGTGCTACAGACCACTGGGATCATGGGATTGTGCCAACTATGCCAGGATGGTATAGAGGGGGCAATTCCATGATCATAGACATGTTACATGGCCATATTCGGAGTTACCATGGTGAAGCTACATATAGGTAGTGACCTATATGTAGTGCACGCGTGTAATGGTGTCCCCGCACTCACAAAGTTCAGGGAATTGGCTCTGAACAATGTGGGGGCACCTTGGCTAGTGCCAGGGTGCCCTCACACTAAGTAACTTTGCACCTAACCTTTACCAGGTAAAGGTTAGACATATAGGTGACTTATAAGTTACTTAAGTGCAGTGTAAAATGGCTGTGAAATACCGTGGACGTTATTTCACTCAGGCTGCAGTGGCAGGCCTGTGTAAGAATTGTCAGAGCTCCCTATGGGTGGCAAAAGAAATGCTGCAGCCCATAGGGGTCTCCTGGAACCCCAATACCCTGGGTACCTCAGTACCATATACTAGGGAATTATAAGGGTGTTCCAGTAAGCCAATGTAAATTGGTAAAAATGGTCACTAGCCTGTTAGTGACAATTTAAAAGTTATGAGAGAGCATAACCACTGAGGTTCTGGTTAGCAGAGCCTCAGTGAGACAGTTAGGCACCACACAGGGAACATATACATGCACACCTATGAGCACTGGGGCCCTGTGTGACAGGGTCCCAGTGACACATACATATAGGCCACAAACCTATGAGCACTGGGGTCCTGACCAGCAGGATCCCAGTGACACATAACAAACATACTGAAACCATAGTGTTTTCACTATGAGCACTGAGGCCTGGCTATCAGGATCCCAGTGAGACAGTGAAAACGGTGACAAACACCCTGACATACACTCACAAACAGGCCAAAAGTGGGGGTAACAAGGCTAGAAAGAGGCTACCTTCTCACACCTGGCTTGGAGAATACACGCCCAACTAGCGCTTCCTGAACAGGGCCAAAAAAGTCCAGTTCTCTCTATCAGCACCCCACACCTTTGTGTGTTTACAGTTTCTAGTTCAAAAGGGAGTCTGTGTGGGTTAAATCACTCCAGACACTCTCTTCTTGTGCTTCAATAGATTTATAGCAGATACTGACCTTTGTAATTATTTAGTACTTTTAACTGCAGTTCATATTTTTATATAGTTTTCTTGGAGATATGATCCTTTAATGTATGGTTGGTGTTCAGTGTAAATATAAGTGACTTTACTTTGGGTGAAAGTTGGTTTTCAAATCAGGCTAGCTTCAATTAATTCAGCCATATTTAGAATAGCTGTTGATTGCTGTTCCTAGCCCACGGTTCATGCTTGTCACTTGATAGCTGGCCTTTTTGCGTTGCTTTTCTTCTGTTACTTCAGCATCTGTGGTAATTGTATAAATCTATCTGATTACCTCTCAGGCATGTACTTGCAATAGTAATGGTTATCCCGTGTTTATTTAACATGTATCATTAGATGAAATAGTTGGCAATGTTAAATCAAAAAAGTTCATCCCTTGTTAGTTTTTATCCTAACTGCTGTGTTTGCAATTTATGTCACTATGTATTCCATTTCATTCTTGGTGTTTTACAATGCCAAAAGCAAAGAAAATGGGAAATCGAAAATATAAATAAACGACAGTAAAGAAGAAAAAGCAAACCAGAAGAAGCACAGATTTGAAGCGGACAAAGAGCCCAAGAAGGCCACCCACGTGAAATTTCTGGAATACAATTTTATAACTGTAAATTGTGTATTTCTAATTCGGAGTCATGACACCCCCCTGGATCGCTACTAATATAAAAACGGATAGGTCTGTCATAAAAGTTCTTTGAAATGTTTTGTGGCAAATAATAGGACGTTTTTTAAAAGTAATGCCACATTTCAGGGTGCGTATAAGCCTCTGATTACAAGTGAAGCGAAATTCCTTAGCATATTTTTTTAAGTCTTTCTCTGGCATTGATTATATAATGGAACAAATCACTAGGCTAGATGAGTGGATGAAAGGTTTTGTTTCAGTTTGCAATGAGCGAGTGAAAGACAGCATAATCCATAATGATAGAAGGCAAGGTATAGATTGTGAATTTGCTTCTCTGACCATGTTTTGTATTTATGCAATAGCAATAAGAAATAACACCTGGTCAAGTCAAAGAGGCACTGGATGCCAGCAACGATAAAGGCATGTGTGGCAACCTGCTCTGTAACTTCTGCCACGACCCACTGTGTTGCACTTATATTGAGTATGTTCCGGCCACTTTGAAAAAGCATAGCCACATGTTTTCTCTTTAGTTTAACTTGAACCAATCGTGGGTGTTAGATTAAACACAATGTTTTTTTAATGTTAATAAAGCAAGCAAATACTTTGTCTGCATTATTATTTTTATAAGAGTGCTGATTACAGCCTGTTATGTGAATATTTGGGCTGTCCTTGACTATTTGACTGGAAGCCTTTCCGTCCACTATGTAAAATGTTAGTGTCAGTTAAGAATCTTAGCATTCTTTGGTTCTGAAGGCTCAAGCAAAGTTGCTTATGTTACTGTTAATACTGACACCGGTGTAGGTTGTTTTGAGTTGAGGGCATGTTAAATAAAATGATGATATCTTCAGACCACATTCCGGAGACATATACCAATGACAGTATGACATTGAAAGGTTTTTAGTAGTGTTTCCTATAGATCATGTGATATATGTTTGAGAATCTCAATTAATACATTAACTGCTTTGCTGGGTGTTTTTTGCTTTTACTTTTTGACCACCACTTAATTCCGCCATTGTTGTTGGTTTGTTTATTGGTCTTTAAATATTTCCTCTAGGAGATTAGGTTTTGTAAGGGCATTTCTTCTGGGCCACTGTAAGGTTTTCAACAAGGATGTCTCTGAGCAGGCTTCTATGCTTTCAGCTAATTCTTGACCATAAGTAATAGCTAGCCATCGTTTCTTGCTTGTTTTAAAGTGCCCCGACGGAATTGCTGTGAGTCATGATACACCTGAGCCACTTGAACATCATACATTCTGTATTTTCTTTCCTTATTGACGGTTGTGTTCCCTGGCAGTGCTGAGGTATTTGGCACAATCAGTGTTTAGGTTGATATTATTCGACTGTAGTTTTGGAGTCTTTTCCGAACCGTTTATCCAGTTGATAGTTCTATTTTGTATTTTTCTGTTGTTTTGTTTTCAGCAATTCTATTGCTGTCCCAAGGAGGACTCCGTTTATATCTCAAACAACTTGGTAAGTATGATCTGGGCTCTATGTCATTAAGGAAGGCATTGAAGATGTTTCCTATTTCTTGGAGTGATTTGTCGAGACAAAGCTAGTGTAAAGAATGTAAAGGGTCTTTGGGGCGGTTTTGTTTGATTGCTTTGGGTGTATGTAACTATATGACACCAGTGCAAGTGTGGTGATTACTCCCTCTATTAAAGCTTTCATGTCTGAGACGGCAGCTCAAAGACCACCTCTACTTTAGGAGAATGAGCAAAGTGCTAGCAGTCCCCTTCCCTCCCTTCTCCTACCATTCCTATGTATGCACAGGTCACGATGTGTCTTTTACACGGACAACGAGAACCGGAAAGAAAAAATAAGAGAGAGAGAGAGAGAGAGGGAGAGAGAGAAAGAGAGAGCAGAGAGAGAGAGAGGGGGGGGGAGAGAGAGAGAGAGAGAGAGAGAGTTGTCTTTTCAGGTCCTCGGAGAGCCAAGGGAAGGCATGGCAGGACGGAAAACAAGGAAAACACCAGTTGAGCTGCGGGACTGCTTTTGGGGATGTCCGTGTTATGATGCTTCGGTTCATTAGGTCTTGGACACAGCCTCAGCCCTAAACCAAATGCACACACTTGACTTAATGTCACACATCAGATTTGTTTTTCTGAAAACAAATAATCCTTCTTGCTAGTGTATAAAACTATGGATTATTAGATGCGTTTACCATTTGTAATGAACTTCCAGCAAATCGATTAATTTAATCGGTATAACTTCAGAGCTGTATTGTAAAATAAATTGTTTTGCCACATTACTACAAACAGAATTATAAAAATGCCAATCACCTAAATGTCTCCTAGAGAGTTTGCTTCCTTTCCTGATTGCTCGATGCCGTAGAAGGCAGGTTACTAAAAGAATAAAGTTCGCTGTGGTCCTTTTGGTTCCTAGTCCGACCTAGTGGCAAGAGAAAGGCAATCAACTACAGTGAAGGAAATAACCCAAACCCCCGTGTGAGTCTGTGCACATGCGTGTAGGGGTTGCGTGGGTGTTTGTAAGTGAGTGTGTATGTGAGAGAGAAGAAAATAAAATGTGTGCATGAGAGAACGAAGGTATGTCTGCAAGTGTGAGTGTGGAAGGCAGAGTAGGTGAAAGCATAAACTAAAAGCAAGGGCAAGAAAGTGGAGGCCGCGTGTAAAGATGATGTGTTTGTGAACAACGATAGTGCATGTAGTAATGTAGTCCAACCTCTTTAATGGAATTTTAAGCTTCCTCCATATTCACACAGACGCAGCGCCAGTAAATACCTAGAACAAACGCCTGCATATGAGCAGCAGGAAGCAGTTGGGCTGCCAGACTGGGAAGCACTGGGCCATCTGGAAGAGACGCACTCCAAAAGCCTCAGCTTTGTTTTTACCCTCAGACTCCAAACAACACATTTTCCACTGTAATGAGTTTACATTTTCCCAAATACAGGTCCCGATCATGCATGCAAATTCAAATGTGCCTTCACTGTGCACAGAAAGGCTGTATATCAACTGCTCTTCCGACAGACTCCCGGGGAGGGGGGCCAGCTCGAATTTAAGGGATAAGTATTTTTCTTTCAATTTGTGAGTTCTTTTTATACGACTGGAATCCGTGTCGTGGCACACGTACAGAGCACTGGCATATTCAAACCGAACGTATATTTTTTTATAGTTGATTAATCCTGATAATGATTTAGGAACATACAGGGCATTAGAAGTCTACAATGGGGAAGTATCTAAGTGCGGTCAAATGAAAGTCATGTCACTGTGCTGGTGAAGTAATGTATCCATTCAAGAGACTATAGGCCCTCATTCCTACCCTGGCGGTTGGCAGAGAAGTGGTGGTCTTAGGGCTGGCTGGCTGGGCAGGCTGGTGGTAAAAAAAAAAATGGAATTATGACCATGGCGGTTACCACCATGGTCATCCGCCACTACTCCGTTCCGACCGCCAGTGCGGAGACGACCGCTGGGCTGGAACTTGGGTCTCCAGCCCGGCAGCCGTCACAAGACCGCTGGCGGTATCACGACCCGGATGACTGCCATGGATTTCATGGAGTTGGGAACTGCCATGAAATCCATGGCAGTAAGCAGTATCAGTGCCAGGGAATTCCTTCCCTGGCACTGATAGGGGTCTCCCCCACCCCTGAGCCCCCCCCCATATCGCCCACCCCTCTGCCACCCCGCAAAGGTGGCAGGACCCTCCTCCCCACCCCTACCCCCAACATCGCAACCCAGACACACACCGTACACGCATGCAGAAACCACCAACACACATATCAACAAACATGCGAACAGCCACACACACAGACATACACATCCATTCAGACATACATACAGACAGACACACATTTCCAAACACAACACCCCCGCATGCATACACGCACTCACACACCCCCTCTACATACTCACATGCACACCTCCATGCACACACACAACACACAAAACCCCCCACCCCCTCCCCTAACGGACGATCAACTTACCTGGTCCGTTGATCCTCCGGGAGGGGACGGGATCCATGGGGGCTGCTCTGCCGTCAGCACCCCATCAACAGAACACCGCCACGCCAAATCACGGAACGTGATTCGGTGGGCGGTGTTCTGTTGACTGGGCGGTGGAGGTGGAGCAACCTCCACTTCCCTGCAGACCGGCAGTATGGCTGCTGGCGGCTCTCCGTCCGCAAAAGGACGGAGGGCTGCCAGCAGTCATAATTCGCCGAGCGGTAAACCGCCTGCACTGGCGATCTTCAGCACGGCGGTCTTGCAAAAAGACCGCCGAGGTTATAATGACTACCTATGTGCATGTGAGTGCTATGCATGACAATATTTGTCTGTGAATGGGTCCCTGTGTGTAAGAGGGACGGGTGTAAGAAGGAAAGCATCTCTGGGTGGGAGGGAGTGCTTGTGTGTTCGCAGGCAGATGTGAGCTGAGGGGCTGCGTGTGCTTCTGATTGCCTATTTGTATGTAGCTTTTTGTTGAAATATCTATGTGTGTTTCAGCTCATGTGTGTGCATGCATATATGCCTGTGAGAATTTGTGAGTAGCTGGCTGCGTCTGAATGTGTTTGTATTGTTCACTAAGGCGAATCCATTTGTGTGAGTGTGTCCTGTGTATGTAAGTGCCAGTGGATAACAGTGGGTTTAGTACCAGAATATCTACTCCTAAATGTTCTGCTACAAACATATTGTACCCTAATTATTGACTACAACATGTTATTGTGGACGTAGGATACATCGGTGAGTACAGGGTTATTATACTTACCTCGAGATATAAGTACCTTGAAGATATATCATATATATCTTTAAGGAAAATAGCTCAGCCTGGTGACAGTGCAGTAAAGTAGAGTGGTCTTTAAAATGAACGGAATGGAGAACAGCTTAGAAGTAGGGACTTACAAGACCTATGCAACAATACATAGCAGCAGGTACTCACAGGAAGGACGAGTGATGCTTTCACAAAACCTGGATTATCACAATACAGTGAACACTCATGAACTAAGAAGGCTCGAAATAAGAAATAGTGATGTAAGCGAGCGTGTGGACTGCGGAAAGGAGCACCTCATCAGTAATTGCTCCATCACCCCTTGATCAGAGGGCTCTTCACGATCTTGCAATTGCTGCCCCAAGAGTGACCTTTCCATCCTTTTCACTCCTTTCACTAGTGTACACAATGGCAACCAGTTCTTAGTACCCAGGCCTTTTTTTTAAATGTACAGTACGTCCTTCCTGGTAGGACTGTGCAATAGAAAAAACAATCTCAAAGGGTGGCTACATGGGTGTGCTTGTTTGTGACACAAACACTTTGTGCTTGTAGAATGCAGTTTCTCACACCATAAGATAACCACCTCTTCTATCTTGTTTGCCCTTGGCCAAGATGTACCTCTGTTTGAAATATGCACTATCATTTTTCATGGTGACTGGTATTATTTTGCGTGGTGGATTTTTTTAGTTTTTTTGTATTAGAGGCTAAAGGTAGTCATCCTCGTTGAATGTTCAGAAAGGTATGAAAAAGAAGGAACACTGATTACACTCCACAAAAGGCCCTGCAATTTTTGAAAGTACACTTTGGCTGAAAGGGCACAATCAACAGACATTTCATGTTTATATCCATTGTGAGTGAAGAGAGTCAATAGTTCGCAAAGACTTCATCATCTCTTAACTATCAATAATAGCACTGGCCATTACACAAAGACAAAATCTCATTTGGAATATTCATTCTAGATCTGTAATCTCCAAGAAAATAATGGCAGGATGAGGACAGTCCAGAGAAAGTTTAAGAAAAGAGTGGAGTGTTAAAAAATCAAATCCCCTGTGGAGTGACTTGAGATTATACAAATGCACAGACTGTGAGGTTCGGAACACAAAATGGATACCAAGAGGAAGCCATCTAGGTAGTACCCCAGAGATGGACATAACCAACACTGGGAGTTCAGAGATAAATTTGGCTGGGTATATATAAGGACCCAGATGTTTAAAAATGTCTTCAGGTATATCCAAAAGATTTCTCCTATATTCGATAGATACTTTTGGCATGATTGGAATTCACAATTCTCAATGCCTTTTGAAAATAATGTTTCATGCATCCATCTCCACCTATCTACATGTGCCGTCCATCTAATTGCCCGAAAGAGTCAACCACCTTCTTCAGGGCTCAGGGGATCCCAAATGCATTCACAGCCATGCTACACAAATGTAGAGACATTATGCACTCATACCAAAATCAGACTGCAAGATTATCAGAGGAGGGGAGGGATCATTGAGTTTGGTGAGGGGAGGTTTGGTGAGGTGAAGGGATATCACAAATGGACATCCATTTCTATACAGTAATAACACAATGCATGAGGTGGACAGTTTTCGGTGGACAACCACTATTAGAAATCGGCTTCATGTTATGAAAAAGTGGTAGAATGATACAGAGATATTTACATTATTCTTGATAACGAGCATACTAGGCCCTTCAGACAATAAAAATAACTATATATATCAACTTTTGTGTTTCTTGTGGAATACAATAGAAGGGTTCATTCTCAGAAAATCTGTTTTATTTTCAGGTTTGGTGAAGAAAATAAATGCACTGATTCTAAAAACCTATAGAGAGAGTCAAGAGAACCTGAGAAAGAGGACACTACAAGCCATATCAGACTGGATGATATTAAGACATCCAAGGAGTGAATCATCCACTCATCATGAGTCCAATACAAATCAGCAAAGTCCTCTCTGTGCACATGAAAAAAAAAAAATGTTCTACTTTTCACAGTGTGCCCGACGTAGGTCATATGAATCTATCGACCAGACCATGCGGCCCGAACAACACACATGATAAACCACTGTGACACAAAGAGGCAAACCTAAGTAAAGTATGAATTACACATAAACAAAGAAAGAGACAGACAGGCGGGGGGTCCACAAAGAGATGGAGAGATACAAATTGGGACAGGGAGAATGAAGTAAACAGAGAAAGAGATGGGGAGATGAAGAAAGAGAAAAGTCATAGAGATATGGAAAGATTATAGAGAGAAATGCAAAGAAAGGATAGAGGGGGAGTAAGAGCGGTACCCAAGGCACCCACAACAAGGGATATCGTTGGAGGCTATGGGGGCCCGAGTGACCCCCTGGCCCCTGCTGGCTCCTCAGCCAGCACCCATAGTGGGTGCTGGTGGAAGTCAGCTATTATTTGAAAGTGGGTGCCTCGATTTTCACCAGGGGACTTACAATTAGACTCTGCCAGCTCCCCAGCTAGCAGCCATCCTTCCTTTGCTACCGTCTGGTTGGAGGCAGCATACTTCTTTGCTGCCGCCTGTGTGGGAGCAAAATTGTGCTACCTGTCAAGGAAAGCGCAGGCAGGAAATTAAATCTGTATTACCTGCCCGCACTCTCCTAGACTGGGAACATAGCAGTGTCTCAGGGGATGCGATCCATGGGACACTGCTTGGAGTGCCCTTATCCCTCAGGAGGGGGGATTCCATGCCCCTCTCCTCATAATTACTGATTTTGCCCTGGGTTTGGGGTTCTGAGGGCCTTATACAGGCTAGGGGAGGGGGCTGCATGCCACCCTCCTCAATTTTATTATATCAACCCACAGCCTCCAGAAGGCTTAGCAAGGAGGGTCTCTGAGTTTTGGGACCCCTCCTTTTCCTCAGCCCACACTTGCCAGGTCACCCTGAAACTTTCCAGGAAGGAGCTGAGTTGGATGAAACATTTTTTGGGAAAGTTTTATGAAGATTTGTCTAATGGTGCCAAAGATATTAGCAAACAAAAAATGCCTATTGAAACGTAATCCAAGCTATAAATACCCAGGGTAGGGTGGGGTGGAGTGAAGGATGGGTGTGTGCATGTCCTGGATATTTTGATTACTATTTCTGATAACTAGCTATTTCCTATTCGATATTCAAAACTAAAATCTTGCACTACAGAAGTCCCATCCCGCCAGGTTCTACCACTCTTAGCTTATATTTTAATATTCTTTAAGCACACCTGCCGCCCGTCAACCATATCCAGGGCCACTGGATTTATGCGATTGTGCAGCTGTGGTGATATTTGCAAAATTGTATATTTACCACCCCATTGTCTGTGGCATACTCTGTAGATTTAAAAGGGAAACAAAATGTTTCTAGCTATTCAAAAGTTACTAAAAACAATGCGACATGTTGTGAATAGTCGAAGCCCCTTTGCAAAGATTGACTGATCACCTTTCTGTAGCTTATTGCTCTGTTTACGTGTTAACTGGTACTAATAAGGAGCAACTAATATCCAGTGTTAACAAGTTTAAAAATTACAAAATAATGAGATGATATTATCACGAAATGTGCTGCATGATGCTGCATTATTTGCCTATTATTGTTGCATAATTTCCTTAACCCTGCCGCATAATTTGTCCCTCCCCTGTCCCATAATTCCAGTGACCCTGACCATGCGCTACTCCCTTTTAATTTATTAAGAGTCTGCACTGTTTTCCCGAATGCTCTCTCACCCTCTTTACTTCCAATTCTTCCCTCCTGATGATTTACAAGTACTTACATTGACAATGGCCAGAGAGAGACAGCGGGGGGGCGAGACAGAGCGAGTGAAAGAGACTGACAGCTGATTTCAGAAACGTTGAGAATGACAGAGACAGACATGGGTGCAGTAGAAAGAGAGACACAAAGGCCAAACAGGGATACTGAGAGATACCTGGTTAGCCACAGATTAACAAATGCAAATAGACAGTAATAGAAAGAGAGTGAGCGAGAGAGCAACTTGCAGACAGGCAATATAGAATCGTTAGTCACTGTGGTACTCCTGCGATTCTTTTCAGTACTAAAGAAAAATAATAGAAGCGAGAAACGGAAGCCAGGGACTGAAAGCCAGCTTCACGATGGGGATGAAGGGCAGTCGCAGAAACTCGGAAATACATGAACATAGTGATGCTAAGAAACAAACAATGAGTGACTGAACAACATACAGGATGAGGGGCTTCAAGAAGAGAGGCAAGAAGAGAAAAAGAGCCAGCCACAAGACACAAAATGAACGATAATAGGCGCTGTATGTCCTGTTTCTTTATTTTGTACTTCTAATGGAAATGTATATGGTTAAGTTGATTGGAGCCTGGTGCTGCCTAAATGCATAACAGTACACAACAAGGAAATCGTAATTATTGAAGACAGCACCTAATTGCCTCAGATACACAGAATGTTAAAGTATTTAATGAAAAAGGGTAGGGACAGCTTCAGCTTAGAGGGGAGGGTGCCAGTCTCAAAGAGGAGTATGCCCAAGCCTCTGGGAGGTGAAATGTGCAACCTGAGGATCAGAGGAGAATGTCCTTTATCCCGGACCCCTGATGGCCCTGAAGAATATTCCCAAGCCTCTCACAGGAGAGGTGCTGAACCATCTAGAAGCAAGGTGCATGTCTAGGCGTCCCAGAGGAGGGATGTGCAACCTCTCAGAGAGGCGTATGTCCAAGCCTCTCAGTAGGGGGCCTTAATACCCTGCAGCTCATAGGAGTATATCCAAACCACAAAGTGTAAAGAAAAAAAACTCAACTCACTTTCTCTACTGCTACCTGTCAGTTCTCCTACCTCGCCATTACAACCCGCCACCTGACTCCCACCTTGTATCCTCCCTCACCATACGCCCCATGTCCTCAGCCTAAGAAGGCTGTTACCCATCTTCTCACCATTGCCATAAGTATACCTAATCTGTCATCATCCACCACTTTACACCAGCCTTTCTACATAAAGTACATAACCCTGCCCACTGGCACCACTCTTTGGTCCACCACATGACGGCCACACCTCACCTCCAGCCTTTAAACTTCACCTACTTCCAAGCACTGACACCAGCAGGCTCCCACCTACCACCTTCCTCCGTCTCTCCACAACCCTACCTCACCACCGTTTCTCATGAATAATCTCTGACTTCATCCTCGCCACACGCCCCGCGAGCATTTGCAAGCACTTTCTCCCCCGGCAGCGGCCACCACCTCAGCCCTCGCTCCCGGCCTCCCAGGCCCTGACGCGCGGTGTGTTTCCAGAGGGGCCGCTGCACGGCCTGGGCTCTGCACGCAGTAGTGTAGCGCCGAGGGTACCGCGCCGCACGCCCAGCGGCACGGCTCTTTATAAATAATAAATGGCACTCTTGGTACCCCAGCTGGAGACATTCTTCGCGGTTTCCTAGAATGAAATCTGATGTAAAAACGCACAGCTCCAACAGCCCTCACCGCGCATATTTTAGTTTTTTCAAATAATGACTTTTATGAAGGGCGCCGACAGAAAGAAATGTTCCCTCTGCAGAGCCTGTCTCCGACTACAGTATCGGTTACATGATTTAAAAATAAACGGTCTCTTCCTGTCTCTTCTCTCCCTGCAGTCGGATAATAATGAGAGGGCAGCAGGTCAAACAACGCCTGAGGACTGGCTGCCACAACACCCCGCTAGGAAATCTAGAATACACTGTATAAATTGAAAGCACAAATCCCTCAAAGACGAACCAAGAAAGGTAAAAGAATAACGCGACGTCCGTCGCAATGTATGTGTTTAAATAACATATACAAAAAATACTAAAGAGTGGCCTTACAGGTAACTGGATTCTTGGAGAATACAAAGAGGTAACCAGCGACTTAGAGAAATGTCCAAGATGCAGGAACAGAAATTAAAAAGGTAAAGATGTAACGTAGGCGCACCGGGGCATACTACTTGCATAGGAAATTGCCGCCTTTCAAGAGCAATTCTGGACGAGAAAACGATGGTTTCGAGAACACAAATAACAGGCTAAAACTGACTTTCTAAGACATTAAAATAGTTTGAAAAGAAAAAACATTAAAACACACGACGAAAAAGGTGTTGTTGACGTTTAATAATTGAAGAAGTCGAAACTGTTTAAAACACATATAGTTTAAAAAATTGAAAAGTCACCAGCAAAAAATAAATGCCAAATAACAAAATAACACTCGTTGACAAACATCTCGTAAAGTCAGGACTGCCTCTAACAGGAAATAAATGAAAACAAAAGAAATGTTTTCGGAAAACGATAACTCTTAATTTAACAAAAAAGAGGAAAGAGTCGCGCGCTCCGCGAGCACAGGACATTTCCGAACGCACACTAACTGGAAAGCCTGACTGTTTGACAGAAGCAAAGAAGAGTCAGTGTTGCCGTGTACCTGGAACGCATCTGCTACGACACGAGGAGAAAGGGGGAAATTCAATGTTTCTAAAACTTAAGAGTAAATTAGAAAAACGTGACTTTTCAAATGTGTAATACTTGCAGACCCGAACCCTTTCTGGCACGAAATGTTGTGCAGGGGAATTAAGTGATTCTAAAATAGAACTTCCTCTGACGTGCAATAAATAGCAGGAAAAGGCTGCCTTTCACGTACACAAATAAGAACAAATAGGCTACCCCAACGCGCGACACCCGCCAGCCAGGGGTGGGACCAATATAGCGGACGAGAAAAGCCAGGCGCGCAGCGAGCAATAATTAGCGCCAAGAGGCAGTTCCCCAGCTAACACACACAACGCCCCCGAGAAAAAGGACCGTTTAGAAATGGGAACAATTAAAGAAACGCGGCAGAGAGCGGCGGGCCCGCTGCGGAGAAGGGGTCTCACACATCGCAGGGCCTCTTTGATTGCTGCGCACACAGCAAGTCTCCAACACTCTCTCTCGGGAGCCCAAGCGTCGGGATCAGGAGAGAAGCCCCAAACACGGTGTCTAATACAAGATGCCCTTACAGAAGGCATCCCCCCAGGAAGCGCTCCCGTTTTTATCTCGGGGGACCATCTTCGTGAAATAAATTATTGAGAACAGACTTTCCTTTTTGTCTCTTGTGGTTACATTCTGTGAGCTGCGCCGCTCTGTCGCCCCAAAATTCAATATACCTATACACAGAAAAAAAGTGTTGTCTGTTGCCTTTTGTTTTCGCTAGGAGGCTGGTTGAGCGTGAGGGCAGTCAGGGGAGTGTAGTGCTGTCCCTGCGTGCCGGGTGTAAAGAGTGAACGGAGAGCCACGCGGGCTCTCCGTGTTTCGGTAGCGTGCTCAACGTGTCCGGGAGGGGCACTGAGCACAAAGTTATAAATAAAGGACGGAACTGTGGTGGTGCAGTTCCGAGCGTGGCAGCTAAGACACTGGTCTGTGCGTGGTCTGTACTTAGTCCTGCGCCGTAACTACAATGGCGACGAGCGGGATGCGAGTCATTGCGAAATAAGGAATGAATATATAAGGTTGTAAAAGAGGAAAAAAAAAACGACGTACCGGACGAATGGTACAGACAGCTGCTGCAGCGATTAACCACGCGGCGCGGCGTCAACCCGGTGAGGAGCGAAGCCCGTGGCCTCCTGGTGTGCCTCGCATTAGCGGAGGCTGGTGCCGTCGGATTTCCCGATCGGGGAAATCCAGGAAGGTGAGCCCTGCCCTGCTCCGCCCCCAGAAGAGGATTGTGGACGGGAGCGAATCGCTCCGTGAAGTGCCCTGCCCTAGGGCGTGTCCTTGCTGCCGGGAGAGCAGCTGAAATTGACGAGGCTCGTCAATTTCAGCTGTGCGCTCGCTCTATGAGCGTCTCCAGACGGAGGAAAAGCGGCGAGTGAAGAGCGTTTTCCCCGAGGCTGGGGAAGTCCTAGGATCGTCGGAGCGCTTTCCCCGAGGCTGGGGAAGTCCTAGGATTGTCGGAGCGCTTTCCCCGAGGCTGGGGAATCATTGAAAATCGACGTGTCTTCCCCGAAGCTGGGGAAGTGTTAAATAAAGAACAAAAAAAAAAAAAAAAAAAAAAAAAAAAAAAAACGGACACGTGCTCCCTGAGACTGAGGAGGTATAAATAAAAAAATAAAATAAAAAAAAAAAAAAAATAAAGGAGAATAGAAGGTAGAAGACCTGCAAAAAAAAAAAAAAAGGAAAAAACCAGGAAAAGGGCGGAGATATCTTAACTTGTGCAAAGCACTAGAGTGAGACAGTGCAAATATGAGTGCCCCACCACAAGACAACGCTAATAATGCCAATCCTCCTCAACCACAAGGAAATCTTCAGCTTCCAGCACAACTAAATAATAGTATTCACTCCTCGCTTACTTCTTTACCACCGTTTAGCCAGCTGATTGATCCAGCCACAGCTGCGCCAAGGTGGCGTCTGTGGATAAATCGCTTAGAAAATTATTTTTGTGCTACCCGAGAGACGGATGGAGCAGTGCGCAGGTCTGTGATGCTTTTGATGGGTGGAGATGAGTTACAGGAGCTTTTTGATTCTCTCCCTGATACAGGGGATAGATCTGATTTTGACGCAGCGGTGACTGCTTTGAATAGACATTTTGATCCTCAACTTAACTCCGATTATGAACGTTTTAAGCTCAGACAGGCGCAACAGACCGAGGTAGAATCGATGGATATGTTTTATGCCAGGTTGAGAAAACTGGTAAGCTCGTGCACGGGTCTCAACCAACAAGAAGAGATCCGAGCACAGATCATTCAAGGATGTCGATCGAATGCGTTGAGGAAACTTATCCTTCGGCAGCAGGGAATGTCCCTTGATGACATTCTGATTCTGGCGAGGTCGCATGAATTATCGGCGGTACGAGCAGATGCCATGGCGGCAGTGAGAGGTCAGTCAATGGCTGCAGCGTCATCGACTCGCGTGGTTCAAGTCAAGGAGGAACAAGTAGATGCCGTCCAGACACGTCCGACAACACCTCGTAAGCTGAACCCCGCCAAACCTAGCGAGAGAGCCTGCGGAAGTTGTGGCTATGAACATCGATCAAATGCTGGGTGTCCCGCAAAAGGGCAATCATGTAACCGCTGTGGTAAGCCGAACCATTTTGCTAAAATGTGCAGGTCCAGGAGAAACAAGCCAGGTGAACAGAAAGGAAGAGAAACTAATGTCAGAGCTGTATCCAAAAGTGCGGAGGAAGCGAGGGATCAGGCGACAGCGTGTGGTCCAGTGTTTGAGGAAGATGAAGATGAGGACATTTTTGTTATATCTTTCACGGGAGGAAAACCAGGGAGAAAGAGGCCGCCGCCCATGAGTGATGTCTACGTCAATGACACGCGGGTCTCTGTACTTATTGACACCGGAGCGTCTGTCAATGTCATGGATGAAACCCTTTACAAAAAATTAGTACCTGCCCCGCCACTTATGTCAACAGCTACTAAAATATACAACTATGGGGGAAGAGAGCCACTTCCCCTCAAAGGAATCGTGGAAGTGGCCGTAAGCAGTGGAGATAGGTCAGCAGATGCAAAGTTCTATGTCGTAGCCGGGGATCGCGGCACTTTGCTAGGGTGTCACACGGCTGAAGAGTTAGAGCTGGTATTCTTTGCGCGTCAAATATATGACACTCAAGTGGAACGCCTCCTCCAGGAATTCTCACCGTTGTTTGAGGGACTAGGACGTTTGAAAGGAAAACGCATCAAGTTGCACATAGACCACACCGTGATTCCTGTGGCTCTACGACATCGTCGGGTGCCTTTTCATCTACGTCCAGTTGTTGAGGAAGAGTTGCGGTCGTTGGAAGAACAAGGAGTCATTGAAAAGGTGGATGGGCCTACGCCGTGGGTATCCCCGTTGGTGATCGCTCCGAAACCGAAACAGCCGGGAGCGATTCGTCTATGTGTTGACATGCGCCTGCCAAACAAGGCCATCAAGAGAGAGAGGCACATAACCCCCACTATGGATGACATTATTGCGGATCTGAATGGGGCCCAATGGTTCTCCAAGTTAGATCTTAATGCAGGGTATCATCAGTTGGAGTTGGACCCTGAAAGCAGGAATATTACTACTTTCTCGACACATGTGGGGCTAAGAAGGTACAAGAGACTGAGTTTTGGAGTGTCGTCAGCCGCTGAAGTATTTCAGAATGCGATTCGAGAAACATTGTCTGGACTGCCCGGGGTCATTAACTTAAGCGATGATATCTTGATATACTCCAAGACGAGGGAAGAGCATCATCGTAATTTAAGGTCAACGTTGAAACGATTGATGGAAGCAGGGCTAACACTTCATAAGAAGAAGTGTGCTTTCTATCAAAACTCGGTAGAATTTTTCGGATATGTGTTTTCAAAAGATGGTTTGCAAGTGGACCCACGGAAAGCTGAAGCGATCCGTCAAGCCGATGTTCCGCAAAATCCAACGGAAGTTCGTAGTTTTCTAGGGATGGCCACGTATTGCGGAAGGTTTATACCACAACTTGCCACCATGTCTGAACCTCTTCGACGACTCACAAAAGGGCAGCACAGGTGGGACTGGACCCCGGATGCGCAACAAGCATTTGTGGACATTAAAAATGCGTTGCTGGATAAAGCGACTATGGCTTATTTCAACCCTGGGAGGAAAACTGAAGTGGTGGTGGATGCGAGCCCTGTTGGGCTTGGAGCTGTGCTCTTACAAGAACAAAGGCATCACGAGTGGGTCCCTGTTGCTTACGCTAGTAGGGCGCTGTCGACAGTAGAATCCCGGTATGCGCAAATAGAGCGTGAAGCTCTAGCCATTCGCTGGGCGTGCCGCCATTTCCACCTATACTTGTATGGGCATGAGTTTCAAGTAGTGACTGACCACAAGCCGTTGGTTCCCTTGTTTGCGGGTAGTCCACGT